>NC_133328.1:290186751-290541251 GCF_042186555.1 Aquarana catesbeiana
TTTCCTTTAAAAATGACATTTGGTGCAGGGACTGTTCTAAACATGGGAAACACGCGTCACTTTACAGGCATACTATAGACACCCCCCAGGTACGATATTTAAAGGAATATTTCACTTTTTTTTTTTTACTTTAAGCATCATTAAAATCACTGCTCCCGAAAAAACGGCCGTTTTTAAAAGTTTTTTTTGCATTGATACATGTCCCCTGGGGTAGGACCCGGGTCCCCAAACCCTTTTTAGGACAATACCATGCAAATTAGCCTTTAAAATGAGCACTTTTGATTTCGAACGTTCGAGTCCCATAGACGTCAATGGGGTTCTAACGTTCGTGCGAACTTTCGGTCCGTTCGCGGGTTCTGGTGCGAACCGAACCGGGGGGTGTTCGGCTCATCCCTATTCTCCAGGTATGCGGATCACCATTTCATGAGCAGTTCTGACTCGAGACCTTAAGGGCTCAGAAGAACCAATATTAGTACCAGCACGTGTAATTATTTTCAAACAACATTTATATAACATTTATACCTAATTCCTACAATGTAAAAATACCATGTAAAATTCCAGAAAACCATCCTGCAATACCGGAAAACCAGTTGGGAGGATTGAGCCAGGAAAGCCAGCTTTCCCAGTTACCTTCAACCCAAGTAGTTTCGGTATATTCTTTGTGAAATTTAACCTTCATTTGTTTACCTTTTCTACATGCAAAATGATGGCATCTTCAGTCTTAGTATCATTTCCGATGTAGTTACAAGTAGTTCCCACTATGGCGCATATTCCTCCTTGACTGGCCGTGAGATAATCCAGCACCAGCCAGTGCTGCAAAACCTCCTTCTTGATCATCTTTAATTCTATAGCAAGGGCTATAAAGTTTCTATCATACAGGGCAGTAATGTTATCCATCAGGTCTGCCAAATCAATGATGAAACTGAAAGCCTTTTTAATGCAACATCTATTTACCCAAGGAATAGAAAACAATGGTTTAATCTCTCTGTCATGTGATTCAATACTTGTGAAATTATCATCTGACTTAGGATAAAATGTAGGCCTATCAGGAGCATCATCATCTTTCTCATTAATCTCAGAGTCCTCTTCCTCTTTTCCTCCTGGGATTTCATCTTCCCCTGGAGCTGACTGATCAGTGAGGTTCCTTTTAACAAGGTGCACAAAGTCTTTTTTAAGAAAGTGTATAGGTATTTTGTGGAGCTGTGTTTCTTGAAAGTCATTATCCTCCATATACCAAGTAGCAGGTATGACTCTACCAAAGTAACAAACCCCATTAGAATTCAAAGGAACCCAAGTATATGCTTTCTTTCCACAAATGAAGTAATAACCTGGTGAGGCAGCACAAGCTTTATTGAAATTATATCCTTGTAGGCACATCAATAGCTTCATATTATTCTGCCGGGAATGTTGACGATGTGTGTAATCATGTAATTCCTGATATCTGTCAGTACTCCACACAACATCCTTACCATCAAACCAGTACTTGATATCGGCATTATCCATGCAATTGGAGTTCCCAATCAGTCGGGAAGTATCCTGGTAACCCTGGGAAAGCAATTCAGGTGTATAGGTTCGAGTAAAGTTAATGCAAATAACTGGTTTTCTCAATGAAGCATTTGTGAACAGTAGAAGTGAAATAGCTCTGTCAATCATTGTTCTACTGACTTCACCAAAGTGAGCACTGTCCTCCATTTCAGCTAAAGTGCCAGGTATTCATAACAAAAGTATAGTCTTATGAGAAATAGGTGCATGTGTGCTTATCCAGCAATTAGTGATATTCAGTTTCTTGGCAGCTTGCATCTGAAACCGGTTCAAGTTGTGACATTTCTTCCATTACAGTAGCATTAAAAAGAAAAGTGTCTTGTATCTTACCCTTTTCTTCCTTATATGTCCATTCATATGCCATGACTGTAATCCATACCACCACTCCACCACAGAGGATAACACTCCAGAGCTTCACATTCATCTTAGGCCCTAGGAGATTCATTCTGCAGTCTTCTTGCTTGCGCACAAGTCAGTGGAGGAGACCTGGAAGGTAAAGGTACAGAACAATTCTTGCCAGCAGCAGACCAGGTTATATTTTCTTTTAGAGTCACAGCTTTTTTACAGTGTGAACCATGCACCCAATACTTATAGTCTTTCAGCTTCACTGCGGTAGGAGACACAAGAATGACCCGAAATGGTCCTTTCCACTTAGGGGACAAAGTAGTCCGGGGTGTGTGATTCTTGATATACACCCAATCTCCTAACTTTAGTCCATGAGTTCCTTCATTCGTGTCCACAGGTTGTCCTGCTTTCGCTCTGGAAAAAGTATCAGAAAACACATTTGCCAATTTACAATGTCCATTCATTAAAGTCACTGTCTCTGGCTGCACAAGAGATGAATGCAGTCTTTTAGGCGGTCGCCCAAATAATATGTCAAAAGGTGACAGTCCATGCTTCTCTTTAGGGGTAGTCCTAATGGTTGCCAAGGCTATAGGTAATGCTTCTACCCATGTGCTTTGTCCATTAGCAGTTATTTTGGCTAAATACCTCTTCAGGGCTTGATTGCTGCATTCCACCAGGCCACTAGCCTGAGGTCTGTAAGGAGTATGCAATTGCTGTTTCATACCCAAAATACTCACTACTTCTGCCATGAGTTTATTATCAAAATGTGTACCGCTATCTGAGGAAATTATTGACCCTATACCAAACCTTGGGATCAATTCCCTCGACATTTTACCACAGTTCTGGCATCATCTTTGGACGTGGGCCAAGCCTCTGGCCAGTTCAAAAATTGATCAATACAAACCAAAAAATACTTAAATCGACCACAAGGGGGCATATCCGAGAAGTCAATTTGCACAATTTGAAATGGCTCCTCAGTATGTGGAATATGCTCCATGGGAGTGGGCACTGACTTTCCAATATTATGCATTTGACATATAGAACATTCAGTAACTTTTTTAGCAGCATATGCAGAAAAACCTGGAGCCCACCAATCTCTGGCTACCACCCGACACATCCCTCCTGTTGAGACATGGCAAAGCCCATGGCTCAAAGCAAACAAAGAAGGAAATAATGTCGGAGGAGCAACCAGTCTGTTTTTTTTTAATCTCCATTTACCATCTGCTCCACAAACAGCTCCCTTTGCGGTCCAAAAGGATGTATGAGGCGAGCTTGCCTGTAGAGCTGATACAATATCCAGATCCACTTGAAGATCTGTGAGCAGGAATGTTGGAAGCGCTATAGTTGGCTCATAAGAATGTATAGCATCTTTAGCATACCTATCAGCCAAAGCATTCCCAAGTGATATACTATCATCTGCTCTGGTATGTGCTTTACATTTAATTACTGCAACTTTAAGAAGCAGCTGGACCGCTGCCAATAATCTAACAATTAACTCTTTATGTTGTATAGGGGTTCCTGCTGCTGTCAGATAACCCCTCTCTTGCCAGAGTTGTGCAAAACTATGCATTATGTCTACAGCAAAGGCTGAGTCACTATAAAGATTTACAATAGCCCCTTGTGCTTGGGGTTAATAAATTGCTGGCATAAGGAGTAAATCTAAAGTCTCCCTTTACTTCAAGTATGTTTTACTCCCATTCCTTCAGTGGTTATAACTATAGTTACTCCTATTAGTATTACTATACCTCTATCTAGTAGATAGTCAGGGGAGTATGGCGATAAAATAAAAGAACATTTATGACACTGACCTCCCATTCTTACTTATAGAGGTTCAGTGACTTTGACAATAACTACATCATTACTTACCCCGACCAAAATTACCTGCTGATTCGAAGTGGAAAAATTGGCATCACATATATTTAACAAACTCTTTGAATCGCCTTTATCTATTAAACACAGAATAGACAAACCATTAACTGACACATCAATCATTGGTTCTGTATTTTGTCCCAAATTCAAGACAGCAAGTTCAGGGAAGGAATGACAATTTCATTATAATCAAATCACCATACTCCACTATCTGCTGAAACTGAGCCCCCACTCTTTGGGCATTTCTAACATACATCTTAGTTCTGCTAGACTTAGCTCATCTTTCCCTTCTACTTTGAACAGCTAAGACCTATAATTGTAGAATATTGAGGTAAAAACTGCCTACAATATCCCACTAATGCAAGGAATGCTCTCAACTGTTTTAGAGCTGTGGGCATTCGTTGCTTTGCAATTACCTTTTTTCCTTTTATCTGTCAAATGTTTGATACCTTGGGAGACACAGTGGCCCAGGTATTGTACTTTTAATTTCCTTGTCAAAAGAAGTTTATTGAGTATACAATGTTATAAAGATACATAAAGTAAGTTTACAAGGATCTATAAAGTAAGCTCATTGTTTTACAGTAGGGTTTATATAGGTAAATATCATGAAATTTCAAATATTAAACATTGGGTTCACGTAAACCTAAATTAAAGATATATATATAATTTCCTTAGTTACTTTTGTAGGTATTTAAATGATTTATACCTACTATACATATTGTTTACAAGTAGAGTGTATATAGGTCAAATAAATTCTGATAATGAGCTTTAATCGTAAGGTGGAGAAAAGGAAAGAGAAAGAAGAAAAAGGGTTGAAAGGTAGAGGTATGGTCCACAAGGTTGTCCCGCTCGTCAGTTTATTATTCTTTTTAGTTCTCTTTGAAGCCTTAGAATGGGTGTCTCTGTAAGTCATTTAATCTGTTACCATGGCAACAGGACAGAGTCATTGAAGTTTGACAGGAACTGTTGTTTTATCCAAGGATGCCAAAGTTTTTCAAATTTTGGAATTTGATTTTGATCGATGGCTACCATCTTAGCATGGGACATTGTATTATTCATTCTGTGAATTGTTTCTGCTAGTACCAATGTAGGAGATTTCCATGCCTTGGCCACTGTTTGTTTTGCAGCCATTATTAGTTGGATCATTAGTTTGAATTGAGAGAGTGTTAACCATTCCGGTTTTAGATTAAGTAAAGTTAAATATGGATCTGGTTGTATTATTTTTTTAAATATTTTAGATGCAATCACGAAGACTTCCTTCCAGAAGGTTTGGATTACTGGGCACGTCCACCATATGTGTAAATATGTGCCTATTTCTGGGCATCCTCGAAAACAAAGAGCTGAGGTATTAGGTGAATATTTTGCCACTCTAGCGGGTACAAGGTACCAGCGAGTTAGGACTTTATAATTTGTCTCCAGTGCTAAGATGTTGGGTGAAGATGACTTAGATGTGAGCCATATGTTAGACCAGTCCGTGTCTTCTAAAGTTCGTCCCAGGTCCTCCTCCCACCTCTGAACGTAAGAGGGTCTATTAAGATTTGCTACTCCATATAATTGATTATAAAGTGATGAAATTGTACCTTTAGCAAATGGATCTTTTGTACAGATTGATTCAAAAATGGATAATTGGGATAATGGTGTATCCCCCTTTAGGAATGGTGTATAGAAATTTTTGATTTGGAGATATCTAAATATCTCAGAGTTTGGTAGATCATATTTTTCTCTAAGCGATGGGAATGAAAGGAATGATTTAGATGCTATGAAGTCATTTAGTGTCTGAATGCCTGATGTTGTCCAAGCTTTAAAAGAATTTGGGTAGATCCATGCCGGATAAAAGGCCGGATTTCTGATAAAAGAAAGGAGAGGATTGTGTGGAGATTGTAACTGATATTTGGTTTTTAGTTTATCCCAGAGAGATAAGAAGTGTTTAGTTATGGGATTATGAATTTTAAAACGGTCTTTAGGATCAAGCCATAATAAATTTGATATTAATAGAGGGTCATTTTCTGAAGCCTCTATAAATACCCATAATGGGATTTCCTGTTTTGCATGGTATTTGGACAGACTGGCCAAATGTGCTGCTCTGTAGTAGTTAGTAAAATTAGGGTATCCCAGGCCTCCTTTATTTTTGGGAAGATGTAGTGTGTGTATAGGTATACGTGGTTTAGAAGAGCCCCATATAAATGAAGTTGCTCTTTTTTGTACTATTCTCAAAAAATAGGAAGGAATTGGAATAGGGAGGACTCTGAATAGATAAAGCAATTTGGGTAGAATAGTCATTTTGATTGCATTAATCTTCCCCATCCAGGATAAAGGAAGTTGCGACCATTGTTTTATTAGATTTGTGATCTGTCTTAATACAGGAGGATAATTGGTTGAGAATAAGTCAGAATGAGATGCTGTTAAATGAATTCCAAGATATGGGATTGATTTTTCTGCCCATGTGAATGGGAGTGCAGCCCTAGCCGGGATCAATTCCATGTTTGTGAGTGAAATATTAAGCACTAGGCATTTCTTAGGATTAATCATAAGGCCGGATAGGGCTGCAAATCCATCAAGAGCTGGTATTAAGTTGGACCAGAGACCTGTGGTGATGATAGAAAAAGTAATATATCGTCTGCAAATATACATAATTTGTGTGTAATACCTCCTACTTCAATGCCAGTTATAGTTTGGTTTGTTCTGATGTATTGGGCCATGGGTTCGAGTATAAGGGTAAATAATAAGGGAGATAATGGGCAACCCTGTCGGGTACCTCTTTCGATATTAAAGGCTTCAGATTTGTATCCAGCATATTTTATATAGGCTTTGGGTTTATTATATAATGCTTTGATCCATGTTAAAAAGTGGGGTCCAAAACCCCATTTTTGTAATGAATATTGCATATATTGCCAGGATACTGTGTCAAATGCCCTCTTAATATCGAGAGATAGAAAACATAAAGGGATTTTCCATTTTTTTAGCAATATGTGCCAATAACACTGCCCTGCGTATATTATCGCCTGCCTGTCTATTTGGCATGAAGCCTACTTGATCTCTATGTATTAATTTTCCTATAATGCTATTGAGGCGTTTTGCTATTATTTTTGCTAATAATTTAATATCGAGGTTTAACAGAGAGATAGGCCGATAATTCACACAGGAAGTATCATCAGAAAGGGGTTTTGGGATCATACAAACAATTGCCATTAGTGTTTCTTGCCGAAAAGAATGCCCATCTAGAAGTTTGTTAAAAGTTTCAGTGAAGAGTATTTCTGAGAATGTTTTATAGTATAAAGCCGAGTAGCCATCTGGGCCTGGTCTTTTGTTAAGTTTTAGGTCTTTTATGGCGTTAGCAACTTCATCTATAGTTATAGGCTCATCCAAACTGCTTTTTTGATTCTGAGATAACTCAGGTAAGGTTATTTTTGAGAAGAAGGATTCAGCCTCTGTAGGATTAAATTCATTGTTTGTCTTGTATAAAGTTGCGAGATGTGAGTGAAATTTATGGACTATTTTAACTGGATTACAAGTGTAAACATTTTTTGATAATTTCAAACGTATTGGTTTGAAAGATTTGTTAGTTGAATTTAATGCCCGAGCCAAATATGTACCTGGTTTGTTTGTATTCATGTAGAAATTGTGTTTGGAGCGTTTGAGGGATTTATCAACTGACTCAGTGAGAAATAGATCGTATTCCAATCTAGATTTTTCCAGATGAGATTTTGTACTCTGAGATGGATTATCTTGAAATAATATGTAGGCTGCATTAAAATTGAGTTCTAGTTTTTTTGCTAGATTTTTGCGTTCCCGTTTAAATAGTGCCATTTGTCTTTGTATTGTACCACGCAAGACAGGCTTATGAGCTTCCCACAGTGTTATTGGGGAGATGTCTGTTGTATTATTAATTGATATGTATTCCTTTAAAGCTTGTTCAATGGCCATCTGATGTAGTGGGTGTTTGAGCATTATGTCCGGTAAGTACCACGTTGGGTCATGCGCTTTTGGTATGGCTGAGGCTATAGTAGTGTATACTGCATTATGGTCAGACCACGGAATCGGAATTATATCTGATGCAATAATTTCTGGTATCATTCCTATTGTTAGAAAAATATGATCTATTCTGGTGAAGGTTTGATGAGGGTGCGAGAAATAAGTGAATTTCTTTTTCATTGGGTTACTTTCTCTCCATGAATCTACCAGATTGTATTTGGAAAGAAGTTGAGAAAAAGGTAATCTAGAGGTTATTTTGGATGGTGTAAAAGGTGATTTATCTAGAAATGGGAGGAGGACCTGGTTCGAATCCCCACACATTATCACTGTTCCTATTTTGTGTGTATTAATCACTTGTAATATATGTGAGAGGAATGGTGTAGGTTGTTTGTTAGGAGCGTAGTAGGAAATCACCGTGATTGCTGTATCCATTATATAACCCATGAGTATCAGGTATCTACCTTCTGGGTCTTTAATTTCTGATGATAAGGTGAATGGTGTGGATCGGTGAAATGCAATTAGAGTTCCCCTTTGCTTGGTACAGGCAGAAGCCGTGTAAATTTGTTGATAAAAAGGAGAAATATATTTTGGAGTAGAATCTTTGGTGAAGTGTGTTTCTTGGAGGCATACTATGTGAGCCTTCTTGTTATGGAAAGTACGGAAGGCTTTGGTCCTTTTTTGAGGGACATTTATTCCCTGAACATTCAGGGAAAGTATATTCAGTGGTGCCATGGCAATAGATCAAATAGTTTTGACTTACTTTTTGTTATGCAGAGCTGACTGCGCAGATCAACCTGTGTGGACTGAAGAGATGAATAGATAGAAAAGAAACCAGTGAATTCTGGAGTAAAGAGTAAACAAAAAACATATGAGATTAGATGATACATTGTATAAATTATTTTTTGCAAGTAATCACAATTTACCAGTGAAAGAGAATAAATATCTCTCTCAGGGGAATAAATGCCTTCGTCACACTCCCACATAATATGGTTGGGAGAATGAGGAGGGCTAATGGGGGTACACGGATCTTCCGCTTACAGGAGAGAAGTGCTATGTCAAAAGACATCAAAATGATGTTTCATTAATTGGAGTGCAGAATATAGTTTTTGTTGAAATTATTTATTCCAGGGTGGTTGTATATGGTTAGTCTTGCCCTAGGCTAAATAATTCAGTTAGAAAGGTACTGTTAATAACTTTGGTATTGATGAAGATAGTTTGAATTATTTTGGGATTTTAACCCTTTTAGAGTAAACAATTACATATTTTATTCATATGTAACTGTTTAGATATGTTAACTCATAAAATTGAGGTTGTATTGCTTCAGATTAGAATAAACAAAAACATAATTCTAGGAACTAGTTAGGTAATAATATATTTGTTTTAAGAAAAGAAAGAAAAAGCTTCCATTACTTCTGGATTATTGAACATATTTGTCCTAAAAAGTAATAAATCTATTGTTATTACCTGATAATATATAACTGAACAAGAATTTCCTTATTTCACTTATATATTCTAAGGCTATATGAATCAGAAGTAATAGGAAATATAACTGGAATGTAACATGATCCCACACAGTGTGTGACTATCAGAATGCGGTTACATTCAGTTATAAATACAGTTTTTTTATGGAGAACCATCTCTTAGTATAATAAATGAAGAGATATCAGTAATTAGGATGTCAGTCCATTGTATCTTCTTGGTCCATGGATGATGTGGTATAACGGCCTCTTTTGTGAGAATGATGATTCCCATTTTGTTCTGAAATTTTCTGGGTGCTGCCTGAAGGTGAAGATGATGCCATTCTTCTGCGTGTGGGGGTGTTGCTGCTTGTGGGTTCTGTCAGATTTAATTTTAAAAGGGTTTGTTGTAGTTCATCTGCTGATCTGCTTCTGTAAATTGTACCTTGGTAGTTAAATCTGACTGAAAAGGGGAAGCCCCATTGATACATAATGTTGTGGCGTTGCAGTTCCATTAGTTGGGATTTGATGGATCGTCTTTTAGTAATCTTAAGTTGGGATAGGTCAGCAAAAATGTGATAATTGTGTCCTTGAAAATTAAGTTCCTTTTTTTCTCTTGCAGCAATTAGTATTTGTTCTTTCGTTCTGTAATAATGAAATTTTGTGATTATATCACATGGGGGTCCATCTTTCTTTTTGGCTGTGAGGGCTCTGTGTACTCTGTCCAGTTCTAAACGTTCAATAGGGATATCTGGCTTTAGTTCTTGTAATAGAGCAGTAATAGTAGATTGCAGGTCTGTCACAGTTTCAGGTATTCCCCTTATGCGCAAGTTTGAACGTCTGGCTCTATTTTCGTAATCTTCAAGCTTAGTTTGAAGTATTAAATTCTCTTTTTTTAATTGTTCCAATTCTGTTATATTTTCTTGGGTTGTAATTTCAATTTCATCCATTTTTATTTCTAAGGCTGCAGTGCGGTTTCCCAGCTCTCTTATTTCTTTGGTTAGGCTTTTTGTTATTTGGTCTGAGGTTTGTTTTAAAGCCTTATGAAGCATCTTTTCAAATTGTAATAATATTACTGGGGATAGTGAGGAGGCTTGTGGAGAAGTTTGTGAGAGGATTTGTTCTGTATCTGACTCAAATGGAGAGTCTTGCTGTGACATTTTCTGTCTGTGAGAGCGCCCTGATGCTGTATCTTGTGAGGTGACTGGAGCTGCTTCAGCTGCAGTGAGTGCCTGTGAGCTCTTTGTGAGGTGATTTTTATTTCTGCCACGGTTTCCTCCCAGTACCATATTTCCTGCCCAAACTTTCACAGTTTGTTCCCAGGGGCAAAAAGGTTCAAATGGATACCTTTTGAGTCTGCAGGCTCCGCTTTGTCCTTCTCTTCTCTCCTCAGCGGTGTGGAGCTCTAACAATGCATGTCTGCTCCGCTAGGCTCCGCCTCCTGCCCCCTCTTGTACTTTTAATTTAACCCATTGTACTTTTACAGCATCTACTCTTTGTCCTATACTGGCTAAAAAAAAATCATTAAAGAGATTGAGAGATCATCCACATATTGCACTAATACTGATCCCATGGATGGCTGCCACTCATCTAATTTACTCTTGAGCGCCTGAGAAAAGCAACTGGGGGAATCATGATATCCCATTGGCAATCTAGTCCAGGTAAGTTGCTTTTTCTCAAACGTGAAGGCTAGCAACCATTGATCCTCTGGATGAACAGGAACACTAAAGAAGGCTGAGGCAAGATCAATTACTGTAAAGTGAGTTGCTGAAGGAGGTATTGTTGTCAGTATAATAGAGGGGTTGGGTACCACAGGTATTGATGGTATAATTACCTTGTTGACTGCGCACAAATCATGCACCAACCTCCATCGACGGCTATCCTCTCCTGTTTTTATTGGTTTGGGAACTGGAACTGGATAAATAGGAGTATTAGCAGAACTCCTACAAGGAGTAAGAACACCCTCCTGTAGTAACTTCTCTATTACTGGCTTAATACCTTCAACTGATTCAGGAGATAAGGGGTATTGAGGTAGTCTAGGTACTGGCAATGTAGGGTCTCTATTTAACCGTACAGGGTCAACTTTCATAAGACCAGGAGTGTTTACTCCTGTTACCCATATGGAGGAGTTAATTTTTTGTTTGGCCTCTTCTGGAATTCCTCCCTCCATATCAGCTACTAATAAAGACATGAACAACAGATCAGTTGCTTCTTCTTTTAACCTATGCGGTATGTCAATGAAAGTTTTATCCGGAGATAAAGCAATGGTTACCCCCATTTTAGAAAGTAGATCTCTGCCTAATAAATTACAGGGGGAATGTGGAGACAATACAAATTAGTGTTCTGTTGAATGCTCTCCTAATGTCACCGGTACAGATTGTGTAAATCTTGCAGAAATTATATTATTACTTACTTCCACCCAAGAAACTCTTTCATTGGAAAGTGGTCAGTTAGGATCAAAGACATTTAAAAGAGACCGTGAAGCCCCTGTGTCTATGAGACCACACAAATCAATACCGTTTACATTTATTTCAACCATTGGCTCATCAACAGAATCAACTTCAATTACAGCTAAAGCTTGACAAAATGTGTTATCTATATTGTCACCACATCCCAGCTTATCCTAGCGCTCCCTACAGTCCTTGGCTATATGCCCACTCAATCCACACTTGTAGCAAGTGGAGAGGGCACGAGGCTGCAGGGTTGGGAGTCTTACTCTATTTGGGATGATTTGTTGGTATCGGGACTGAATTCTAGGGTTTATGCGTTGTCCCTCATTTTGTCTCCAATTAACACGCTTTTGCTGTGGCGCCCCATAATTAGAGATATATACCACTCCCAAAGGTGGGTAAGGGGGGGCCGCTACCGGTACACCCTGAGGTGCTACCTGCATTGTAGATACTGTTACCCCCTTGGGCTCTGGGACTTTTTCCTTAACCTCTGGTAGTTGTATATTCATCATTTTTGTTTTCTCCTTCTTTTCTACCTTGTCTTTCCTTTTTTTTCCAACACTTCGTAAGCTATTTGAGCAATCTCAACTAACTCAGGGGCAGGTTTCTTTCTCCATCCCACCGTACGAAGCTTTATTTCTTCCCTAATTTCAGGCAACATTCCATCCACCAATACATTCACCAACTTTGCTTGCTTCATATCACTCTCATCATCTGGAATCCAATCAGTATGCTTCTGAATAGCATCTTTGAATCTATTCCAGTAATCTAACACCTTTCTTTTGAACAACATCCATCAATGCTCGCATATTTTGCAAATACATTCCATACATCCACATACTTCTCTAGCACAGCACAATCAATCAAGATCCAACTTTTTATACCATTTTTTTGGATATCTCTCTAAGTTGGGCAGATCTGCAATAATTGCCCTAATTTCATTGGGTTTCCAGGGGATATAAACTTTTCCTATTTTCGCGGTATAATTACCCTGGCCATCTTTCTTCCCCAGTAAAGCTACCTCTCTCAAGGGCATTCGTCCAAATGGTTCTAATTTGGATTTAAAATACTCTTTTGTCCTTAGTCTATCTTCTGGGGTATGCTGGGGTAGTAATCCCAAGCGTTTTACCTGTTGCCTAGTTAACACAGGCGAGGCATGATCTCTAGAACTCCCTACTGGAGGAGTATTAGTATCCAATTTACTTAATTTATTAAATCTTGCTAAAGCATCTGCTCTTGCTGGAGTATACTGCCACAGTTCCCCATCTTTTTCAAATGTCATTGTATTATCTACATCATAGAATGATTGTTCTCTACGGTAATGTGGGGAATACTGTTTATTAACAAGTTTACCTATGAGTCTACACTGTGGAGTTTCTGTCATAATACTTGGAGTGGTCTCCTGTATCCCCATTAGCTGACTCCCCTCCTGTAGTCTCCACTTGCTATACCATAGGTGCAGACGCTCCTAATAATTCTTTTCTTATCGTATCATAAGGGGAAGCCCAAGCATTGGGCATTTCATCCTCATCTTCTACCTGTAAAGCAGCTTTCTCTGAACACATTTTATAGGGGGGTGGTTTTATATTTTTCCTAGATAACTCTTCCCAGGCTGCTAAACATTCAATCCCCCCACAATCAGACCTTTTAAAAAGCAAATTAAACAATGCATCAATTGTAGGTGTATTAAGGGGACCTCTCTGGTGGCCACCGTTTAGATGGGTCCCTCCCATACTCCTTTTTGTTAATTTACACCATTTTACATGATGTTTCAGGGCATCTGGGTCTCCACTCACCATCATTTTAATGATAGGAGCACTTGGTTGCAATTTAACAATATTTAGCCCTGTTGCTTTTGCTATTTTCAATAACTTTTTTTTTTGCCCTATCATTTGTTAATCCAAATGTATTCATGACAGGTAAAACATTTTTTTTCAAGCAAATTTCCCATATTTATCACAATTTCTCATTAATCTCTGCAGAAATGACAATAATTTGGAACTCCGGGATTGAGAGCTCCACCGTTTATCTTTACGGCTGTGTACCAGCAGCCCAGTACTAAGTTGAGATATCTCACTCGTTCTACTCTCAGAAGGACGTCTCCTTTCTGAGTGGCAATAGGCTAGTCCCTATCTAGACTCCCTATTCCAGAGAACACACAGCAGGTCATTCACCCATTTGTGGATATCCGCTGAAGGCAATACCAATCTGCCTTAGGACCACAAACGTTCAAAAAACATCATTCACCCATTTGTGGATATCCGCTGAAGGCAATACCAATCTGCCTTAGGACCACAAACGTTTATACACCACCAACTTCTACTCACTATTCAGAAATTGTGGTACCTGCACTTATACATCCCTTCATAAAATATATATACATTGTCATTTCTGGAGACAAAGAGAAAAAGGCAAGCGCTTTAAAATGATTATTCCTTAGCATGCTTTAAATTATAATAGGTACCTTCAACATTCTCAGTAATCATATAGAGACAAAAATGCAGGCAAAATTAAAAAAGAAAACGTGTTACCTTCTGTGGTTGCACTCCCCCAACCGACCCCTCCACACCGCACAGAAAAGACAGTATTTATCATGAGAAAATAAAAGTTTTCTCACCTGAGGCCTCTTTGCTGCTGTCTGTCCTGGAGAGGGTGGAGAGCCGGTGGTGGAGATGCAAACAAGAAGAAACGTTCGGGGTCACCAAATGTACAGTTGAACCTTGAAATAAAGGACATCAACGCCAGCTGCATTGTCTCATACATGGTTTACTTCAGAATGGATCGCACTTCTTTGGAATAATGCGATGAAGTTTACAAGGCAGTAGGAGTTTTATAGAGAATGGTTATACAGTAATCTTATGGTGGGCACAAGCCCAAAGTTACACATCACAAGTACGCATTTCATTAAGTATTTCAACACAGGTTTGGCTAGAAGACTAACTTTTAGGGGTCATCATAACCCAAAATATTTCAAACTGACAAGTTGTTTTGACAGAAAGGGAGAAATAATTGTAGGAATAATTACTTGGAAAGAAGTTAAGTTGGCTTTTAGACAGGGACTTTCTATGTCAACATCTTTCCCTATCTCATATTCCGAGAATTGTGTCAGATCATTGGCAGAACATTTAATGTCAACTGGTCAGCCACATGTGTTGCAATACCAAAAGAATTCAGAAACGATAATGGGAAACAAATTATATGAGTATTATCAAGAATTCAGAAATATATATATATATATATATATATATATATATATATATATATATATATATATATATATATACATACATACATACATACATACTGAAGAAGAACTCTGGATATACAAGAAGATATGGTTCCTATATTTCCTATATCTTCACACAGGCATACCATAGACACCCCCCAGGTACGATATTTATAGGAATATTTCACTTTTTTTTTTCACTTTAAGCATCATTAAAATCACTGCTCCCGAAAAAACGGCCCCTGGGGCAGGATCCAGGTCCCCAAACCCTTTTTAGGACAATACCATGCAAATTAGCCTTTAAAATTAGCACTTTTGATTTTGAACGTTCGAGTCCCATAGACTTCAATGGGGTTCTAACGTTCGTGCGAATTTTCGGTCCATTCGCAGGTTCTGGTGCGAACCGAATCGGGGGGGTGTTTGGCTCATCCCTAACCAGTAGTAGACTATCTTGCAGAGAGAGAGAAAATTATATGGCACAGAATCAGGTGACTTAAGACTGCAGAACTAACAGGAGCTGAAATGCAATATAGTACATAAAACTTAGCAAAAATAAGAATTGCAGCTATTTTCTATTTAAATCTGTATTGTAAAAATAATTTAAATCTCATGAGGTGTATGCTTCTTTAAGTATCACTGTCATTACTTACTTAATTACTTAATATTTACACTTTCATTTAGGCTGGATAATAGGTCCCTCTTATCTCCTTTGACCATTTACAGAATGCTTTGTATTCTATTCACAATTCACAGTAGAAAAATGTTCAATAATTAGACAAGGGGTGAGAGGTGTGGACAAACAACACTCATGTATAGGAGTTACAGCTTTCATAGCCCTAGGGGCCCAGGAGAATAGCAAGAGCTTGCTATTCAGCTTGAATATAAATATTAAAATATTCACTCTCGTTGTCACAGGTATCATACATTTATGCAGTGTCACAGAGGTGGGCATTCTTCTGAGGTGCCCCATGTATGCGCATTACCGTCTATGCTGGAAGAGAGCTTCTTAGCACGCTCTGAGCATAGAGACTAACAGCTCTTGGTCTTATACTAATGATTGGATGCTCTGCTCCCTATCATATGAACACTGTGATAGCCTATAATTGGCTATCGTAGTGATCACTCTGTAAAACCAAACCCTGCATTTTCTTTCTCCTTCTGAATGATACAATGTATCTTTTTCTCCTATCCAGAGGAGAAGAATGTAAACAAGAAAAAAAAGGCTGTGTTTAACATAATAGTTATAAATAAAGATAAAACAGCTATTTTTCAAATTTTTTTCTATATTAATTCCTGTTTTCTATGCATTTTACCAGCATTTGAGATGCCTATTACTAGAGATACATAAATTGCGCTTATGTAATTTCCATCTAAAGTTATGAATGTATGCTTAACTTTCTTAGAATTTCAATTTGTACAGACTGCCTAAGCTCAGCTCTTTTTAAGATTAGTATTTAAATTTCGAATTTACACAGTTTGTTGCTTTCACTTTCTTTTTATTTGCTCTGTTAAATGCAGCCTACCACAGCAAAATATAGCGAAAGAATAAAGCACAGGTAATTGAAAATATAGCTTAGTGAAATAAAGTGTTGTACTTTGAATGCTAATACACTCCATAAGGAGCAAAGTTATGTAAATAACATTAGAATTATGGAAGTGAAATCACTAAACATTTTGCAGTTTTAATGTACCTCATTTTTGGTAAAATATTGTGTCATGCCATTTTAGCAACAAAAAATGCTTTTGTTTTGTTTACCTAATTATTTTGAAATATTCAAGATTAAAAATGATGTTACGGGCAAATGACATGCTCTTGGAGGGAATACTAGTAGGTGGTTCTAGAGCTTTGTTAGTGGGTTGAGTGAATCTTCAGCAGGCCAAGTAGTCAGAGAGAAGAAAATGCACATGTAAAGTATGGGCAGAAAGAAAGCATATTTGACTAGGCAGATACCACTTCACGGAAGTGAAGTTACCATTTTAAAAACTATCAGTAGGAGGAAATGTCAGATATTACATTTAATCATCTATGTAGAGACAGGGGAACTGACACCGAAAAGATTTCTTACAGCTTCATACTTAAAGGAAACACACAGTAGCAAACTATCTATCTTCTTCAGGTTCTCTCCATATTTTTTCTTTTGTCTGTTTCTAATAAAAAAACAAAAAACAAAACATGAAATTGTATACTGTCATATGTTTCAAAATTTGGTCCACTAAGCCACCTATGCCTATGTTAGTAATGAATTAACTAGCCTGGGTTTGTTTTGTTGGAAGATTGTGAACCCAACCTGAAATCCACAAATGCCAAACATAGCCCCTGAATCCCACTGATATCTGAGGGAGCTAAATTTTGTACATTTTTCTGAGCTTTTTCAAGGCCCTTTTTTGGAAGGTTTTGGTAAAAAAAAGAAGACATAGGTCACTGCTATAGGGGACATGTACCAATTTAAAAAATATATGTTTTAAAAACAGCTTAATTTTTTTGGGGGGGAGTGGGTACCTTCTTTATAGAGGGACTTCCTGTCTCACTTACTCCTTCCGCTTCTTGGCCACTGTTGTAGAATCTCATATTAGCCAATGTATTTCATATTATTCATATTGATTTGCATGTATTTTATTATTATTATTCATATTATTATATAGTAGTGGTTTTATCAATATTATTATTCAATAAGTAAAGCAACAATTATTAATCTTTAATAATGTATACTGTGTTTTCCAGATTTAGAAAGTCTTCATTTTTAAGTGTTGAACTTTAAATGACCTCTGCTTTATGACAAGTACTTGTACACAGGTGTTCTCGAAAATGTATTAAGATAGTCTACTGGGTGAAAGTTCATTAGGATAGATTCAAGTAATATAGAATTGTCTCAAGTCTGAAATGCATATAAATCAGACAGATGAAGATAAGAAAACAGGTGGTTTAGAAATAATTAAAGTTATGTACAGTACATTAAATTAAGTTTGACAGGGTCAAACAAAGGTCTGCTTGTGCCCTCATTAAAACTATTAAAATACATACATATAGTGAAACATATAACACATCAGGTGGGGTTATTGAAAGTTCATTGTCTCATAGTCGTAAATCTGCAAATCCTTGAAGCTAGTATCAAGATGAGAAGAGTTTGATAACACAGCTGGGTGCCAGACTGTCTCTATACAGGTGTTTTTAATTGGACAAAAACAGTTATAAATCACTTTAATGAACATATAGGAATTTTGGGAATAATTAAGTTTATCTGGTTGTACAACAGGTGTCAGATTTATGGTTGGTTACTTTGACGTAGATCTTAGCGACCAATCATATGTAAGAGAGATGGTTGAGATAAGACTTGTAAAATGGTATATAAATGCAAGCTCTGCAATTGTTAGACAGACAAGTCAGATAGGAGCTCATAAGGCTGAACTCTGTGTATGCTGCCCTATTGCACGGGTCATAGAGGTCAGAACCAATGGGCAAGTATCTGTCCATAACTTGTCTCCTCGTACGAGTCAGAGAAGACTTCTTGACTTGTTCCAGAATGTGGGCACAGGTGAATTTCCCTCACAAACTTGGTCGAGCTGGAACCCAGAACTCTGTGAGGGGACCAGACCACTGGTCGATCAACTGGTCCCTATCAGGTGACGGGTTCCCAAGAATTGGCAGTAAAGACCCATTCTGGTTCAAGGTGAGAACAATTCACAATTGTTTAAATTTGGTTAGAGGATAAGAATATTTATATCTAATATGCTTGCATTGTAAGAAACTGTATAAATTAGACCTGTATCTTGTAATACTTTGAACATAAACCTGTATGTTATCAACTGTTAATAAACCTGCATTGCTGAATTTCTGCCTGGTTCGATACTTTACTATTCTACTTCACCACCTAGGTGACTCCTCCTCTCCCCTTAGCTGGCCCCTCCCTCCCTGCAATCTTCTGGGACACGTCACAGGTCCCAGAAGATTGCCTACCCAATAACAGAGTGCAGCGTGACTCGTGCATGCACGGTGTTCACCCAGCAGTAAGGCCATAAGCTGTCACAGCCGGGTGCGCACAGTTATTATGATGGTGCCGCTGAGAGGAGAGGGGAGGGGAGCGAGGCTCTGGGCGGCTGCATCGCTGGACCGTGGGACAGGTGAGTGTCTGTTTATTAAAAGTCAGCAGCTACACTTTTTGTAGCTGCTGACTTTTAATAAACTAAAAAACTGGTGGAACTCCGCTTTAAATGTCAACACTAAAAATAGACAAGCCCTTTAAATAACATGCTTGAGGGCTGCCCTAAACCCACACATGAAGTGGCACACCTGTAGGATGTACTCCAGGAAAAGTGACATTTTGTTAAATGACAGTTCCTTTTCTGCTGGCTTCTGTTTGCAAACAAAGCAGCCAGTGGACCATGGGTGTTGTTATTGGCCACATATGGTAAAGACCATTTATTGTTAATGACATTAGTCAGCATCCCAGCCAGTTTGTTGACATTGAGTAGTTGGCTGGGGAGCTGACATTTGTGGCAGGAGTGTGATGTGAGATGGTTGATGCTTGATCTTTTATTAGCCATCCTTATTCTTATAAAGGACTTTGCCATGGTGGATCTGTGTTTGTTTACTTTGTGTTTTTTTGTGAATGAGTAACATGGGGTATCAATATATACCCTGCACTTATTCACATAAGGAGAATGGACAGACATCTGGGGCTCCTTTCATTTAAATTCAGATTCCATGAATTCCCCCAGCAAACCCTCACATTCACTGGGTCAAGAATGAGGGCCTTGTTCCCATAAACATGGGGACAAGGTGCCTTGCAATGGGGACCTGGGAGTGGTAATCACTTGAAAAACCATACCAAATTCATATCAATGATAACGGTCTGGTGTGGATTTTGGGAGCTCCACATCATATTTTTGTTTTATTTTGCATGGGGTCTCCCCCAAGATCTCCACCAGACCCTTACCCAAGCAAGGGCCTCATCCCAACATTCCTGGCCCAGTGGATGTGGGGGTCTGTTGGGGGGATTTATCAAAATCTTGATGCCCTCTTTAGAATAAGGGTTCCTTATTCACTCTACATTTTAATGAGCAGGGGGTACCTGGTGCCCCTTGTTACTGTACTCATTCACAAAAAAAAGTTACAAACAACTGTAAATAAACACATAGGCACACATACACACAATATAACAAAGTCATTTATTAAAAGAAATACCTTGGAAAAAAAAAAAACATTCCCCAGATGAAAATCCAAAGTCAATCACGTTGTGCAGTAATGTAGATCCATTGTCAATTATGAAAGATTCTCCAATCACCCACTGATACTATGAACAGTGCCACAATGATTTTTTCCTGTCACACTTCCATCACTGAGGCTGCATTCATACCTGGCATTCCAGAAACACACACAGAACCCCCCCCCCCCCCAAAAAAAAATGTGGGAAAAAATAGTTATACTTGCAGTGCCAATAGCACCCCAGACACGGCTAGCAAACGTTCATTTTGTCATATGGCAAAAAGTAACAAATGCACCAAAGTGCACCAAAACATGCAAAGCTCAATGTAATAAAAGGTCTTTTTGGCACGTTTAACATGTGTTTTATTTGATTGGGCTGCCCTATGCTGTTGCATGAAAACCCCACAAAAAAAAAAAATGGGAAATACATTTCCCAAGTCTAGATGTTAATATTTTTTACATATATTTTCAAACCTGTATTAATAAAAAATGGAACTGCATATTTTGTTAATACTTGTTTATCAAAGTTTTTTTGAACATTCATATTGTTCAGAAATTAGCTTTGACTTCCTATGGATTTGCCAGTTTTATGAAAAGGGGGATGGGGGGGGGTCTTCTACAGAAGCTATTAAACATCTGCTAGGAACCTGAATTTTATCTTTTTTTCTTAATTTGTAAACTTTTCTTTTACATAATCTGCTAAAGTAAAGGGTTCATCCAATTCCTCCTTAAGAATAAAACATTTTGAGTTTAGATATACTCTATTTTGGATAGGTTAGGGAATGTTTAAAGGCTCTGTGATTTTTTGTTTTTGTTTGTTTTTTTTGTCATCTGTGCCCCATTCAAGATAGACAGGGTAAATCTCCCAGGGTCACAAACAACAAGAAAATTCTGCCCCCCCTTCTAACCCCTCAAAACAAATGTTAACATAAAAACAATGTTATTAGGCTATTTTCTCCAGCAAGAATGTTTTTCATTTATACAAACAGAGTGAATCTGTATAATACCACATTATGACCACTAAATAGAGCTGATGATCATAGTAAGTTTGAATTTAAGTGTAACAAATCTATTGCAGAGTGTGAACCGCTATACAGGGTTGATACAATATTGCAGACTAAAGCCCTTTACAGATCGTCTAAGGTAAAAAACATAGTTCTTTCTCTGCAACATTGTATTAAATCTGTATAGTAGTTCACTCTCTGCAGTAGCCGATACTTTACATTCAGTGGTAAGCACAGAGATCTCCATACACTTAGCAGAAGCCTTCATCATACTATTTCCTAGTCTATACAGTAGTGCTAGGCTGATTTCTCTAACGGTCAAATGTTATTTGCCACTTACTGTATGTTTGAATGTTCTGAAGCGACTTTCTCTTAGGAATGAATGTTATTGAATGTCACAATCAACCTTCAAAAGGCAACAAATAGAAACTGACATTTCACACATATTATTTGCGACTTTCGCACAAATACTCAAACATTTGCACAACAATTTTGTTTTTAAGTAGACACTATTAATAGCGAGTTCAAAAATTTTTTAATGTACAAACATTTTTGTTGGTTTGATTAGTTAAATAATTCACATCTGCCTATAGCAGGAGAAAAACTATAGCGGAAGTGCCGTCAGCTGAGGGTGGATGCCTCCTCCTCCCTTCCGGCAGTGGGGTATGGAGCAGTACGCACCTTATGGCACCAGGACAGGGGGGCGGGAAAATCCGCAGAGTCTGACAGCTGGCCACATTGACACTCCTGATTCCGGCTGTTCTGTTTCATTATGCAGCACCGCTGCGATCCTCTCCTGCCTCTGTAAACAAGAAGAGGGTGGGTGATGTCATCACTCCCCCCTTCCTGTTCCTGAACAGAGAGAGAGAGCTGGCTGCTAGGCTGGATGGTTGGCTGGCTGCTATCCAATGACAGAGTGGGTGGGTCGCCAAGGGCAATGAGCTGGACAGCATCAGCACATGTGTTTCTATAGTGTGAGGCAGCTGTGGAAGTGTCCCTGGAAGCAGAACTGAGTATTGAGGGGAGAAAGTTCCGCAAACAGATTGGTGTGGTATTTATAGTACAGTGTCAGCAGGGTACAGACCGGTCTTATAGACTAAAAATAAATAAATATGAATACCGCGCTCAGACAAAAAAACTCAACCAACAAAAAATCAGCAACAATAAACCATCTAATATCTAATGGTGCTAATGTAAAAACGAATGTGAAAAAATTGCGCTAAATTAAATGTTTCCCTATACAAGAAAACATAAAAACAAATAAACTTGCAAGAATCAAGGACACACCCAGATCAAGAGTGCACCCTAAGCTCCTTCAGGTGATAGGTATATAAATAAATGGTGAAATCAACAATATAGCAACAATTGAAATCAATCATGTACAAATCGCTTAATAAATAAATAGATAGAGTTCATGTGAAAAATAGGTAAGTATAATGAGCAACGTCTTTCTTTAGGTGTGATAAATAAACATAAAATTATATGGATAATAATCCACAGCAGGTATCAGGGTCCAAATAGTTAGCCTTGTTCTTTGATGCCAAAAATGGGAGACAACTTTGGTGTAAAACTCTGTATGTGATAACCCTTAACGGAATCGGTGGACCCCCTAAAGAGCGGGGTCATACGAGCAGACAGATTAAGCCCTCTGCAGGGACACTTGAATCCTCTAGTCTCTCGGGTCTTTTGGTTGCCTTGAAGGGTCAGCAGATATTTTGCCAAATAGCAGTGAATGCTCATCAGCTGGATGGTTGGCTGGCTGCTATCCAATGACAGAGAGTGGGTGGGTCACCAAGGGCAAGGAGCTGGACAGCAACAGCACGTGTGTTTCTATAGTGTGAGGCAGCTGTGGAAGTGTCCCTGGAAGCAGAACTGAGTATTGAGGGGAGGAAGTCCCACAAACAGGTTGGTGTGGTATGTACAGTACAGTGTCAGCAGGGTACAGACCGGTCTTATATACTAGCACCATACAGTATATACTGTATAGACCAGTCTGTACCCTGACACTGTACTGTATATGTTATACACTAGACATGTGCGCTGTCAATAAATTTGTTTTGTTCTGTTCAGTTTCGTATTATCCGTTAATTTGTATTTCATACTTTGTGTCTGAAATTCAATTTGGATTTGTACGAAATACAAATTTTCATTAGGTTCATTAACTTTTCATAACAATTATGAAAGTTTGTTATGATGAATTTAAAAAGCAAAATATACCTTTCTCAATATGGCAATCATCAGACTCATTATGCTCATTATGAGGGGCTCCCACCATCTCTGTGCTGTGCTGACTTCCTGGGTTTGTACCCTGCTGTGCTCATTATGAGGGGCTCCCACCATCCCTGGCTTGTCCTGACTTCCCTGAGGAAGTCAGCACAGCACAGGGATGGTGGGAGCCCCTCATAATGAGCACAGCACAGGGATGGTGGGAGCCCCCCATAATGAGCACAGCAGGGGTACAGCCCCAGGGGGAAGTTCCTCCTGGGGCTATACCCCTGCTGTGCTCATTATGAGGGGCTCCCACCATCCCTGTGCTGTGCTCATTATCAGGGGCTCCCACCATCCCTGTGCTGTGCTGACTTCCTCCTGGGGCTGTACCCCTGCTGTGCTTATTTTGAGGGGCTCTCACCATCTATGTGCTGTGCTGACTTCCTGGGTTTTTAACTTCATCATAATGAATAATCGTAATTATGACAATAATAAAACGATATTAACGAACATTCTTATTTTGTCCAATTCTGAATCCCATCGACTACCAGTACCAGTCTCCCACTCCCATATTAAAAAAAAAGGTAATTTTCCCAACCCTCACTCAGCAGCAAAAGAAAACCTCTGATTGGTCAAAACACCAGTCACATTTCCGTTGTAATGGAATTTGGATCCGAAATTCATCAAGGAAATTTCATATTTCGTATACAATTTGGAAGCATAGAAATTCGTATTTCAGATGCTTCCGAATGAACGCATTTTCGGAAATTTGTACGAATTTTCGATTCGTACGAAACGAACCGCACATGTCTATTATACACACACCAGTCTGTATATAATGTACAGTACAGTTTCAGTGTACAGAGTGGTCTGTACCTAACGCCCTGTACTGCGTCCCCCTACCCCTCTGTACTGTACTGGTGTGCCTACCCTGTGTTGCCTCCTCCTTCCCCCACCAGCTGTCACCTCTGCCCACATGTCTCCCAATGACCCTCCCATCCCCATCCTCTTCCCCCCAGTGATCACTGCCTTTTTCTTCAACTTTCGCACACCACAATCCCCATTTCACCCCACCCTCAACTACCCTGCCCTCACTTAGCCCTCTACACTTTGCAGGCGCTATTTTTAGCACTAAAATGCCTGTAAGGCCAAGTGATGTTTACATTCCTTATGACAGCAATAAAAGTGATCAATTTTTTTTTTAAAGAGACATTGTAAAAAAAAAAAAAAAAAAAAAATAATTGAAAAACCCATCCCTCCATGCTTACACGCAGAAGTGAACACATACATAAGTCGCACTCGCAAATGTAAACAGTGTTCAAACCACACATTTTTAAAGCTTTGCCTATGGAGATTTTTGAGTACCTTAGTTTGTCACCATTCCACGAGTGTGCGCAATTTTAAAGCATGACATGTTAGGTATCTATTTGCTTGGCGTAACATCATCTATCACATTATACAAAAAACATTTTTTTGTATTTCATGAAAGTGTATTTTTTCCAAGAAAATTGCATTTGAAACATCTCTGCATAAATACAGTGTGACATAAAATATTGCAATGACCACCATTTTATTCTCTAGGGTCTCTGCTAAAATATGTGTATGTATGTGTGTGTATATATATATATATATATATATATATATATATATATATATATATATATATATATATATATAAATACCTGGTCCTTGGATTTCCCTTTTCTTTAGCTTCGACTCTGGCTTTTAGCTTTGATGCTTTGATTAGCTTTGGCTAGTCTCATAGAAGTTCTACATCCCACAACACATTTTAATTGTATCTGAAATACCTCTCATTTCATTTAAAATATCTATACTTACTGGTTTTATTTCTCTAATACTTTAAACACATTCTAACCATTATGTATTTTTTCCAGCTATAGGCATAAATACATTGGTGCATGGTCACAAAAGTTAGATTTCTAATCCTTTTATAGTCTGACAAGATGAAGAAAAAATTCAATCTATTGGCTGTTTAATTGTGCAACTATGTGGAAAATAAGGTTTATTGTTGATAATGTAAGGTTATGCAATTTCTGGCTAAAAATCTACAGGAGCAGCACAGCTGGGAGAGAGAATGGTCAAGAGGGATCTGGATGTTCTGATTATAGACTTAAATATAGCATGCAATGCCAAGCAGCAGTTTCCAAAGCTAGCAAAATACTTTCTTGTATTAAAAGAGGTGTAGAATCCAGAGAAAGACATTGTTTTGCCCCTGTGCAAAATCATTAGTGATACTTGGAATATGCAGTTCAGTTTTGGGAGCTAGTTCATGAAAAGGATATCAGAAAACTGGAGAAAGTGCAGAGAAGGGCAACCAAACAAATAAGAAGCATGGAGGAGCTCATCTATGAGGAAAGATTAGCTCAACTGAGTTTATTCTCTTTTGAGAAGAAACATTTAACGTGGATACAATCACCATGTCTAAATAGATAAGTGGTCCACATAGTGAACTTGGTGTAGATGTTTATACTTTAGGGTCATTACTATGTAACTTGCGCTATGACTGGTAAAACAAATGCATTATCTTTGTCCTGTGCTGGAGATCTACAAAATGAACAGTTTCAGTTTTAATTTCTTCAAAGTGAGATATTTAGCCTATTTCAGAGATAGTAGCAATCTGAACATGATAGGTAGATTAAAATCCTCCAAAAGGGCAAAGGTCCCTTGTCCAGTTTAGTACAATTTATTCATAGAAGTTAAAATAATCATATTTGCTCTTTATTTAGTACATAACAATTTGCCAAGATTACTTACTGACTGTGCAATTTACCTCTGATACTGTATATAAAAGTCTTCTGCATTGTGTCTGTATATGCATGGTAGGTTTAAATGTACTTTATTTGCATTTCCTCTCCTCCTTTTGTTTTTGCAAAGTTTAAATAGCATTGTGTATACATACTCCCCTCCTACATTATATTATTACCATCAGTCTTATATGCTTTACCATTGCTGAGTTCACAGCTCTTCCTTTTACCTATAGGGCCATAGACAGTCCTTTCCTTCTCTCTTTTTCCACCATGTCTTTAAAAATAGCTTAAACTATGAGGCAACTATTTATATTTAATATCATTTTTTTTATCCATAACAATAATCAGTAAGAGTAGGAATTTTAAAATTAATTGAATCTTTTTAAGTTCATCTGTATGATGATTTAAGCATTCTCCTCATTATCTTCGAGATATCATGAAAGTGCTTGATTATCATATCTTTTAAAATAATCTCTTTTCGCTCTCTTGCTATGGCAAGTATGCTATCTTTGACCTTATAATTCTACAAATCACATCTCACATGTATTCGGGTGCAAGAATATTCTGCTATAGATAAAAAAAATTGTTTTTTATCCTTTCCAAAATTTATCTGATTCTAAAGTTATCTCTTAATGTTCTATTTTCTCAGTCATCATTATAGTTAGTTGTTTACATATCAGTTCATACTGCTGTCCTTAAGGGTCAAAAGTACCTTCCTCTGTTTTGCTAAAAGAGTGTATATCTGATTATAATACCCCTAAGATTGTATTTAGTACCTTTTGCTGTTTCTTTTAATTAAGAAAAGTAGTTTTATTAATATTTTAAATCAGTTTAACCACTTGCTTACTGGGCACTTAAACCCCCCTCCTATCCAGACCAATTTTCAGCTTTCAGTGCTCTCACACTTTGAATGACAATTACTCAGTCATGCAACACTGTACCCAAATTATTTTTTTGTCTTTTTTTTCCATACAAATAGAGCTTTATTTTGGTGGCATTTGATCACCTCTGGGTTTTTTATTTTTTGCGCTATAAATGAAAAAAGACAGAAAATTTTGAAAAAAAATGAATTTTTCTTAATTTCTGTGATAAAATTTTGCAAATTAGTAATTTTTCTCTTTATACATTTTGGCCACAATTTATACTGCTACATATCTTTGGTAAAAATAACCAAAAATTTGTGGAAATTATTTGGTCTGTGTGAAAGTTTTAGAGTCTACAAGCTATGGTGCAAATCATAAAAAAATTATCACATCTGATGTACTGGTGGCCTATCTCATTTTCTGAGACCCTAACAAGCCAGGAAAGTACAAATGCCCCCCAAATAACCCCTTTTTGGAAAGTAGACATTTCAATGTATTTAGTTAGAGGCATGGTGAGTTATTTGAAGTTGTATTTTTTTCCCACAATTCTTTGCAAAATTGAGATTTTTTTTTTTCCCCCACAAAATTGTCATTGTAATAGCTTATATCTCTCACATGGCATGTGTATACCACAAATGACACGACAAAATACATTCTGCTACTCCTCCTGAGTATTACGATACCACATGTGTGGGACTTTTTCACTGCCTGGCCACATACAGAGGCCCAACATGCAGGGAGCACCATCAGGTGTTCTAGGAGCATAAATTACACATCACATTTCTCAACCACCTATTACACTTTTGAAGGCCCTGGAGCACCAGGACAATGGAAACCCCACAAAATGACCCCATTTTGGAAAGCTAACACCCCAACGTATAATCTATGGGGCATAATTAGTCTTTTGAATGGTTTATTTTTTTCCAGAAGTTTTTGGAAAATGTGGAAAAAAATGAAAACACATTTTTTTTTTTTTTTTTTTTTTACACAAAGTTGTCCATTTATAAGATATTTCCAACACATAGCATTTAGATAGCAAAAATGACACTCCAAAATACATTCTGCTACTCCTCCTGAGTATTACGATACCACATGTGTGGGACATTTTCACTGCTGGTAGGGATGAGCTTCGAGTTCGAGACGAACTCATGCTCGACTGGAACATCGGCTGTTGGCAAGTTTGCCGAACAGCGAACAATTTGGGGTGTTCGTGGCAAATTCGAATGCCGCGGAACACCCTTTAAAAGTCTATGGGAGAAATCAAAAGTGCTAATTTTAAAGGCTTATATGCAAGTTATTGTCATAAAAAATGTTTGGGGCCCGGGTCCCGCCCCAGGGGACATGGATCAATGCAAAAAAAAAGTTTTAAAAACGGTTGTTTTTTCAGGAGCAGTGATTTTAATAATGCTTAAAGTGAAACAATAAAAGTGTAATATTCCTTTAAATTTCGTATCTGGGGGGTGTCTATAGTATGCCTGTAAAGGGGCACATGTTTCCCATGTTTAGAACAGTCTGACAGTGATATTAAGGGGAACCCCGGCCAAAATTAAAAAAAAAACGGCATGGGGTCCCCCCAAAAATCCATACCAGACCCTTATCTGAGCACGCAACCTGGCAGGCCACAGGAAAAGAGGGGGGCGAGAGAGCGGCCCCCCCTCCTGAACTGTACCAGGCCACATGCCCTCAACATTGGGAGGGTGCTTTGGGGTAGCCCCCCAAAACACCTTGTCCCCATGTTGATGAGGACAAGGGCCTCATCCCCACAACCCTGGCCGGTGGTTGTGGGGGTCTGCGGGCGGGGGGCTTATCGGAATCTGGAAGCCCCCTTTAACAAGGGGACCCCCAGATCCCGCCCTCCCCCCTGTGTGAAATGGTAAGGGGTACCATTTCACTAAAAAAACTGTCAAAAATGTTAAAAATGACAAGAGACAGTTTTTGACAACTCCTTTATTTAAATGCTTCTTCTTTCTTCTATCTTCCTTCATCTTGTTCTTGTTCTTCCTCTGGTTCCTCTGGCTCTTCTGGTTCTTCCTCCGGTGTTCTTATCCAGCATCTCCTCCGCGGCGTCTTCTATCTTCTTCTCCTCGGGCCGCTCCGCACCCATGGCATGGGGGGAGGCTCCCACTCTTCTCTTCCTCTTCTTCTCTTCTTCATCATCTTCTCCGGGCCGCTCCGCATCCATGCTGGCATGGTGGGAGGCTCCCGCTGTGTGACGCTTCTCCTCTTCTGACGGTTCTTAAATAATGGGGGCGGGGCCACCCGGTGACACCGCCCCCCTCTGACGCACGGGACATGACGGGACTTCCCTGTGGCATTCCCCGTGATGTCACAGGGAAGTCCCAAGTCACCGTGCGTCAGAGGGGGCGGGGTCACCGGGTGGATTTGCTGGCGATGTCCCGGTGATTGGAGGGACCCTTCCTGCTTTATTATTCTATATACCTCCCTGCACCACATCTGAGGGAACCATATCCCAGGATCTAGGATGGTGAGGAAAGCGTTGGAGCCCCATAGGTGGATGTCTAAAAAAGTTTATCTGGTCATATGCCCTTGCCCTATTACCTTAAGGTAAGGGGCCATTACCCACTTGTGTGTATATACATGAAGATACACCTGACGTTATTCACTCTGAGCACCTTAATTGCAACGATTGCATGCTAGGACGTTGCTGTCACATATTTTATTCATATATGGACTTTCCTTGTGAAGCATTTTACTTTTCTTATTTTGGGATAGTTACACTGTATTTATTTGGACTTTTGCACATTTCTCACTTTATATGAAGCGTGGTATACTGACTTTTCTGTTACGCATATTGTATAGAGTTGTATATACTACTGCACATTGTGCACACTGTTTACACACTGCACAATGTCACTTTTTTGAGCTACGTTTGCACATAGTTTAAATTATTATTTATATTTATTTGCACTCTAGTAAGGATTGCTTTGTCACTGACTTTTGAGTCAATCATATGTTACGGTGATATAATTTTAATATGTGTATTTTTATGAAGATGCTTTCACGGTTATGATATTTATTTATATTTGGATTAGTGTCACGCATCACCCAAATCAGTTTATTTTCTGATGATGCAAGATAGGACTACTACTTAAGTCACATTTGTTTTAATCGCACTTAGGATTAGCGCAGCACCACCCATTCATATATTTATTTTCAAGGTCAGGTGTATACCCGAATCGGTGCAAGCAGCTTCTCCACCCTAGCCGCCTCCATATTTGATAGCGCGAGAATAATTTCCTTAATACTAGTCCATATATGTAACCTGTGACTCGGTCACATAATTTGTATACCTTCACCCCTGCTGCTAAACTTAACAAGGGACTCATCCACACATATGTTTTGGTCCGGGGTAAAAAGCTGGGGGAATACTGCAGAAAAATAATTTAAAAGTGGCCGAATTTTGAAAAGCCTGTCATAGTTTGGGTCATTTCGGGGAGGGCACTGGGTATTGTCATTGAAATGAAGAAACCTCATTATCATGAGGTATCTGTTTCTGGGCATTACCTTGGAGAATACTGGCATGTGGTGGATGGGGTGCGTTGACCAATAGGACATCAAAGTGTTTTTTTTTTTGTGAGTCCCATATTAAATGTGAGCCCTAAAAAAACCTTCAACTCCTCCACCGTTAGGTCTCTCCACTCATAGGGACGGGCATAGTAGGACGTTGGATTATTCAAAATAAATTGCTGTGCATAAAGGTTGCACTGGGCCACAATATTTGATAGCATGTCCTCGGTAAAAATTACTGATGAGGTGGAACAGATGTGCACTGATGAGGCGGTGCAGATGTGCACTGATGAGGCGGCACAGGTGGGCACTGATGAGGCGGCACAGGTGGGCACTGATGAGGCGGCACAGGTGGGCACTGATTGATTGCACAGATGTGCACTGAGGCAGCACAGATGGGCACTGATTGGCACAGGTGGGCACTGATGAGGTGGCACAGGTGGGCACTGATGAGGTGGCACAGGTGGGCACTGATGAGGTGGCACAGGTGGACACTGATTGTGCAGATGGACACTGATCACTGCTGGGCAGACAGGTGGGCACCGATTGGCACAGGTGGGCACCGATTGGCACAGGTGGGCACCGTATTGATGGGCACTGTAGGCACTGTAAAAACGTTTTTTAACACTCACAGATTGCTGACAGTTTCTCTCTCTCCTCACACGCTGTCTCTGTGTGAGGAGAGAGAGCCGGCAATGAGCGATGATCTCAAATGTTTACATTTGAGATCATCGCTCATTGGCCATGGCGATCGCGCTGTTAATGGCCGCTGTGATTAGCCATCTACAGCGATCTGTGATTGGCTGTGTCCAAGGGACACGGCCAACACAGAATGCACGCACGGGGAGCGAGGAAAGGGGAGGCCGTCATATGACGGCCTCCCGGGAATTGACAAATGATGCAGGCTCACCTGAGGTGCGGAGTCTAAATACTAACCAGTGTTCACCAGAGCTCCTGATGGTGGAGATGAATTTGGCTGCATGTTAGTACCAGGTTGCGGTCCTCAGGATTGCCCCACCAGGAGGTGAGCAAGCCAGGGTCCAGTAGCGGGTAAGCAAATAAGGATCAAATGGAAGCATGGTCAGTAAACAAGCCAAAAGGTCGGTAACGAGTAGTTGCAGGTTGGGATCAGGCAGAAGAGTAGTCGAGGAACAAGCAAAATATGAATGGCAGCAGGGAAGACAAGTGCAAGGCACTGGCTGAGAAAGCACAATAACCTGGCAAAGAGGAAGTGCAGAGACAAGGCTTATATAGGAAGTTCATGGGAGGAGCAAGGAGTTCAAGGTTCAACAGCAATCAAGACACAAGGCAGGGTTGTCCAATAGATCATTGTCCAATAGATCAGGCAGGGAGCTGCTGAGCATTCCAGATAGCTCAGTGAGAAGAGTCAAGGCCAGACACAGAAGAGGTCCCAAGTTCGAGCCCAGATCCTGACACAAGACTGAGCTCACCAAAAAAGAACATGCTTGAATGTCTTTATTCTAGATAGTCAAGCGCGGCTTTGGTTGAATCCAAGGAAGTGATCCTCCACTGTCTGCATGCAGCAATGCTCTTGGGATCCAGTAGGATGGATGGTCATCATAAAAAGTTCAAATGCTGTGCAAAGGCATTTATTTTACTCACAATGATACACTGTTGCAGTGCAAAATGAAACTCAGAGAGGAGCAGCCTCAGTGAAATCCTTCAGCTAGCTCAGCTGTAATTAAGCTTATAAGTTTCAACAGCTGCTGGCCTATGGTCAGGGCTCTCTTTAATATTGATTGGACCCTGGGCAAACAATTTCATCCCCCCCACACACACACACACACACACACACACACACACACACACACACACACACACACACACACAAATAGACTTCATGTATAACAAAAGGCAAAGCTTTTCTTTTAGTTTTGGATAGAGTGGAGAGGGATTAGAATGTTTGTCAGTTTTTATTGCTGTCTGAGTCCCCATTAAGGAGATTGACCCTCCCTATTTGCCCTGTTTACCATTTATCCATTTATTAAAAGCGGAAGTAAAATAAAATCCCACATTTTGGGTTGTCCCCAAAAAAGTATTAGAGGGTTAATCTTCCAATAGGGACACTAGTTCTATTGACCTGGGGTCCCCAAGGAATTTCCTTAACCACTTGCCGACCGGGCCGGGATACAGTGTGGCCGGCTTATTCTGGGAGGGCATACAATGACGTTCTCCTAGAATCGCCCCCTGGGGCGCGCACCCGGGAGTGTCCGTGACCGTCGGGTCCTCTGGACCCAGCGCATCATGGATCGGAGTAAAGGGCCAATGACAGTGGCCCTTTACCTCACGATCGCTTCATCCAATGACCGAGCGATCACTTGTCAACAAACCGGCGCATGTCCGGTTCAGCTCTCTTCTCTCCTCGCACACTGTACACAGCGATTGGTACAGCGTGCGAGGAGATGAGGGAAACTGCAGCAGTGCTCACCCATGCCTAACCCATGCCTCATCTGTACTTCATTCATTCCCACCTGTGCCTCATTCATGCCTCATCTGTGCCTCCTTCATGCCCATATGTGCCTGATTCATGCCTCATCTGTGCCTCCTTCATGCCCATATGTGCCTGATTCATGCCTCATTTGTACCCATATGTGCCTCATTCATGCCCATCTGTGCCTCATTCATGCCTCATCTGTGCCTCATTCATGCCTCATCTGTGCCTCATCCATGCCCATCTGTGCCTCATCCATGCCCATCTGTGCCTCATTCATGCCCATCTGTGCCTCATTCATGCCCATCTGTGCCTCATCCATGCCTCATCCATGCCTTATTCATGCCCATCTGCGTCTCATCCATGCCTCATCCATGCCTCATTCATGCCTCATGTGTGCCTCATTCATGCCCATCTGTGCCTCATTCATACCTAAACTGTGCCTCATTTGTGCCCATCTGTGCCTCATCCATGCCTCACCTGCACCTTATTCATGCCCATCTCTGCCTTGTTCATGCTCATATGTGCCTCATCCATGCCCATGTATGCCTCATTCATGCCCATTTGTGCCTCATCCATGCCTCATCGTGCCTCATCCATGCCTCATCCATGCCCATCTGTGCCTCATTTATGCCCATCTGTGCCTCATCCATGCCTCATTCATGCCCATCTGTGCCTCATTCATGCCCATCTGTGCCTCATCCATGCCTCATCCATGTCCATCCATGCTACATCAGTGCTCATCCATGCCTCATCCATGCCACATCAATGCCTCATCTGTGCCACATCCATGCCCATCTGTGCCACATCCATGCCCATCTGTGCCACATCCATGCCCCATTAGTGCTCATTCATGCCACATCAGTGCTCATCCATGCCTCATCCGTGGTCATTCATGCCACATCCATGCCTCATACATGCTAAATCAGTGCTCATCCATGCCACTACAGTGCTCATCAGTGCCCTACAGTGTCTCACAAAAGTGTGATAGGTAATCAGGAAATTCGATTTGTAATTTTATGTCCCTAGAGCACCTGACGGTGCCCCCTGAATGTTGGGCCTCTGTATGTGGCCAGGCTGTGTAAAAGTCTTACATATATGGTATTGCCATACTCAGGAGGAGTAGTAGAATGTATTTTGGGGTGTAATTTGTGGTATGCACATGCTATTTGTTAGAAATATCTTATAAATGGACAACTTTGTGTAAAAAAAAAAAAAAGGGGTTTTAATTTTCTTTCCACATTTTCCAAAAACTTGTGGAAAAAAAAAGACATATTCAAAAGACTCATTATGCCGCTTTTTTTGGTTCAATAGATTTCAATGGGGAAGCTGCAGAAAAGCATGTAGTGCATTTTACTGCAATTTGTATTTTTAAATCTGCCCAACAACAAGTCCCCCCTCCAAAAAAAAAGCATAAAAAATGCAACATCACAGTAAAAACGTGGTAAAAAAAAAACGAGGAAAGCACAGCAAAAAGCACTTCAGAAATGCTCAAAAGCAATGAGCATAGATGTGAATTGAGCCTTAATATGGTCCCATAGTTGAACAGCCTCTAGGTCTGCAAACTACCAATTACGTTATTATAACGCATCTTCATAAGTTACAGTGCCCCTACATCACAGCGAGTTATTTCTATGCTGGCCTTTTTAAGCAATAGGGCAGAAATAAGTGCCTAAATCTGTTTAAAAGGGTTGTAAAGGCATAAGGTTTTTATCTTAATGCACTCTATGCATTAAGATAAAACACCTTCTGTGTGTATCAGCCTCCTTAACTTCCCCCTAATTACTTACATGAACCCCTTCTCTCTGCAGCGATGTCCACAAGTGTCTTAGCTGTCCCAGACACTCCTCCTGATTGGCTGAGACACAGCAATGGTGCCATTGGCTCCCGTGGCTGTCTATCAAAATCAGTCAGCCAATAGGGTCAGGTCGGCCTTCGTGTCTGAAAGGATACACGAAGTTCTGACTCAGCTCGGGTGCCCCCTGTAGCAAGCTGCAGGCTGAGGGGGCACACACCAGAGGGAGGGGCCAGGAGAGCAAAAAAGGGACCCGAGAAAAGGAGGATCTGGGCTTCTCTGTGCAAAACCAAATGCACAGAGAAGGTAAGTATAACATGTTTTTTTTTTTTTTAAAAAACAATCCTTTACAATCACTTTAAAGATATACGGTGGTAATCAATTGGAATGACAATTATTGACTTATAATTTTTTATGTAAATGAGAGACAAAAAGCTGTTTAATGTAGATACAAATGTTTAATATGTTTTTAAATAGGGCAAAGTTTAGTTTCACACATTGGTAGGGAAGACCATCACAATGCCAACATCCAAAATATATGTATAAGGATTGACCAAGTCAAAAAATTGGCAGAGTTTGTGGGCACACATTGAGAGGGAAAATCAATAAAAAGGTATACATTTTATTACAGCATAATTAAAATGGAAAAAAAAAAAAAACATATAACCAACATACAAACAACACCCTGTATGGACACAGTTACCAGTTACCCAACAATTAAGTTACTGAGGGCTGGATCTAAGGTACAAAGATTGATTTCATAATGTATCAAAGTAGGAGAAGAATTTCTGATCCAGTAACGCCTCCAAAAACTTGCTTTTCGATGTGTTTCACTAAAATATTAGCTTCCTCAGGACAAATACTGGGTAGGTGCTGGTATATTTAAAAACAAAAAAGTACATGTATAAGTATTTAGGGTGGTATATATCTATATAAGTATAACTATGTTTGTTACATTTCTCCAGAAGGAGTACATATACACAAAGACCAATTACATATAGACATGACAACATATATGCTTGCCTAGTAAACTTGTGGCTCAGGGTATGGGAGAACCTCACAGAACTAACAGACAACCGAAAAGTCGAGTTTTCATATGTGTGTGCATGGTAGTAAGATACACACAAATCATGTGGTCTATGATTTGTACCACTAGATAAAACAGAGACATATGCATTATGGACTAGGGTACCACTGTAAAAAAATCTCCAGATCAAAAGAATAGCTCTCACCTGATATGCAACGGTCATGTAGAAATATTAGAATATAAATTACACACAGCGGTAAGTGGTCACAGATTATAAATGTATTCAACACAGTATCTAAAAGTAGACAAGGTCCATGATTAGGTGTTAACCCTTTGAACGGGAGTGGAATAGAATGCAAAAGAGATACAAAAGATATATATGAATGGTACTTACCAATAGTACCGAGAAATGACCCATAGGTACAGAACCATGTTTTAAATAGATGAGTGCTCGATCGAGTATAGAGACCAATAGCATGTCTAAAAGAGGGGGCATAGCAACCTATTAAGTATTTAGCATATATATGGAAAACGCCTAAATGCAGGCACAACTGACAAGAAAAAGACAAGTAAGAAGACGTGAGAACCCACCTGAATATGTAAATACTGCACTTATCCCTTAGGGGGAGACCTTTTGTTAGAGCTCAGGTCAGTGTTGCCCCATAAGCAGGGGAAAATGTGCCCCTATAATAAAAGCAGTTATATAGATGGAGTAAATGTCCAGTTTCCAAGAAAAATGTCACATAGTGGTTTGCTAGAGTGGCTAAACAATAATACGGCTTACCCTTCGACACTGCACCCCTATGTATGGCTTTCCTTGCTGTGTGTGGCACCCAGAATCCATGTGCGTTCCATCTTATATAGAGACAAGGAAGTGACAGAGGGAGGGGAGGGGGGCGTGGTGGCACGAAAATGGCGCCAAAAAAGTCGAATCACATGGCGTATAACAGGTTAAGCAGGATTAAGATTTTTTAGCACACCCTGACTTGCTGGATTCATCACAGACTCAAAGGCTTGGTTTATACCTGTGCGTTTTATGGTGCTTTTTGTTTTTTGCAGAAAATGCACTACAGTCCATTTAACATGGCTTCCTATGGAATCCGTTCTCATCTATGATTTTTTCAGCCCCTGCTTTTTTGGAAAGGGTCAGGGACTTTTTTTCAAAGCAAAATGGTGCATTTTTGGTTCAATAGACTTTAATGGAGAAGCTGCAGAATAGCATGTAGTGTGTTTTTGCCACAATTTTGCCATGATAAAAAATGCAAAATGCATAAAAAAGGGTTAAAAACGTATCACAAACACGTATGAAAAAAACGCCAAATGCACTGCAGAAACAAATTAAAAGCAAACTGCATAGTTGTGGACCAAGCCAAAAGGAATATCTGCTTTCACCATCCCTGTGGAAGATTATCATTCCCCCAAGTACTGTTCATTTTTGCCATCAGCACTGGATATATTTTTACTCTTTTATAACCACAAATGGTTATTGGTGCGGTAATTGCTGAGTATTCAATCTGTTGCAAAATGTTATCTTTTATTTATTTTTATTACTACCATTTTATCTTGACACAAGATTATTGAGATCCAGTATTATTAATTGCCTTATATTTGCACCAAAAGCTTCTAGGAGTACCCGGTTCCCCAGAGAATATTACATCTGACGACTACAGTTTTTTACACATATTGTATATGGAGTTCCACACGTGTGTTTTTATATAGAAGAGACACAAGCATAGAAAATGTGGTGTTGATGCAATAATAGACTCCTTGTACCAACAGCAGCTAAGCAAATATCAGAGAGGAAACAGAGATAAGTAGGAAATTGTTTTTCTGCCTTTTCTCAGATTCTTATCTGAGATGGCTGTGAAGACAAGGTATACATTAATGCAGCAAATTAACAGCAAATTCAAATCCTTCTCTTGAATCAGCTTTCCCTTCCTTATTTTATGTTCAATTTAAACTATTACAGAGAAGTGATAATGCAAGGATTCTTGGCCTTTAAAGTCCTATATTTAGTGATGGATACAATTATGTAGAATGCCATATCTAGTCAGCTTAATTTAGGGGCTAGAACGCATTTTATGCAGCAAGGGAATGCACAGTATGCTTCCACAGACAAAGTAACAACCTCATGTTATTTTTTTTTTTTTTGTGTGAATTTGTTACCTGCCTTCTGACGTGTATCCAATTTAACAAATCCCCCTGCACCATTCATACTATCTCTGCTGTCAAAATGACCCTCCGCAGAATTATGAAATATGTGTAGGTACAGTATCTTACAAAAGTGAGTAGACCCCTCACATTTTTGTAAATATTTTATTATATCTTTTCATGTGACAACACTGAAGAGATTACACTTTGCTACAATGTAAAGTAGTGAGTGTACAGCTTGTGTAATGGTGTAAATTTGCTGTCCCCTCAAAATAACTCAACACACATGCATTAATGCCTAAACCGCTGGCAACAAAAGTGAGTACACCCCTAAGGCCCCTTTCACACTGGGGCGGTGGGGGCATCGGCGGTAAAACGGCGCTATTTGTAGCACGATTTACCGTCGTTTTAGCGGCGGTATTCGGCCGCTAGCGGTGCGGTTTTAACCCCCGCTGGTGGGCGAAAAAGAGTTAAAACCGCTCGCATAGCGCTGCTACAGCGGCGGTATAGCCGCGCTACCCCATTGATTTCAATGGGCAGGAGTGGTTTAGGAGCGGTGAATACACCGCTCCTTCACCGCTCCAAAGATGCTGTTTTCAGGATTTTTTTTCTCTCCTGCCAGCGCACCGCTTCAGTGTGAAAGCCCTCGGGCTTTCACACTGGAGAAACAGAAGAGGCAGTTTTAGGTCGGTTTGCAGGTGCTATTTTTAGTGCAATAACACCTGCAAACCGCCCCAGTGTGAAAGGGGCCTAAGTGAAAATGTCCAAATTGGGCCCAATTAGCCATTTTCCCTCCCCGGTGTCTTGTGACTCGTTAGTGTTACAAGGTCTTAGGTGTGGATGGAGAGCAGGTGTGTTCAATTTAGTGTTATCGCCCTCACTCTCTCATACTGGTCACTGGAAGTTCAACATGGCACCTCATGGCAAAGAACTCTCTGAGGATCTGAAAAAAAGAATTGTTGCTCTACATAGGCTATAAGAAGATTGCCAAGAACCTGAAACTGAGCTCCAGCATGGTGGCCATGACCATACAGCGGTTTAACAGGACAGGTTCCACCAAGAACAGGCCTCGCCATGGTCGACCAAAGAACTGAGTGCACGTGCTCAGCATCATATCCAGAGGTTGTATTTGAGAAATAGATGTAGGAGTGCTGCCAGCATTGCTGCAGAGGTTGAAGGGGTGGGGGGTCAGCCTGTCAGTGCTCAGACCATATGCCGCACACTGCATCAAATTGGTCTGCATGGCTGTCATCCCAGAAGGAAGCCTCTTCTAAAGATGATGCACAAGAAAGCCTGCAAACAGTTTGCTGAAGACAAGCAGACTAAGGACATGGATTACTGGAACCATGTCCTGTGGTCTGATGAGACCAAGATAAGCTGATGCCACGTACACACGACCAGACTTTCTGTCAGAATAGATTCTGACGGTCTTTCCAATGGAGTTCCGATGGAGTTTCACTGAAACGGACTTGCCTACACATGATCACTCCAATCGTTTAGAACACGAAGACGTACGACGGGACTAGAAAAAGGAAGTTCAATAGCCAGTAGCCAATAGCTGACCTTGTGTCATTTTTTGGTCATTCGGAATAGCATATAGACGAACGATAGGAACTGATTCCTTCGGAAAGATTTGAAACATGTTCTATTTCTAGGTCTGTCAGAATTTTAGAAAGAAAAAGTCAGATGAAGCCCACACACGACAGAATGTCCAATGGAATGATTCTGTCGGACCTTTTCTGCCGGAAAGTCCGGTCATGTGTACACGGCATTAGTTCAGGTGCTGTCAAGCGTGTGTGGAAGCAACCAGGGGAGGAGTACAAAGACAAGTGTGGTCCCAATTTGGACATTTTCCCTTAGCAGTGTATTCACTTTTGTTTAACCACTTAAAGACCGGGCCTCTTTTTTAGATGTGTTGTTTACAAGTTAAAAACATTTTTTTTTGCTAGAAAATTACTTAGAACCCCCAAACATTATACATTTTATATTATACATTATACGTTTTTTTTTCTAACACCCTAGAGAATGGTGGTCGTTGCAATACTTTCTGTCACTCCATATTTGCGCAGCGGTCTTACAAGCGCACTTTTAAAAAAAAAAATACTCTTTTTTTAATTAAAAAATAAGACAACAGTAAAGCCCATTTTTTTTATATTGTGAAAGATAATGTTACACTGAGTAAATTGATACCCAACATGTCACGCTTCAAAATTGCACTCACTCGTGGAATGGCGACACACTTTTACCCTTAACAATCTCCATAGGCGACATTTAAAAAATTCTACAGGTTTTGCATTACAGAGGAGATCTAGGGCTATAATTATTGCTCTCACTCTAACAATCGCAGCGATACCTCACACGTGTGGTTTGAACACCATTTTCATATGCGGGCGCTACTCACGTATGCATTTGTTTCTGCGTGGCACGCAAGCTCGGCGATACAGGGTGCGTTTAAAATTGTTTTTTCTTCTTTTTATTTTACCTTTTATTTTTTATTTTTACACTGTTTTTTTTTTAAAAATGTGTCACTTTTATTCCTATTACAAGGAATGTAAACATCCCTTGTAATAGAAAAAAAGCATGACAGGACCTCTTAAATATGAGATTTGGTGTGAAAAAAAGACCTCAGATCTCATATTTACACTAAAATGCAATTAAAAAAAAAGTTGTCATTTAAAAAAATGAAAAAAAAAAAAATGGCCCTTTAAGAGCTATGGGCGGAAGTGACGTTTTGACGTCGCTTCCGCCCTGCAGTGTCATGGAGACGGGTGGGGGCCATCTTCCCCTCACTCGTCTCCATGCATAGCCAGGAGAAGGATCCGATCGCCTCCGCCGCTGCCGATGGCTCTGGTAAGCGGCGGAGGGCACCGGATCGCGGCAGGAGGGGGGCCCTCTCCCACCGCTGATAAAGGTGATCTCATGGCGATTCCGCCGCAGAGACCACTTTTATCTTGTACCGGACCGCTGGCCGAACAGGACGATACCAGGGTTATGACAGCTAGCTCAAAGTGAGGACGTATATCGGCGTGAAGTGGTCCGGAGGTGGTTAATGGCTGTGTTATTTTGAGGGGACGGCAAATTTACACTGTTATACAAGCTGTACACTCACTACTTTACATTGTAGCAAAGTGTCATTTCTTCAGTGTTGTCACATGGAAAGATATAATAAAATGTTTACAAAAATGTGACATACTGTGTATGTGTATATATTTAAGTTCAATCATTTAAGTTCATTTTTTTCCTCATTAATGTACACACACCACCCCATATTTACAGAAAAACACAGAGTTGTTGACATTTTTGCAGATTTATTAAAAAGAAAAACTGAAATATCACATGGTCCTAAATATTCAGACCCTTTGCTCAGTATTTAATAGAAGTGAAAAAATAGTACTACAGCTCTGTTGTGAAAATAAATAAATCAATATTGATACAATAAATATACAATAAATATAAAGTGCAAAAAACTTTTGGAAGATATAAAATAATAAATAACAAATAATAAAAGCCGCAAACCAGAGATAACCGGGGATGTTCTGGGGGCGTGGCCGGAAGCGGACGGAGATGAGTGTGGTGGAGTGAGAGCTTGTGTCCACCCTGCTCCGGGAGTATGAAACCTTGTGGATAGCCCAGTTTCCTCGAGATAAAATGCAGGCGCTTATCTATGGCTTTCCCTGCTGTGCCGCTTAGGTATAGTGTCCCTGCTGTTCATGGCTGGCTGGAACTCTGAGTTTTCGGAGCGAAGTGGAGGAGGAGCAGGAGTGAGACAGACGAGGGAGAGCGGGGCTCGGCTGCCGGCAGGTGCGATTGGAGGAGGAGGACGTTGAGTGTCAGAGGCCGTCAGAGGCAGGAACATCAGTGAGCGCAGAAAGTACTGGTGTCGTGAGAAGTGCCGGCGCGGAGATCGGAGTCAGGCTGGGGTGATGGTAAGAGGAGAAAGGAGGTGGCTGTCAAACAGTGCTGTGGAGTCCTGTGGAAAACAGCCGTGGAGAACACACAAGTAAACCTCTGGTCCCGTGCCTACTCACAAAACAGACGTGAAACTTCTGCTGCAGTGTGGTATCGTATTAACCCTATCTGACTTTGCTTGATGACTGTTACATTACACCTCTGATTGAACAGCAAAGGCTGTTGTGCATTATATTAATAGCCCCTAGTAGGACTGTATAATCAATGGGGTGTTTTGGAACTCCAGGGGTGCAGCTCAATAAAGGGTGCAAGTAGCCCAGCAGCAAAAATTGTAAAGTGCAGTACAGCCCTGTGGGCGAAGAGGAGTGCTGCTAGCCCAGGGTCTCTATTGTGAGCGGTGTGGTGAGGGGTTAAAAAGACCCGCAATAAGGAAAAAGTAGCACCTGTGAATGTATAAAATCTTTGAAGTCTCTCTCTAGGCTGATCCCTGGCTGACCCCTGTCTAAACAACCGGATCAAAGCACCCCCCGGTAGTATGGAAGAGAGACACTGAGTTGATTTTTCCTGTTGTTTGCTGGACTATTCTGACCCCCCTACTGCTGGGAATTGTGAGGGACTGCATCAAGGGACTCGGGGTGTTCCGTAAAAGAGGAGGGGGACTGTGAGTTCTGGAAGGGGAGACCTAATATACAAGGACTTTGTATGATTCACTGACACCATATTAAAATCCGGGTCTAAGGGGAAGAGAGGTCAGATACTAGATTAGGTCTGCTGTTAAGACATCTGTGTATCAACTTGAACCTCTAGTAAATGACCAGGATGGCAATAAGGGGTAATTAAAAGGATATCAACAGTTGGTGGTGCAATTATATAAACATATAAGAGGAAAATAAGATAACTCAGGGGAAACCAACATGACAGGGAGAAGAAAGGGAGAGGAGCATCCTAGCCAGGAAAACATGGGAACCCAATCCTTGAGGTCAGCTAAAGACAAGGAGAAGGAGAAAGGCCCACACCTTACTGTGGCAGGGGCAACAGCCGCGGTGGTGGCAGCTTCCGCTAAATTAGAGAAACTGGTCCTGGCAGCAGAACATACCCCAAACAAAGGAGGACAACAAGCACCGATCAAATCAGTAACGGATAGGAAAAGCCAAGGCCATGCGGGACAGTCCGTAGGCAACCCGAGTACAAAGAGTCTATCTACAAAGGGCTCAGGAGCCGTCGGTAGGGAAATGGAGGCACCAGCCGCCCCAATCCCCATAATGGAAGGAGAACCCTCCCTAAAGGATATCTTTCTGGCAATAAGTGCATGCAACCACTCTTTGGGAACATTGGGAGAGCAAATGAAGGGCATTAAAGAGGAGCTGACCCTAGTACGTCAGGATCTCAAGATGACAACTGAAAGGGTGACAGAAGCGGAAAAGAGAATAAGCCTAATAGAGGATGATTTACTCCCTATGAAACAAGAAGCAAAGATCTGGAGGGAAAAAATTGAAAAGCTCGCAGGGAAAGTCGATGAAATGGAAAATAGACTTCGCAGGGACAATGTTAGAGTGGTGGGATTCCCTGAGGGGAGTGAAGGCCTGGACCCTATTGTATTCTTGGAAAATTGGGTGTTGGGGGTATTTGGAGGCGAAACATTTACGCAGCAGTTTTCTATAGAAAGGGCGCATAGAGTCCCGTTCAGGCCCCCCGCACCGGGAAGCCCCCCAAGACCGTTTTTAGTTAAATTTTTGAACTACAAGGATGAAATAAAACTCCTACGTAAAGCTCGTGAGATGGGGAAGATCCTGTATAAAGATATAAGGATATCAATATTCCCCGATTTCTCGCCGGACCTTCAGAGACGCAGAGCTGAGTTTCTGGGGGTGAAGCGTAACCTCCAGAGATATAATGTCTCATACGCCCTTCTTTATCCAGCTAAGCTGCGGATAAATGCACTAGGGGGTAGCCAGTTTTTTGAGTCCCCCGCGAAAGCGTTAGCATGGCTGGAGGATAAGAAAGATCAATTACCTAAGAAATAGAGGAGATACACTGCGAAAAATTAATGTTTATTAAATGGGTATAATTTGAATTATAAAAGTCCACATGCAGCGCTAAAATAAAATAAATGTCCAAATAATGATAATAGTCCATAGAACTCAATCAGCAATAAAAGATGATGTGAAACCTCCACCAAGCTTCAGTGTGTAAAAGGAAAGCACACCACACCCACGTGCTATCAGTCTGCTTACCAGAAAGATATAAAAAATATGCGATGTACTCATATATTGCAGAGGGTCAGCAGCAAATCCAAATGGCACACTCCATCATGGGCAGGCACAGCATGGAAACAATCAGGTCACCACATATCAGAAAGCTCAGGACTCGTATTAACGATGGACAGGTTGGTGCAGTCATCAGCAGGAACAAACCAGCAAACAGAAAGCAACAAATAGTGAAGCCCGTAAGGTAAAACAGTCCTAGTTTATTGTAGTCTACTTACAGGTATGAAGTAAAAATCATCACAGAAAACAGGAACAATCCGCGGTTCTCAGCGTACTTGCATTGACCAGCCTGACATGTTTCATCCTATGTGGATATCATCAGAGGAGTCCTCTGATGATATCCACATAGGATGAAACATGTCAGGCTGGTCAATGCAAGTACGCTGAGAACCGCGGATTGTTCCTGTTTTCTGTGATGATTTTTACTTCATACCTGTAAGTAGACTACAATAAACTAGGACTGTTTTACCTTACGGGCTTCACTATTTGTTGCTTTCTGTTTGCTGGTTTGTTCCTGCTGATGACTGCACCAACCTGTCCATCGTTAATACGAGTCCTGAGCTTTCTGATATGTGGTGACCTGATTGTTTCCATGCTGTGCCTGCCCATGATGGAGTGTGCCATTTGGATTTGCTGCTGACCCTCTGCAATATATGAGTACATCGCATATTTTTTATATCTTTCTGGTAAGCAGACTGATAGCACGTGGGTGTGGTGTGCTTTCCTTTTACACACTGAAGCTTGGTGGAGGTTTCACATCATCTTTTATTGCTGATTGAGTTCTATGGACTATTATCATTATTTGGACATTTATTTTATTTTAGCGCTGCATGTGGACTTTTATACTTATGTTTGATGCAATCTACAAACTATGCTAGCTGCTTTTTGTGTTCTTTTCGGTTAGCGCAGATATTTACTTGTTTTTTCACTGTATAATTTGAATTAGTTATATTAATATTTACATAAATGGAGCGGGGATGGTTTGGGGACACGGTAAATGGAAGTAGGTTTGAGATGGAGAGTGTTTATAGTAAGTTTTTTCCTTTTTGAAAGTGGGGGGGGGAGGGAGGGAGTGGGTATGGGGGAGAGAGTGGGGGGGAGGGGGGAGGTATGGAGGGGTTGAGGGGTATGGGTCGGCCATTAAAAAAGCCCGGAGGGGTAACCTAGAGTGGTGTGGGGAGGGGGGGAGGGAGGGAGGACATGGGAGGGTCTCAGGGGGGGGACAGGGGAGGGATGGGGGGGGACAGGGGAGGGATGGGGTGGGAGCGATGGGGAGGGGGGGAGGGGGTAAAGAGCACAGAAAAATGAAAATGCAATATAAGGTACCAAATAACACATTAAGTATAAGGTATATTACACTATATAAAGATACAAAGGATATGGATAATGGAAATTGTATAGTTGATACTATAACTAAGCACTGAGGTAGATTTGATAGGGAAGCACGTTTTTTTTTTTTTTTTTTTTGCAGTGAGTGATGACCTTATTTGTAAATAGGTAATGGGAATAAAGATTGGTTCATGGAACGTTAGGGAACTGGGTACTCCCCTAAAGAGAGCACAGGTATTCGATCTGTTAGACGTACTTAGAGTAGATATTGCATGCCTGCAGGAAACGCATCTGACTAGGGAGACAAAAGTAACTATTAAGAACAAGAATTTTCACAACCAGTACCATGCGGTATACTCCTCTTATTCGAGGGGGGTGGGAGTGTTGATTAGGAAAGGGATTGTGTTTTCCTGCAGGCAGAGCAATATAGATGAAGGGGGCCGATATGTTTTTCTACACTGCACGATAGGGAATCAGGAATGCATAATAGCAAATATTTATAATCCACCACCTTTTAAATTAGAAATTTTATATAGCCTGTTGGAGTTTGTTATAGACAAACCGAGGACCCCTGTCATTGTAGTAGGGGATTTTAATGTAGTGATAAATAAAGAATTAGATAAATTTCCCCCAGGAAAAATGGGACAGAGCCCATGTGGGATCCGAATGGGACAGTTCCTGGAAGAGGCTGGGCTGATGGACCTGTGGAGAGTGAGAAATCCTGGAGTACAACAGTTCTCGTGTTACTCTAGTACCCATTCCTCCCTGTCGAGAATAGATTTAGTTTTGGGAAATGACATGGCCGCTCTATTGGTCAGGGATATAACCTATCACCCAAGAGGAATCTCGGACCACACACCGGTTACAGTTATGATGGATATCGGGATAAGGAAACAGTGGGGTACCTGGAAGCTGAACCCAGTGTGGCTCGAGATTCTTGAGGACCCGGAGGAAACCATGGCAAAAATGAGAGAATTTATAATGTTAAACGAGGGCTCAGTGGCAAGAGGGGTGATGTGGGATGCGTTGAAGGCATACATGAGGGGAATATTGATCCAGCAGATATCAAGACTAAAGAGAGCATCAAAGGCTAAAGAACTATATAAATCCCAGGGACCAGTGGCAGGAGAGATAATGGAAAGATTCTTTAGGAAAATAGAACTGCCCTCCCTGTCTGAGCTGGAGGTTGAGACCCTAGAGGCCCCAATCTCATTAGAAGAGGTTAAAGCTGCCGTAAAACAACTGACTAACCAGAAATCTCCAGGTCCGGATGGTCTTCCGGCAGAGATATACAAAAAATATGGGGAGATACTGATACCGGAACTTCTCAATGTGCTTGAGGGGGCATACCAGGAAGGAAGGCTGCCAGATTCAATGACGGAGGCCACAATTGTAATGATACCAAAGGAGGGGAGGGATCCTTTGGAACCTGGATCATACAGGCCTATTTCCCTGTTGTGCTCAGATGTAAAAATCCTGGCAAAAATTTTGGCCACCAGGCTTCAAAGGATAATTCATAGCTTAGTTCAACCAGATCAAACAGGTTTCATCCCCCAAAGGTCAACAAGCGAGAATATAAGGAGGCTATTTTTGAACCTGCAGATTCCAACAGAGAATACGGGTTCTAGAGCTATCATGATGTTGGATGTAGGGAAAGTTTTTGATAGCCTTGAATGGGGATTTATCTGGCAGGTTCTGAAAGTGTACGGTTTCGGACCCTCATTCAGGAGGTGGGTGAAAATCTTATATAGCTACCCCATAGCTAGGGTTAGAACTAACAATATACTATCTAGCAAGTTTCAGTTGGAGAGAGGGACAAGACAGGGGTGTCCCCTTTCACCCCTGATCTTTGCCCTAGCTATGGAACCAGTGGCCGCTGCGGTAAGACAAAATAGGATGGTAGAGGGGTTTCAGAGAAGGACCAGGGAGGAGAAGATCGCGCTATACGCGGACGATGTCCTTATTTTCCTGGGGAACACGGAAGGGTCACTAAGGCAGGTGATGGGTGTCTTTGCAGACTTCGGGGAGGTCTCGGGCCTCACTATAAATTGGGAAAAATCGGTCCTGCTGCCAATAGACCCCATCAAACAAGGCACCTGCCTGGAAAAAACCCCATTAAAAATAGTGGAGAAAACCAAATATTTAGGAATCCAGGTAACAAGGGATCCAGACCACTTTTTAAATAATAATATGGCCCCATTATTGGAGAAATTTAAAAAAAAGGTTGATATATGGAAAGGCCTCTCCTTGTCGGCAGCTGGAAGATGCAACCTGGTTAAAATGCTATGGATGCCCCAACTATTGTACATCTTACAGAATTCACCAGTTTGGATAGGTGGCAGATGGCTCAAAAAAATAGATATGCTGTTTAGAGGGCTTGTGTGGAGGGGGGGCATTCAAGGATAAGTCTACAGACCCTACAACTTGCAATAGGTGAGGGGGGCATGGCGGTCCCGCATCCACGCTGCTATTTTTTGGCAGCCCAACTGCAACACCTAAGGACAGGCGGTGGATCTATGGGCAATAATAATCTTGGTATAATGACTGCAGGTGCACCCCATAGACATGTGCTGGAGGTATTGGAGGCAAATTCGTTTGCATATAAGACCCCCACAGTCAAATTAATGCTAAAAGTTTGGAAAAACATCAAAAGCCTGAAAGGTATGGAGGGAATTGTGAGAGATATGCCTCTTTGGGATAACAAACGTCTTCAAGAACTAATAAAGATAGGAAAAATTAAGTCATGGGAGGCAAGGGGGATAACTAAACTAGAACAATTATATAATGGCAATACTTTGAAATCCTTTGCCTCCCTAGAAGAGGAGTTTGCTGTCCCAAAGCAGTCATATTTTGGGTATATCCAAATTAGGCACGCACTGCAGGCTCAGTACGGGGAACAAGGTCCGAAATGGAGCCAATCACCCATCCCCCGGATGATAGAGAGTTTTGAGGGGTCAAGAGGATTAATAGCAGAACTCTACCAGCATATCTTCAGAAATAGCAGAGAAGGATCAAATAAACTTAGGTGTAGGGGGAAGTGGGAAAGAGATTTGGGGACAATATCGGATGCCCAGTGGAGGGAGGTGTTGAAGGGGAGCCACCAGGTCTCAGTCTCGCCAGCTCAGAAATTTTCACACCTAATGTTACTGCATAGGGCATACTATACCCCCCAAAAATTGTTTAAATGGGGGAGAAGAGTAGATCCCCAATGTCCGAGATGCCAAATGAATGGAGATTTGCTACATATGATATGGAAGTGCCCTAAACCAGCCCGTTATTGGGTAGAAGTGGTTGAGGATATAAATAGGTTTCTCAAGTTGAGTCTTAAACTAGACCCAAAGTTATGTATTTTGGGGGTGGGTGGGGACTTGGGTGATGGGAGAGACAAAATAAAAGCAGTGCGGAGATGCCTATATCAGGCAAGAAAGGGAATAACTAAGAGATGGCAAGCTGAGAAACCCCCTTCGGTTGCTGACTGGCGTAGAGAAGTCTCGGAAACAATAGGAAAAGAAAGGACAGTGTTCACAAGGGCAGGAAATTTAAAAGAATTTAAAAAAATATGGAATCCCTGGCTGATGAGTGTAGCCAACCCGACAGACTAGCAGAGTAAGAAGAAGATGGAGAGGATATTGTTCTTAAGATTGGAGTAGTAGTAATATGCCTGATGTTCTACATAAGGAAAAGAGTTTGGTACAAGGAATATATAAGGGTGTAAGGGAGGGGGGGGTGAAAAATAAAATTGTATATATTTTTTTTTTATTATTAGTGTGAACCTACATGTTACATCGGGTATTAGAAGATTTTATTACTGTCCGGTAATCTGTATATTGAGTATTGCGATGTATTGTATTTAATCATGAATAAAAATTATCAAATTTAAAAAAAAAAAAAAAGCCGCAAACTACATGAGTGCATAGACACCTAAAACTACCTTGGATAAATAATTAATTGAAGTTGCGCTGATATTAACCTTCCAAGCAAGAAGCAATAAATAAATATGTGTGCTCAAGTGATAAAACCATATATATATATATATATATATATATATATATATATATATATATATATATATATATATATATATATATATATATATATATACACACAGTGTATGTATATATATATATATATATATATATATATTCCCAAAAGACAGAAATTAGCAAAGTGAATAATCAAATGTGCATGGGTTCATTAATCCAATAAAGTGAAAAATTGCAAAGTTGCAGTGAAATGTGCAAATAAAGTCCTAATGTGCACATACATGAACGATCTAACTATTTAATAGAAGCACCCTTTTAATCTAATCTAATACAGCCATGAGTCTTTTTGGGAAAGATGCAACAAGTTTTTCACAGCTGGATTTGGGGATCCTCTGCCATTCCTCCTTGCAGATCCTCTCCAGTTCTGTCAGGTTGGATGGTAAATGTTGGTAGACAGCCATTTTTAGGTCTCTCCAGAGATGCTCAATTGGGTTTAAGTCAGAGCTCTGGCTGGGCCATTCAAGAACAGTCACGGAGTTGTTGTGAAGCCACTCCTTCGTTATTTTAGCTGTGTGCTTAGGGTCATTGTCTTGTTGGAAGGTAAACCTTCGGCCCAGTCTGAGGTCCATAGCACTCTGGAGAAGATTTTCGTCCAGGATATCCCTGTACTTTGCCGCATTCATCTTTCCCTCAATTGCAACCAGTCGTCCTGTTCCTGCAGCTGAAAAACACCCCCACAGCATGATGCTGCCACCACCATGCTTCACTGTTGGGACTGTATTGGACAGGTGATGAGCAGTGCCTGGTTTTCTCCACACATACCGCTTAGAATTAAGGCCAAAAAGTTCTATCTTGGTCTCATCAGACCAGAGAATCTTATTTTTCACCATCTTGGAGTCCTTCAGGTGTTTTTTAGCAAACTCTATGCGGGCTTTCACTGAGGAGAGGCTTCCGTCGGGCCACTCTGCCATAAAGCCCTGACTGGTGGAGGGCTGCAGTGATGGTTGACTTTCTACAACTTTCTCCCATCTCCCGACTGCATCTCTGGAGCTCAGCAACAGTGATCTTTGGGTTCATCTTTACCTCTCTCACCAAGGCTCTTCTCCCCCGATAGCTCAGTTTGGCCGGATGGCCAGCACTAGGAAGGGTTTTGGTCATCCCAAACATCTTCCATTTAAGGATTATGGAGGCCACTGTGCTCTTAGGAACCTTAAGTGCAGCAGAAATTTTTTGTAACCTTGGCCAGATCTGTGCCTTGCCACATCTCTGTCTCTGTGCTCTTCAGGCAGTTCCTTTGACCTCATGATTCTTATCTGCTCTGACATGCACTGTGAGCTGTAAGTTCTTATATAGACAGGTGTGTGGCTTTCCTAATCAAGTCCAATCAGTATAATCAATCACAGCTGGACTCAAATGAAGATGTAGAACAGGGGTCTCAAACTGGTGGCCCTCCAGCTGTTGCAAAACTACAAGTCCCATGAGACATTGCAAGGCTGACAGTTACAAGCATGACTCCCACAGGCAGAGGCATGATGGGAATTGTAGTTTTGCAACAGCTGGAGGGCCACCAGTTTGAGACCCCCGATGTAGAACCATCTCAAAGATGATCAGAAGAAATGGACAGCACCTGAGTTAAATATATGAGTGTCACAGCAAAGGGTCTGAATACTTAGGACCATGTGATATTTCAGTTTTTCTTTTTTAATAAATCTGCAAAAATGTCAACAATTCTGTGTTTTTCTGTCAATATGGGGTGCTGTGTGTACATTAATGAGGAAAACAATGAACTTAAATGATTTTAGCAAATGGCTGCAATATAACAAAGAGTGAAACATTTAAGGGGGTCTGAATACTTTCTGCCCCCACTATATATATATATATATATATATATATATACACAATTTGGAGACAGGGATAATAGGCAACATCTCTAGTCTCTCCCCACTAAGGAAGACCTAGAGCGCTTCACCAGCAGAATGGAACGTGCTTTTAAGCAGAACATAGAACAACTTAAGGAGGACACTACACACTTGGGGAATAGGCTAGAAACATTGGAGCATATGTTTGATGACACTCTGCCTGCTATTACTACATTGCAAGCTCAATGCTCTGCCCAAGATGGAAAAATTGAGGCCCTGCTCTGTCAGCTCGATGACTTTGAGAACCACAGCAGGCAGGCGAACATCCAAATTTGCGGTCTGCCTGAAGCTACAGCTCCTAAAGATAGCATTCCTACCCTGCAGGACGTTTTCCGTGAAATTCTGGAACTCCTTGCCACTGCTCCCATTGAAATAGACAGAGCTCATAGGGCAGATTGGCCCCCATCTGAGGATCCAGAGAACCCTAGAGACATTATCTGTAAGCTCCACAAGTACACGCTCAAAGATCGCATCATGCAGAAAATGCGTAAATGGCCATTCTTTGACTTCGACGGGGCTCATCTGTTCTTCTATCAAGACCTTTCCAGACACACTCTAATGAAATGCAGGGCCCTGCGTCCCCTGCTGTCTGCGATACAAGGTGCTGGTTTTACTTACAGGTGGGGCTCCCCATTCAGCCTACAGGTCACCAAAAATGACTGTCAGATCCCCGTTGTGCACCAAGGACGACCTGCCATGCTTTCTGCAAGCTCCATGGCTGGAACCCGTGGATTTCCCGGACTGGCGATGCTCTCAGGAATCCTTGGCTCTACCATTACCTCAACCGTGGCTACCGGCGAGAGGCAAGACAAGAACCCGTGCCTGAAAGCAACCATCATCTGGCTCCTCTGTTGACACCTCGGCGACTTGAGAGAACAAGATTGCCTGGAGGACTTCTTGGATGGTTTCTCTGTTCTCTCCCCTGTTTTTCTCTTCTTCCCCCTCTTGTTTTATCTGTTTGCAGGACTATGTTTTTTGGGAGTTTTGTTCTCATTGACTGACCTAGAAGCCGCATACCTACTGCAAGTGAACTGAAGGGTTGTGGGGGACAGTGATTGCCATTCTGTCTGTCACCTTATACTTAGGAAGCCCCCCACACCCCCCTGATGTGCAGTAGCTGCTAATGCTCCAGTATTGTCACATACAGTATGTCCACCAATTTAGATTTATGAGGGACCCCCTACTCGTCAGCTTCAATAGTTGATTTGGGCGGAGATCGGGCTCACGTGTCTCCTTTGTGTTTACCCATGTTCCCCACCTAGGCCTTACCTATTTGGGTGAAAGCCCCTAGAGGCCAAGGCCAGTGCTCAGTGCTCAGGGGTCTTCCCTTTATGGAATCCTGCCCTGCCCCTGCCCTGTAGCTGTTTCTTGCACCAGACCAGTTAGGTCTTGTCCGGCTTGTTATTTGCACAACTTTCTCTCATTTGGTTTTGTTTTTTGTGATTTTACTCTATTTTTCACCTTTTCTTTATTACTTGTCGGCTGGAGTTACATGGCTGCTTGATCGCTCTAACTACCCGGTATGGCTTCACTTAAGGTACTAACCTATAATGTGCAGGGTCTCTGCTCTCCTCACAAACGCAACAAATTATGATTGGAATTAAAGAGGCTAGACGCACAAGTGCTTTTCTTGCAAGAAACGCACTTAAAACAGACGTCCCTTCCTAAGCTGCCTATTCACCTTTATAGCCATTGGTTCCTTAGCAACTCCCCAGTCCATAGATCCCGAGGTACTGCAATTTCTGTCCATAAATCCTGCCCATTTCACCCCCTGGATAGCTGCATTGACCCGCAAGGTTGGTACGCTTTTGTGAAAGGGGTAATTGAAAACCAAACGTTCACATTTGTGACTCTCTATGCACCAAATGCTCAGCAGCTCACATTTCTAGACACCGTTCTCAACAGACTGGCAGACTTTTGGGAAGGGCTCCTGATTTTAGGGGGCGATTTCAGTATTAGCCCAGATCCTCTTATTGACATTTCTCATGGTCGGCCACTGCACTCGAATGTGTTCCTTAAAAATTTCCATAAGGCGTTGCAGTCTCATCTCCTTATAGACAGCTGGAGAGTGATGCACGCCTCGGGTAGGCACTACAATCACTACTCTATGGTGCATGATGTCGACATTCACATAGCTCTTTTGTGCATAGATCATGGCGTGCTAGAGTTGTTACAATCTGCAGAGATCGGTAATATTACAATTTTCGACCATACACCAGTTTCAGCTACACTTCGGTTGCCAGATGGGTCCCCTAGGGTTTGGTCCTGGAGCCTGAATGAGAATTTGTTGGATGATGTTACGGTGGTCGCCAAGGTGACCAACACCATTTCACATTATTTTAAGGAGAATGCTTCTGACAAGCTGGGGTCTAAACTTAAAAAGGAGTGACAGGCTGACTTCTGCCGGGTACTGACAGCTTTGCAACAAGCAGAGCATCGGCATAAGCACCACGGAGACGTCAACGCGCTTAAGCATATGAATGATTTCAGAGAGTTGTTTTCCCACCTCCTAGATCGCCGTGTCTGTAGACAACTATGATATTTAGATAATGGTAATAAGTACTTGTGCGCACACCAAAGAATAATAAAAAGCCAACAATAAAAATATAAATAAAATTTACCTTAAAAAACGTCGAATAAGAACAGAATAGCAGCCACAAATAATAGTGCTCACACACCCAAAAACAATTATTAAAAAGGGACAAATCTGCGGCGCTAATCTAAATAAATAAATTCCTGAGATGCAAAAAATGTATGAATGAAGCCAATAAAGACTCAAAGACTGACCGAGGTTTTAAGGTGCATAAATATCTAAAAAAATAACTACTACGTGCCGAAGCCAAATAAGTAAGCAACAATAATGTAAATCAAGATCGTCAAGGAGCAGAACAAAACGACCCCAGATAAGAATGTTCGCACACCTACAAAGGATAAGGGAGGTGAAACTATGGCGCTAAAAACAATGAGTGTATTCCTGGGATACCAAAGGAGAAAAAACCATATACATCCAGAGGAAAAACAGCCTATAGGAAGATGCAGATAACGATTTAAAAAATTCCTATGATACGTGAAAAACAAATAATACCTTAACGGGAATAAGCTATGTAACAAAGGAACTAATGACCACACCAGGAAAAAATCCAAGTAAGGATCTAGTTCATGTAAATTAATATTCCACCATTTTTGTGCAACCAAAAATTATAGCAAATCAATGTTGCAACAAAGAGTGCAGCTAATAGAGGGGACTAAATAATTGAGATCCAGATAACTAATGACCTATTATAGACCTAAATTATAAAAAGCAATAAATTAAAGCTCGTGACTTTAACAACACAATAATCCTAAAAGAATAAGTGCAAGCAATAATTCTAAAAAAATATATATGTGCAAGTGATATTTCAGTGCAACATCCAAGGTGAAGACAAGTGAATAAATAAATAATTAATTAAATAAACCAATTAAGGTCCTAACAATTGAAACACAAATTCACATAATTGATAAATGTTCCATAAATCGTAAATAAATCAATTCATAAAATAGAAAATATAAATAATTGAAGGCAATAATAATTTCTAAATTTCTTTCTATAAAAATCCACTCTCTAAATAATATTGTGCAAATGTTAGTGTAGCATCCAAAAAATATGAGTAAATACAAGAGTAAGTTCCCAAAAATGTGTATCAAATCGGACAAATGTTTCAATGAAGTAAACAATGTTTCTTCCACAAAAGATAAATGAGGTGGCTAACTAATAACACACCAGCAATCAGAAATAACCAGTGTTCAGCATAGATGTCACACTCGATGTGATAACAATAAAGTGTCCCAGAGTGAATAGAAGTAATTTCTAAATTCAAAAAAAATTAATAGTCAATCATCCCATTCATATCTCCTTCGTGATGGATCAAATAAATTCTTTCACATATCCCCAGTGAAGAGAAACAGGTGTATAGACAGATAAAATGGTTCCCCCAGCCTCTCACCTCCCGGCTGAGCGATAACAGCCCAAAAATAGCCTCACGCAGTCTGTGCCTGCAGGTGGTTTTAAACGCTGTCAGCTCCCAGCAGGATGAAATCCGCCTTGGTGTATGTAATAAAACGTCTCCCGATCTCCAAATTTCTCAAGCAGTGTTCACTCAAAAGAATAAGGGGAAGGATTCCATAGTGTAGTATGTAAATCATCGATTTTTATTAAATAATAACTCACTTACATTTCAAATTTCAGCTTTCAGAAAAAAACTTTAAAAACGGCTCACTGACTCACCGATCCCGGCCGTGATCGGAAAGACAAGTAGCCGAGTAGTACCGCCTCTCTTCTCCCTGACGCGTTGCGTGACTGTCACGTCACTTTCTCAAAGGGTATGAAGAAAGGCGGACACTGATCCTTCTTATGGGAGAGAGGTAGCCATAGCAACCCCTCTGACAGAAGCGTGTCGATAAACTATACGGCGCTCCTTGTGCACAATAATAAATATATTAATACAATATTCCTAAACAAATCTCTAATTCCTATATATATTTTCGTAACATAAAAATAAAAAAGTATACTTGTATAAATGATTGAATATAGTTAATTAAATTATTAAATTATTATTAAGGGGACCACTAGAGGGAGTTTCATTCCTCCCCTTAATAATAAATTTTTATTTAATGTTCTTAGTTCATTTATATATATGTATAACAATTTTAATTTTTTAATGCTACACTAACATTTGCACAATATTATTTAGAGAGTGGATTTTTATAGAAAGAAATTTAGAAATTATTATTGCCTTCAATTATTTATATTTTCTATTTTATGAATTGATTTATTTACGATTTATGGAACATTTATCAATTATGTGAATTTGTGTTTCAATTGTTAGGACCTTAATTGGTTTATTTAATTAATTATTTATTTATTCACTTGTCTTCACCTTGGATGTTGCACTGAAATATCACTTGCACATATATATTTTTTTAGAATTATTGCTTGCACTTATTCTTTTAGGATTATTGTGTTGTTAAAGTCACGAGCTTTATTTATTGCTTTTTATAATTTAGGTCTATAATAGGTCATTAGTTATCTGGATCTCAATTATTTAGTCCCCTCTATTAGCTGCACTCTTTGTTGCAACATTGATTTGCTATAATTTTTGGTTGCACAAAAATGGTGGAATATTAATTTACATGAACTAGATCCTTACTTGGATTTTTTCCTGGTGTGGTCATTAGTTCCTTTGTTACATAGCTTATTCCCGTTAAGGTATTATTTGTTTTTCACGTATCATAGGAATTTTTTAAATCGTTATCTGCATCTTCCTATAGGCTGTTTTTCCTCTGGATGTATATGGTTTTTTCTCCTTTGGTATCCCAGGAATACACTCATTGTTTTTAGCGCCATAGTTTCACCTCCCTTATCCTTTGTAGGTGTGCGAACATTCTTATCTGGGGTCGTTTTGTTCTGCTCCTTGACGATCTTGATTTACATTATTGTTGCTTACTTATTTGGCTTCGGCACGTAGTAGTTATTTTTTTAGATATTTATGCACCTTAAAACCTCGGTCAGTCTTTGAGTCTTTATTGGCTTCATTCATACATTTTTTGCATCTCAGGAATTTATTTATTTAGATTAGCGCCGCAGATTTATCCCTTTTTAATAACTATGATATTTGTCGCACAAATACTATGAACATGGTAATAAATGTGGCCGAATGCTGGCTAGGGCACTTAGGAAGCGACATGCTAACACTCATATATACAAACTTTCAACCCCCCACTGGGGAAGCAACCTTACACTCCTCTAAGATAGCCTCGCTGTTTCGGGACTATTACGCAGATCTTTACAATTTAGATGGTGACCTCTCCCCGGCTGCCAGGGCCTCTAAAAAACAGGCAATCAGTGACTATTTGGCTTCTGCAGACCTTCCCTCCTTGACGTCAGAGCAACAGACAGAATTAGAGTCTCCAATCTCCCCACTCGAGATCACTGCCACGATAAAGTCGCTACCCAGCAGGAAAAGCCCTGGCTGGGATGGATATTCTAAGACATATTATGCCAAATTTCTCCCATTGTTGTTAAAACCCTTATGTAGGTACTTCAACTCTTTCACTTCTGGAGGTTCGGTCCCCTCTGAGGTGTTGCTGGCTCATATAACAGTGCTGCCTAAGGAGGTTAAAGACCCTGCTATACCACAGAGCTATCGCCTGATATCACTACTTAATGTAGACATTAATGTTTTTACAAAGATTTTGGCGAATCACTTGAAGTACCTCCTACCTTCCTTTATACACCCAGATCAAGCAGGCTTCATCTCTAGTCGAGAAGCTAGAGATAACTCCATCCGGGCCACTCAGCTTATCCACTGTGCTCACTCCCATCAGGATCCTACATCCTACCTCATTTTATCTACGAATGCCAAAAAGGCGTTCGACCGGGTAGATTGGTAATTTCTTAGGGCAGTTTTGGAGACCTTAGGCTTGGGGCCCCATATGCTACAGTGGATCATGGAACTATACACAACTCCCTGTGCACAGGTCATGGTCAACCGCCTTTTTTCTTTTAGGTTTTCCATTCGGAATGGCACGAGACAGGGGTGTCCCCTTCTCTTCGCCCTAATTTTAGAGTCATGGGTAAATCCGGACATCAAGGGGAAAACAGTGGGGACAACCGAGCATAAGCCATCAGCTTACGCTGATGATGTCCTTTTTCATCTCACGAATCCCCTTGTCTTATTGCCAAACTTGATGCGGAAACTTCAAACTTTTTGAATTTTAAGATTAACTACTCCGAAGTTTTACCAATTACTGTACCTCCTTAGCCTTCCTTTACAGGAAGCCTTCACCTTTACGTGGGCTAAATCTTCCATTAAATACTTGGGGATTCAACTGACTGCCCGCTTTGAGACACTATATTCAGCTAACTATCCTGCGTTGTTGAGCGTGGTGCGTAGAGACTTACAGATTTGGACAAAGACAGCCTTTACATGGCTAGGTCATGTCAATATTCTTAAAATGAACATTCTCCCTAGGGTGCTCTTCCACATGCAGATGTTACCTGTCCCCATACCTAAAAACTTTTTTACCCAACTTCAAAGCATGCTTGTTGGTTTCATATGGAATGGAAAGAAGCCACGTATAGCGATGGCAATACTTCAATGCTCTAAAGAGGCAGGAGGCCTGGGATTCCTTGACATGCAAAGCTATAGCTCTTCAATGCATCCTAAATTGGCGCTTCCATACTCACACTAAACTGTGGGTCTCCCTGGAGAAATGCTTGGTGGGCCGTAATCATATGCCCTTTGGCTGCCTTGGGAACACAGGAGGTTGTCGGCGATGACATTTCCATTCACAACACATGTCCTACATGTCTGGGACCGCATTAATCAACTATTCTCATTGCCCCCTCTGTGGCCCCATTGGCACCTGTAGGCGGGTTCCTATGGTTTCCCCCTTGGGAATGCCTGGCCTTTTTTAGGTCATGGACAGCTGATGGTAATCCCAGCTGTGGTAAATTTCTGGAAAATGGTAGGCTGCTTTCCCTGGAGACCCTTAGAGAGAGATTTGGAAGTTTTCCTATGGACTTTTGGTGTTACAAGAAATTGCACCTTTTTTTGCTACCCATAGATGTTCTATTAGGGAGTTGTCTACAATTACCCCAATTGAGCAGCTGTTCATAGAAAAAGAGCCCCCACCCCACTTAGTATCAGTACTGTATAAACTACGTGGTTCCGCTCCCACTATAACTAAAGCTGCGTTTTTTCGAGAGTGGGAACGCGAACTTGGAATGGAGTTCTTAGCTGCCCAACTTACACACATATACCAATTAACCCATTTCAGCTCTATTAAATCCAGAACCCAACAGACTAATTATAAGTCACTGACGAAGTGGTACCATGTGCCTGCGACCTTATCACGTATATACCCTTCAGTCCCCGATCTTTGTTGGAGAGGTTGCGGCCAGAGAGGCACACTCCTGCACCTGTGGTGGGAGTGTTCTGTGATTCGACCCTTCTGGTCCCAAGTTAAAGATCAGATTAAAAAATGTCTACTCCACGTTCCTAATAAAAAAACAAATTATGTGGAGCTACTTAAGCCTGAGTAGAAAGGTGTATAAATGAGCAATTATGTACACGTGCAAAAGTACATAAAAATGCAATAATAAATAAAAGTGCAATAGTGAATAAATATCATAAATACATAAATAAATACCAATCATAAAGTGCAATGTGGAATGAGATAAACTCATACAAGGTAAGTGCAATTACACCAAAGTAAATTAACAATGTGCAAAAATAAAGAACCGTGACACACTGGTGTGTGTAATAAATGTCCAAAAGAAAAATGGTATTAATAAGTGATAGGTGTAGTCCAAAAAGCCATGCAATGCGGCTCCCAATACCAACAGGGTCTGGTCTTCTGATAATACAGGAAAGTGCAAGTTCAGTAAACAATCACTGTGGCGACAAGTGTCTAAGATAGATGTGTTCATCCAATCAAGCTCCGGAGTGCGACACCTATTTCCCCCAGCCTCTCACCTGTAGCAACGGCCCCCAATGGGCCAAGTCGAGCGTAAACCAACAAGTGATGTAGCTATCCACAGGAAAACAGCTTCCGGTCGTTGTCACAGCACTTGGGGACATTCTGTATTCAGCCAGCAATTGCACTCTCCCACACTCAATAGATGTAAGCCGATGGATGGTAAAAGAGAAGAAATGGCTCCATAGTGTAATAGTTACTACTTGTTTTTTTGGAAATAAATTTTAACTTACATCAAAGAACGGTAAAAGCAGCAGTAAAAACGAAAGCTTCCGGGTTCGGCTGTACCCGGAAACAGCGGCACCTGGCTCCTCACTGACGCGTTGCGTCACAACACACATGACTTTCTCAAAGGGTCAAGGAGTTAGGTGTCGAACAGCCAGTTTATAAAGTCTCAATCGCTGTCATAGCAACAGCTGATAAGTGAATGAAATAAAAACTGTAAAAATATAGGACAATGAAAAAATCAGAAGCAGCATAATAAACTAATGTATGACATAAAGTATAAATCAAAGATAGTGACAAGCTAATTTACTAATCTATCATATAATATCAAATTAAAAGCAAGAATAAATCCACCAAATTCCCAGACGCCATCTGGTGGTAGAGACAAGGGAATTCATACAGCACTTCATCGAAAAGAAACCAATGATATCCAGTGGAAACAGCATAATCCACCGAGTTGCCAGACGCCATCTAGTGGTAAAAAAAAAAGGGGGATAAACATCCCACATAGTCTGCAACTCACTAGTGACATCTAGTGAGTATATCATAATGAACAGGAATAACTAGGAAAAGGTAGCCTAAGACTCTCAGCCCCACTGGTGACACCTAGTGGAACTAAAGTATAATAGCATTCAAAGGAATATTTCCTTCAAAACAAATAATATAAGAGATCTCCAATAAATAAAAAATACAAATTAAGAGAGGATAGACTCATCTGACTGTCAAAAAATCAGAGAATAGTAACCCAGGGTTCCTAATAACAAAATGTCATCTTCCACCCCAGGGCTCAAATGACCACAATTAAAAACAATAATAATAAATACAATAAAAAAGAATCAATAATATTTTAAAAATTAGAAATAAAACAATTAAGGTCGAATTCTACATTGTGCCCTAGTGGCGCCAAAGTACGTAATTCATAGATCCATCTAGACTCAGCTTGACTAATCTTAATAATTTTATTATCACCCCTCCAATGGGGTTTATATTTTTCTATTCCACAAACTTTTAATGACGATGGATCACTGTTATGATATTTTGCGTAGTGTCTTGATAAACTATATTTATCAAAACTCTTTTTAATGTTCTGCACATGTTCCCTCAACCTCTTCCATAGTGCTCTCTTCTTTCTGCCAATATATTGAATTTGGCAGGGACACTCAAGTAAGTAAACAACCCCTTCACTACGGCATGATATAAAATCTTCTATTAAGTAATTCTGTGACATCACAGTTGAAGTAAAGCTCAGTTTCTTTTTCTTACTTTCTTTAGTGTGTTGACATGCGTAGCAATTTCTACATGGATAATATCCCTTACCTTCGAAAAAAGAAAACTTTTTCTTATTCGGGGGGTCCAGGACATTTTTAGCCAAGCGATCCCTCAAAGTAGAGGGTCTTCTGTACACAAATTTGAGAAAGTCACGTGTGTTGTGACACAACGCGTCAGGGAGGAGCCAGGTGCCGCTGTTTCCGGGTACGGCCGAACCCGGAAGCTTTCGTTTTTACTGCTGCTTTTACCATTCTTTGATGTAAGTTACTACTTGTTTTTTTAAAAATAAATGTTAACTACTACACTATGGAGCCGTTTCTTCTCTTTTACCATCCATCCGCTTATATCTATTGAGTGTGGGAGAGTGCAATTGCTGGCTGAATACCGAATGTCCCCAAGTGCTGTGACCATGACCGGAAGCTGTTTCCCTGTGGATAACTACACCACTTGTTGGTTTACGCTCGACTTGGCCCATTGGGGGCCGCTGCTACAGGTGAGAGGCTGGGGGAAATAGGTGTCGCACTCCGGAGCTTGATTGGATGAACACATCTATCTTAGACACTTGTCGCCACAGTGATTATTTACTGCACTTGCACTTTCCTGTATTATCAGAAGACCAGGCCCTGTTTGTATTGGGAGCCGCATTGCATGGCTTTTTGGACTACACCTATCACTTATTAATACCATTTTTCTTTTGGACATTTATTACACACACCAGTGTGTCACGGTTCTTTATTTTTGCACATTGTTAATTTACTTTGGTGTAATTGCACTTACCTTGTATGAGTTTATCTCATTCCTCATTGCACTTTATGATTGGTATTTATTTATGTATTTATGATATTTATTCACTATTACACTTTTATTTATTATTGCATTTTTATGTACTTTTGCACGTGTACATAATTGCTTATTTATACACCTTTCTACTCAGGCTTAAGTAGCACCACATAATTTGTTTTTTTATTTGGTTTAGTTATGTGAGTACACTGTTTTATGTTGGCGGCTCTTATTTAGCCTATTGGTCATTGTGGGTTTGCACATTAGTTTATTTATTTCTACTCCATGTTCCTACCATCTCACTCAGTCACTATAAGAAAAGCGCTTTCCCACACCTCCTAAATGTGGCAAAGAGCTTAATCACTATCTACTGGAAGTGAACACATGTGCCCAATACAGATGAGTGGATTAGGAAGGTGAATGGGATTATAGAAGAGGAGGAAGAGGTGGCAACATGTATAGGAAGACATGAGCGATGTTTATATAGGTGGGCAGTGTGGTGGGACCACACTTTTGATCCAGGGCGAGTTTCATCTAGCTTAGATGTTGCCTTGTTGGAGTTAGCAGAACCCTTGTTGAAAGTTCCTATATAAATTATGTAGCCATTACCAAAGTTTAAGGTCTTTTTCCTTTCCTATTATTGCAAGCTATGCAGGCTGTGCTTCTTGTTTTTTCATTTTATTTCCATGTTTCCTTTAATTTTTCTCTAAGCCTACCAACTGGTGCGGATGACTGCTGCTTTATTATATATCATCTTAGTGTCCCCTTAGTCATATTCCCTGTTATCTGGTTTCTGTTTTACAGTTTCAACTTACAGCATTTCATTGGACCCGAGGGCCTTGTGTTTTGATCTTCTGTTCCATCTCCTGGGTTCCCACTGATGTTGGGGCATCCCTCGTGGGGGGGGACCTATCAGTTTTTCTGTGGGCCTTTCCCGCGCAGGAGGCCACCCCTCACCCTCAGGTTGCCGTGCTTGTGTGTACTATGGTGCCCTGGTTGATGGCTGGGACCCCGATGCCTCAGGAATCTGGGTCCCTGCTTTATGTGAAAGTCTATATTTGACACCTTTTGTGATAACTAATGTTTTCCTTTTTTTTTTTATCTTATTTTTTTATGCTGCCTTTTTTTTTTTTTCTTGCTGTCTATAGATATGAGACAACAGTTGTTTTAATTTACTTTATTTTACTTTCTGTGAGAGAAATGTTTTTCTACATAAAGAAAGATTATATAAAAAATACAGGCTAAGCCGGCTAAGGCTCTGAGCCTGGATGGGTTTTCTGCCCTTTACTTAAAAAAATTTGCATATGCGGAGCTGCCGGCAACAGACATGTCCAGCTGAAGCTCCACATCTCTCGGGACTCCTTGGCTGATAAAGACACCTGCAAGGCATGGTAAACTGAAAATAATCTTACCATAAGCCTCCTCAGTGACCCTGTGATAAATAAAATGGTCTTTTATTTTAAAAATAAATGAAAGTGTGCCAAGGATACACAGGCTAAAGGCTCCTAAGACACAGCCTCCTTCCTCACACACAGGCACATCTCACACTGCTAAGCAACTGCAGTTACCTCAGGATGCCTATAATGACTGTAAATTCAGCACCGCCTCACAAGAAAAACAAACAGATACCCTACATCCAAATATTTTGAGACAAATAGAAAACATGTTACAGAAAGCCTTAAAGCAGACAGACTATATAACTGAAAGTCTCACAAAAGAAATCTGTGACTTAGGCCATCGCACTTCTGACCTAGAAATCAGAGTGGATGACATGGAAACAAATGTACTGTCCCATGGTAATGAATAAGAGACTCTTAAGGAAGAAAACCTTTTTCTGTAAACACACTTAGAGGACTTTGAAAATAGAGCATGTCGATCAAATCTTCATATACGAGGAATACCTGAGGCTATTGTTGACCTTGATTGTACTATGACCACACTTTTCCAAGAACTATTACCCTCAATCCCGGTCGATCGTTTGGAGATGGATAGGATTCCCAGAGCTCTAACACCACGCAAACCAGAAGGTCCCCCTCGTGATATTATTGCGAAATTCCTCTTCTATCGCACCAAAGAACAACTCATGGCTGCAGCTAGAGGAAAAGATTCTCTCATCTTTCAAGATCATCCTTATCAGCTTTTTGCTGACCTTTCCCCAATTACTGTGGCTAAGCGATGTGCACTGAAACTTTACTTACCTTTCTTCATAATCTACAGCAACGACAGATCCTTTATCAATGGGTATTCATTTTCTATCCGCTTTACCTATCAAGGTGTCAAACATTCCTGTAGATCCTCAGATGAACTACAAAACGCTCTACAAGAACTACATCTTATCGAAAGATCTTCAACTAGCCCTCGTTCACACACCTCATCCAACTCCCTTCAAGAATCCTCCAAATCTGGAAAATATAGAGGCCGACAAAATTCCTAAGAGAAGTCAATTCAATTCCCTGTTTGTAGATCCTGTAGACACAATGGACTGAATGACTTTCACTCCTCATCTTGAAGCTTATTCAATCTTAAGGCTTAGCCTTTCTTTGGTCACTAAGTCATTTACCACCTTCAGTATAATCTGACTAATCTTATATAAAATAATACTGTTCTATTAAGTTTTGAACTTTCCCCTTTATCCCCCACAACTTCAGATAAGCATATTCTATGTTTTATACCCCTTTCCTCTCCCCTCTCTTCCCCCCCTCCTTAAAGCGGAGTTCCACCCAAAAGTGGAGCTTCCACTCACTTGTCTCCTCTCCCCCTCTGGTGCCAAAATTGGCACCTTTTGGGGTGGGGGGGCAGGATACCTGTCTTTGACGGGTATCCTGTTCCCACTTCCAGGAGTCTGTGCCGTGGCCCATGATGTCACTGCGGGGCTCCCTCCACCTCCCCTTTCGCTGGGCCAGTAGGAGAGAGGAGCAGGGCCTCGTGCATGCGCAGTAGGTTTCCTGGAGCGAAGCCAAAAGGCTACACTGCCAGGTTCCCTTACAGGTCCCCAATGGCAGCGACAAAACATCAGCTGCGGTGCCGACATCGCTGGACTCCAGGACAGGTAAGTGTCCTCCTATTAAAAGCCAGCAGCTGCAGTATGTGTAGCTGCTGGCTTTTAACTTTTTTGGGGGGGGCGGACCTCTGCATTAAGCCATTGAGATACATATTGTCTCGATCATAACCTTATTTTCTTACATTTGTCTTAGAGAAAAATCTAGTTATTTTTTAAATTGAAGTACTTCTATTGTTTTATATTTAATGATCAATAACACCATTTTCCTTCTTCATTATTGCCAATCCTATGATAAGTAATATTGCTATGCAAACCATACAGTTTCTTATATTAAAGTACTTTTCCCCTAGGGTTACCTATATACTCACCTTACAGTATAGTTGTTAATAGCCAATTAACCTTTTATTTTCTTTTTACCTTTGTTCAAATTTTTTTTTATTTTAATGGCCCAGAACTTGGGTGCCCAAGTATTTCTCTTTTTCTGTATATAGATGTAGGCCATTGGGGTCTCGAGAGATTGTTGTCACTGCTCCCCCTATCTTTCTATCCTAGGACAAACCTCCATTCTGACCTATTATTATTGGAGGACCTCCTCGGATAGATACTAGGCCTCTGAGTTAGCCTTTTTTGTACGCACTCAGTATGCCGCCTTTTTTACTTTTCTTAGTCCCTCAATTTACTTACTATTATTTGACTATATGACTCTTATTCTCTTTCTTCCTCTTTATTCTGTCTCTACTCCCCTCATGGTTCTTGTAGATTGTAGACTCACAATCTATGAATGCAGTATACTACAATATTTCCTTTAAGATTTACCAATGGCCCCCTTAAATGTCCTTACACTAAACGTACAAGGTCTAAACATCCCACATAAGCAACTAAAGTTTTTCGCTCCTTAGCTTCCTCAAAAGCACATGCTGTATGCCTCCAAGAAACCTATTTTGCAGATAAGGCAACCCCTTAATATTTTGGTTAAGCTTATCCCCAAGTTTTCACAGCCTCTGCCAAAACTAGACGAGGGGTGCTAATAGCATTTAATCGTACTACACCCTTTCCCTTCTGACAGTGATCAAAGACCCAGAAGGTCATTATCTTATACTTATGGGATAGCTATTTGATCCTCTAATCACAGGGGTATCCTACTATGCTCCTAACAAAACTCATTCCTCTCCCATTTATTACAGGTAATTGATACTCATAAAACAGGCACATTTTTAATCTGTGGAGATTCAAATCAAGTCCTTTATCTTTTTTTTAGATAAATCCCCAACTCCTATTGCATCTAGTTCTCAATCTCATAAGTTTCAACAACTTCTTCGACAACACTCTTTATTCGATTCTTGGTGTGAAATCAATCCTGCTAGAGGCAAATTTACTTTTTATTCTCAACCCTATAAATCATTTTCCCGTATTGATCACATTTTGATCTCAATAGGCATGACCCCTGAACTCCTTTCTTCATCTATTATCCCTTTTACATGGACTGACCACTGTGCTGTACTTTCAACTTTCACTTCTCTAATACCCAAAACGCAAGATTCTACATGGCATATTAATGACTCAATCCTATTTCATCCATCACACTCAACTGATCTAGAAATAGCCATAAAAGATTACCTGGCCAATATTGGGACCCCTGATATATCCTCACTGACCCTATGGGAAGCTCATAAACCTGTTCTCCTTGGGGTTTGTATATGCCAAGCCTCATTTCTTAAAAGAGAAAAACGACAACTAAAACAAAAATTAGAACCAGAATTTAATACATGCCACACAATCTTTCAATCCAATCCTACCCCTGTGACTAAATTACAGCTTGATAAAGCACATTTAACCACTTGCTTACTGGGCACATAACCCCCTCTCCTGTCCAGATCAATTTTCAGCTTTCAGCGCTGATGAACTTTGAATGACAATTGTGTGGTCATACAACACTACCCAAATGAAATTTTTATCATTTTTTTCCCACAAATAGAGCTTTCTTTTGGTGGTATTTGATCACCTCTGCGGATTTTATTTTTTGTTAAAATTTAAAAAGACCAAATTTAAAAAAAAAAAAAATTATATATTTTTATATTTTGTTATAAAATTTTGCAAACAGGTGATTTTTCTCCTTCATTGATGTACGCTGAGGCGGCACTGATGGGCACTGATAGGTGGCAGTGATGGTCACTGATGGGTGGCAGTGATGGGCACTTTTTGGCACTGGTTGGTTACACTGATAGGCAGCACTGCTAGATAGCACTGATTGGCACCACTGGTGGGCATTGATAGGTGGCACTCATGGGCATTGATAGGTGGCACTAGTGGGCACTGTGGGCACTGGCAGGTGGCGATGGCAGGTGGCACTGGTGGGGGGTACTGGTGGGCACAGATTAGGAAGAATTGCCTCTTCCTCTTCGGGACCGACGTCACTTGCACATAAGGCGGTGATCGGCTTTTTTTTTCTCCTCATGCTGTCAGCGTGAGGAGAGAAAAAAACAATTACCGAGCTTCTGTTCATTGGCTGACAGCTGATCACGTGGTAAAGGGCCGGGATCGGCCCCTTACTAGGATCTGTGATCACCCGAGTCTCAGTGACTCGGTGATCACAGTGCGCGTGTACGCAGGGAGCATGCAAAGGTATATGACAGCCTCATATGACGGCCTCCCGGAAATTCAGGTCCGCGCTGTGCGCCAAGTGGTTAAACTTTGACTTTTTTTATCAGAATCTGTAGATAAAATGTTATGTAAGTCTAAACATAAGTTTTTTCTTAAAGCGAATAAACCAGACACTCTTTTAGCCCGAGCACTTAAAAAACGAAATCGCCCCTTTAAACTGATTCGACTGAAATTATCTCAGATACATTTACTAGTAATCCAGTAAAGATCCTCCACACCTTTCAAAAACGTCTTACCTCCTTATATATAAATGAAGGATCTTTTGACCAAACCTTTACAGAATAATTTTTTTCACAAATCAAACTTCCTACTATTCCTTTAGCCCAACGCGATTGTCTTGAAAACCCCATTACAGCTATTGAAATTAATATAGCAATTAACTCTCTTAACCTCCCTGGCAGTATGATTATGTCAGATTTTTGATGCTGAAGCGGTACATTGTTTTGCATGGAAATTTGGCGTTTTATATTGTAGGCACTTAAATCTGTCCAAACAAGAGTCTAGTAGATATTGCAGGTACGATAAAGTTTGAAACACAAAATCATAAATTATAATATAATAAATAACTATAAATAATTATAACAAATAATATAATAATAATACAGTAGGTGACCGCGATATTGTGTCAATCTCGCCGCACTTCTCAGCGAGATTTGACACCTACGAGCCCCGTCGCAGGAGCCAGCGCCGAGATGGCTCACTCATCGGGAAAGGAAAACTTTGTTTTCCTTCCGCGATGAGTGACAGGCAGCGCTGACAGCTGCCTGGTATGAATCCTGAGGCGGGAACACCGCGCCAAATTTTAAATGAAAAAACCGGCGTGGGTTCCCCCCTCGGAGGCATACCAGGCCCTTAGGTCTGGCATGGATTGTAAGGGGAACCCCCTATGCCGAAAAATCGGCGTGGGGGTCCCCCCCCAAATCCATACCAGACCCTTATCCGAGCACGCAGCCCGGCCGGCCAGGAAAGGGGGTGGGGACGAGCGAGCGCCCCCCCCCCCTCCTGAGCCGTACCAGGCCGCATGCCCTCAACATGGGGGGGTGGGTGCCTTGGGGGAGGGGGGCGCCCTGCGGCCCCCCCACCCCAAAGCACCTTGTCCCCATGTTGATGAGGACAAGGGCCTCTTCCCGACAACCCTGGCCGTTGGTTGTCGGGGTCTGCGGGCGGGGGGCTTATCGGAATCCGGGAGCCCCCCTTAATAAGGGGGCCCCCAGATGCCGGCCCCCCACCCTGTGTGAATGAGTTTGGGGTACATGGTACCCCTACCCATTCACCTAGGGAAAAGTGTCAATATAAAAAAAAACACACTACACAGGTTTTAAGAGTCATTTATTAGTCAGCTCCGGGGGTCTTCTTCCGACTTCGGGGGGTCTCCTTCCGACTTCTCCCGGTGTTCGGCCTCTTCTCCCGGGCCCCGCCGCTATCTTCTTCCAGCTCTATTGCCAGCGAGGGGCCCGGTCTGCTGCCGCTGTCTCGCCGCCGCTGTCTTGTCGCCGCTGTCTCTCCGCCGCTGTCTCTCCACTTCTTCTCTTCTTTTCTTCTTCCCCCGATGTTGACACGACGCTCTCTCCGGCTCGAATGTTGTGTGCGAGCTGCGGAGCCATTTATATAGGCGGTAACCCCACCCCCTTACGACGTCATGGTCCCAGCATGCGCAGGGACTCTGGCGTCATAAGGGGGCATGGCCCCAGAGTCCCTGCGCATGCTGGGACCATGACGTCGTAAGGGGGTGGGGTTACCGCCTATATAAATGGCTCCGCAGCTCGCACACAGCATTCGAGCCGGAGAGAGCGTCGTGTCAACATCGGGGAAGAAGAAAAGAAAAGAAGAAGCGGAGAGACAGCGGCGGAGAGACAGCGGCGGAGAGACAGCGGCGACGAGACAGCGGCGACAAGACAGCGGCGGCGAGACAGCGGCAGCAGACCGGGCCTCTCGCTGGCAATAGAGCTGGAAGAAGATAGCGGCGGGGCCCGGGAGAAGAGGCCGAACACCGGGAGAAGTCGGAAGGAGACCCCCCGAAGTCGGAAGAAGACCCCCGGAGCTGACTAATAAATGACTCTTAAAACCTGTGTAGTGTGTTTTTTTTTATATTGACACTTTTCCCTAGGTGAATGGGTAGGGGTACCATGTACCCCAAACTCATTCACACAGGGTGGGGGGCCGGCATCTGGGGGCCCCCTTATTAAGGGGGGCTCCCGGATTCCGATAAGCCCCCCGCCCGCAGACCCCGACAACCAACGGCCAGGGTTGTCGGGAAGAGGCCCTTGTCCTCATCAACATGGGGACAAGGTGCTTTGGGGTGGGGGGGCCGCAGGGCGCCCCCTCCCCCAAGGCACCCACCCCCCCATGTTGAGGGCATGCGGCCTGGTACGGCTCAGGAGGGGGGGGCGCTCGCTCGTCCCCACCCCCTTTCCTGGCCGGCCGGGCTGCGTGCTCGGATAAGGGTCTGGTATGGATTTGGGGGGGACCCCCACGCCGATTTTTCGGCATAGGGGGTTCCCCTTACAATCCATGCCAGACCTAAGGGCCTGGTATGCCTCCGAAGGCGGGAACCCACGCCGGTTTTTTCATTTAAAATTTGGCGCGGTGTTCCCGCCTCAGGATTCATACCAGGCAGCTGTCAGCGCTGCCTGTCACTCATCGCGGAAGGAAAGCAAAGTTTTCCTTTCCCGATGAGCGAGCCAGCGCGACATTCACAGTACCCTGTCGCCGAGAACCAGCGCGATGCTATCGCGCTGGAAACACAATCTCGCGGTCAGGTACTGTATGTATTCAATAATGTAATCAAATAAAAAACACAGAAATTTGCTCAGTTGCAGAATTGTCGCTGTTGTTATTTTCATAGTTACATAGTTACATAGTAGGTGAGGTTGAAAAAAGACACAAGTCCATCAAGTCCAACCTATGTGTGTGATTATGTGTCAGTATTACATTACATATCCCTGTATATTGCGGTCATTCAGGTGATTATCTAATAGTTTCTTGAAGCTATCAATGCTCCCCGCTGAGACCACCGCCTGTGGAAGGGAATTCCACATCCTTGCCGCTCTTACAGTAAAGAACCCTCTACGTAGTTTAAGGTTAAACCTCTTTTCTTCTAATTGTAATGAGTGGCCACGAGTCTTATTAAACTCTCTTCTGCGAAAAAGTTTTATCCCTATTGTGGGGTCACCAGTACAGTATTTGTAAATTGAAATCATATCCCCTCTCAAGCGTCTCTTCTCCAGAGAGAATAAGTTCAGTGCTCGCAACCTTTCCTCATAACTAAGATCCTCCAGACCATTTATTAGCTTTGTTGCCCTTCTTTGTACTCGCTCCATTTCCAATACGTCCCTCCTGAGGACTGGTGCCCAGAACTGGACAGCATACTCCAGGTGCGGCCGGACCAGAGTCTTGTAGAGCGGGAGAATTATCATTTTATCTCTGCAGTTGATCCCCCTTTTAATGCATGCCAATATTCTGTTTGCTTTATTAGCAGCAGCTTGGCATTGCATGCCATTGCTGAGCCTATCATCCACTAGGACCCCCAAGTCCTTTTCCATCCTAGATTCCCCCAGAGGTTCTCCCCCCAGTGTATAGATTGCATTCATATTTTTGCCACCCAAATGCATTATTTTACATTTTTCTACATTGAACCTCATTTGCCATGTAGTCGCCCACCCCATTAATTTGTTCAGGTCTTTTTGCAAGATTTCCACATCCTGCGGAGAAGTTATTGCCCTGCTTAGCTTAGTATCGTCTGCAAATACAGAGATGGAACTGTTTATCCCATCCTCCAGGTCGTTTATGAACAAATTAAATAGGATTGGTCCCAGCACAGAACCCTGGGGGACCCCACTACCCACCCCTGACCATTCTGAGTACTCCCCATTTATCACCACCCTCTGAACATGCCCTTGTAGCCAGTTTTCAATCCATGTACTCACCCTATGGTCCATGCCAACGCACCTTATTTTGTACAGTAAACGTTTATGGGGAACTGTGTCAAATGCTTTTGCAAAATCCAGATACACCACGTCTACGGGCCTTCCTTTATCTAGATGGCAACTCACCTCCTCATAGAAGGTTAATAGATTGGTTTGGCAAGAACGATTCTTCATGAATCCATGCTGATTACTGCTAATATCATTCTTATTACTAAAATCTTGTATATAGTCCCTTATCATCCCCTCCAAGAGTTTACATACTATTGATGTTAGGCTAACTGGTCTGTAATTCCCAGGGATGTTTTTTGGGCCCTTTTTAAATATTGGTGCTACACTGGCTTTTCTCCAATCAGCTGGTACCATTCCAGTCAATAGACTGTCTGTAAAAATTAGGAACAACGGTCTGGCAATCACCTGACTGAGTTCCCTAAGTACCCTCGGATGCAAGCCATCTGGTCCCGGTGATTTATTAATGTTAAGTTTCTCAAGTCTAATTTTAATTCCGTCCTCTGTTAACCATGTAGGTGCTTCCTGTGTTGTGTCATGAGGATAAACACTGCAGTTTTGGTTACTGAAGCCCCCCGATTCACTCGTGAAGACTGAGGAGAAGAATAAATTCAATACCTCTGCCATCTCCCCATCCTTTGTAACCAAATGTCCTTCCTCATTCTTTATGGGGCCAATATGGTCTGTCCTCCCTTTTTTACTGTTTACATACTTAAAGAATTTTTTGGGATTTTTTTTGCTCTCCTCCGCTATGTGTCTTTCATGTTCTATCTTAGCCATCCTAATTGCACCCTTACATTTCTTATTGCATTCTTTATAAATTCTGAATGCTGTGGATGATCCCTCAACCTTGTATTTTTTGAAGGCCTTCTCCTTTGCTTTTATATGCATTTTTACATTGGAGTTAAGCCATCCAGGATGTTTGTTCGCTCTTTTAAATTTATTACCCAATGGGATACATTGGCTAATGCCCTTATTTAATATGCTCTTAAAGCAAACCCATCTCTCCTCCGTATTCTTTGTTCCTAATATTTTATCCCAATTTATGCCTTTTAGCAAGGTTTGTAGTTTAGGGAAGTTGGCTCTTTTGAAATTCAGTGTCTTTGTGTTCCCTTCATGTCTCCTATTTGTGTGATTTATACTGAAACTAATTGACCTGTGATCGCTGTTACCTAAATTGCCCCGTATTTCCACATCTGTTATCAGGTCTGTATTGTTGGTAATCAGTAGATCTAGTAATGTTTTATTTCTAGTTGGTGCGTCTACCATCTGACCCATAAAATTGTCCTGCAAGACATTAAGGAACTGGCGAGCCTTAAATGAATGCGCGGTTCCCTCCGCCCAGTCTATGTCTGGATAATAAAATCCCCCATTATGATAACACTTCCCATCCTTGCTGCTAATCCAATTTGTGATAGGAGATCCGTCTCCACTTCCTCCCTCAGGTTAGGGGGCCTATAGCATACTCCCAGTATTATTTTCCCCTTAGCTTCATCCCTTTGGAGCTCTACCCATAAAGATTCCACCTCCTCCCTAGCCCCCTCAGTGATGTCATCTCTCACATTCACTTGTACATTATTCTTGATATATAGGCATACCCCTCCCCCTTTTTTACCCTCTCTATCCTTGCGGTATAGGGTATACCCTTGAATGTTTGCCAGCCAATCATGAGAGCTGTTGAACCAGGTCTCTGAAATTCCCACAAAATCCAAATCCTCCTTGTACAACAGTATCTCTAGTTCACCCATCTTGTCCGCCAGGCTCCTGGCATTGGTGAACATGCCACATAGTTTAGACCGGTCGCATATTGTCCTCGTATTGGGTGTTTCAAGATTGCAACTTGGACTTGCTACTATACTCACCTTGTGTTTTTGTGCTTTGGTTAACTTACCACTAATGCCCCCAATACTACCCTCTGGAATATCTTCCGCGCTGGCTATCACTGTCTCTGGACCCTCCCCCCCATCGCCTAGTTTAAAAACCCCTCTAACTTTTTGGCCATCTTCATTCCCAGCAGATCTGCACCCTCCTCATTTAGGTGCAGTCCGTCCCTTCTATAGTACCGGTTACCGACTGAGAAGTCGGCCCAGTCCTCCAGGAACCCAAACCCCTCCTTACTACACCAGCTCTTCAGCCACTTGTTTACTTCCCTAATCTCCCTCTGCCTCTCTGGTGTGGCTCGATGTACCGGTAGTATTCCTGAGAACACTACCTTGGAGGTCCTTTTCCTCAATTTAGCTCCTAAGTCCCTAAAATCGTTCTTTAGGACACTCCATCTGCCTCTGACTTTGTCATTGGTGCCAACGTGCACCATGACAGCCGGGTCTTCCCCAGCCCCTCCCAGTAATCTGTCCACAAGATCCGTGATGTGCCGAACCCGAGTGCCCGGTAGACAACATACTGTTCGGCGCTTCAGGTCTTGGTTACAGATTGCCCTCTCTGTCCTTCTAAGAATTGAGTCCCCTACCACCAGAATCTGTCTTTCCTTTCCCTTTGCTGCCCCCCCCACTCTCACTGGAGGAGTTCTTCCCCTGGCAGCTAGGAGAGTCCCTCATCTCCAGCAGTGCTGGTCCCTGACTGGTAACACCAATGTCACTCAATGGAGCGTACTTATTGGGATGCTCCAGTCCTGGATCGGCCTCCCTGGCACTTCCCCCTCTACCCCTCCTGACTGTCACCCATCTACTCTTTGCTAGTGCCTGCACCTCTTTGTCTCCACCCGCCTCTGTGCTGGCCCCTGCCGGCACCTGCCGTGTACATTCCTGGCTCACCTTTAGTATGGAGGGACTTCTCAGTGCTGACAGTTGCTTCCCCAGATTCAGAACCTGGGCTTCCAGGGAAACAATGTGCTTACATTTTGCACAGCAGTATTCGCCCTCGATCGGATGATCAAGGAACGCATACATGCGGCAAGATGTACAAAGAGTCGCCTCTCCACACCCGCCGGGCATCGTACCTATTAAATTTAGTGAGGATTTGGGGATTTTACCCTGTCCAAATTACCTAACAACTAGCTTCCTGGCACTAATACTCAAGACAATACACAGGTACACGACAAGACAATACACAGGTACACAATACACAAGTACTAACGATCCACACACACTACTCAGACAACACTCAGATACTCACACTACACAGGTACTATGACCCCTGTTATAACCTCCTGTTTTAAACTCTTGTTTTTAACTCCCACTTAATCCAGCTCCACTTACACCAAGCTCCACCGCTTCAAACTAAGCACGCTCAGACTGAGTCCTACAGCAAGTTAAATAGGCACCTGGGCACCTGTGAGCAATTAACCACACCCCTTAATTGATAGACGGATGGATTTCCCCACAAATCACTATCATTCAAATACTCAAGTGAGTCTAATTTATTATCGCTGTTTTCTAGCTGGTCTAAAACCGCTTTTGACGTAAAGGGACACTTTTTGTTTGCTATGGACAGTCTCCAGTTTCCAGGAAGAAAGAACAGTATATATAATATAAAACTGCATGCAGGGCACTGGAAAAGGCAATAGGGACAAAAGGTATGTTCAATAATTTGCTACAGTAATGTAATCTGTAAGATTACAGTGTACTGTATGTATTGTGTGTTTTTAACTTTTTAAATTTGGCAACATGCTCCATCCCTGTGCGTCACAACATTCGCAGGGAACGGAGCTCAGCACTGTGATGAATCGAGTAGAGACACAGCTCGCACACACAGCGGGGAGACATTGTAGGATCCTGGGGACAAGGTAAGTAACTTTGCCTGGATCCAGCGATGCAATCCCGAGTGTGGCTCGGGGTTGCTGCTTTTGGTACTGAAAATTCACCTCGAGCCACACTCGGGATTACCGCCAGGGAGGTTAAACCAAATAAACGTCTGGGCCCAGGTGGCTACTTTGTCCTATACTATAAGACATTCTCTCATATCCTTGCTCCAATGTTAACAGATGCATTTAATTCTCTCCTTAATGATCAATCCTTTCGCCCCGAAACATTAACGGCTATAATTTTAATGATCCTGTCACGTACCTGGTTCGTGAGACTGACGTGTAGAGGAGAGCATCTCATACCATACCGGCTTGTGAGCAACTGAGGTTGAGACAGCAGCCACAGAAGCACAGTGACGTAGGAGTGCCTAGGATCAGTCCAGTATTCAGTATGGCTGGTTGTCCGTGGCTGGATATACAGCAGGCTAGTCAGACCAGAACAGTGGCAGGCTGAGATCACAGCAGGAGCAGGAATGGATGCGACTCTCAGAGCAGAGTCGTAGGAGGCTGGAAGAGCAGATGCAGGGTCAGGCAGGCTGGGTCAGTAGCATTTGGGCAGAGCATCAGGCAGAAGAGAAGTCCAAAACAAGCTGGGGTCGGGGTATCAAGCAGGCAGCATAGTGGAAACAAGCCAGATCAAGATCAGAGGTCTGCACAGATAACAGGTCAAGACACACAGAAGCTGCAGACCAAACAGCAAAGAGTCTTTGGTGCACTCACTTTAAATAGCCCCTTTGGCGCCAATGTTGGTGACAGGCACACGTGCACGCCGACGCATCCTTGACGTGCGTGCCTGCCGTGCAATTCCTGCTGCAGGGCTATGCCTTTCCTGACAGATCCCCAAACCTCAGTCAGACGGTACATCTTGTTCTAACTATAGACCCATATCATTACTCAACTTTGACATTAAGTTACTAGCGAAAGTCTTAGCGACTTGCTTAAATAGTGTAATAGGTTCTTTAATAAATAAAGACCAGGTCAGCTTTATCCCACAGCGCCAAGCAGCAGATAATGTATGCAGGACTACTTTACTAATTCAAGCAGCTAAATCACAACAAAAACCCATCTGTTTCTTATCTTTAGATATCAAAAAAGCATTTGATACAGTTTTGTGGCATTACCTACATTTCGTCCTGCAGCGTTCGGGATTTGGTCCCTTTTTTCTTAGCTGGGTCTCCTCATTATACAAAAATCCCATACCTTATGTTAAATATAAAAAATAAAATTAGTGCAGCACAATATATATGTCCATAAACAGGTATGGAGAAAGCAGAGAGTTCTTAGCAATGAAAAGGCAGGGACACCTCGTGGGGAGAAACACAATTCAGTTCCGCTGAGTAGTCTAAGTGACTGATCCACCACCAACAAATCCAAACTCCTACCAGATAGGATGGACCTCTTAACTAACAGAAGGTCATGCAGACTTGTATCCACAAATGGGATGGAGGCAGTTGGTTGGTAAACCGGATAAAAACAGATGATCCAGGATCGAGTGTATTAATGGAAAAAGAAACACAATCTAAGTGTTCTCCGTAAGGTTTGCTTATTAAAGTAATCCACAGTATATTAAAAAGCTTGTAGCCGTGATTTAAAAAGCACTGAAGCAGCAATCAATAAATGGCAGTATAAAACAGCGTGTGTATGAACGCCAAAAGGGAGAAACAGCAGTGTGCCAGAGATGACTGTGGGTGACGTCTGCACGACAGCTCCTCCCCCCATACACATTACATCCTACAGGACTTCATCAGTGAGGGCGGGGTTATCACGTGACCCGGATGTTTATATAGCCACCAGGTCACCATGGAGAGCGTGGATGACCGGAAGTTCCAGGACCGGAAATCCAAGTGCCGGAACTCACTGAGAGTCCATTCTGCTCGTTCTCTCAAGGGGACACAGGCTGTCAAAATATACAACAATTATATATGGAATAAAAACCCTATATATAATATTAAAAAGGGTTGCAAAAGCAAGACTATACATTAGCATGTTAAAAACAATTATTAAAATGGATGAAATAAAAAACTCCTCACGGTCATCTCGTAGAATAAAATGTTGCCATTGCATAAAATATATAAAAAGCATGTGTAGCACATATCATTTATCAGATATAAAACAATTTAGGTCAAAATCGATGTTTAACCCTCCTGGCACCAAAACCTGTGTCTTATGAATCCAGAAGGATTCTCGATGGCTTAATTGGCATATAAAATTCCCTCCCCTCCAGTGTTTATTAACCATCTCTAGACCCCAAAATTTGAGGCATCTAGAATCTCTATTATGAAAATTTCTAAAGTGCTTGTGTTCATTATGTGTTCTTAGGCCTTTTTTAATGTTATTAACATGTTCAGCCACTGGAACACTAAGGAGTCTCGAGGTCCTTCCAACATACCGGAGTCTACAATCACACTCCAGCACATACAGACACCAATCATATTACACATAATAAGATTTTTGATAGGGTATATTGGTGGCAGAAGCTACAAAATCCTTATGTCTTTTTACGTTGTGCTTACACTGCCTGCATGGAGGGCATTTCCGTAAGTATAAAAGCCAGACAAAAAAGAAAAAATTCTATTGTCCTTAATAACAGGCGGGTCTACAACACTCGAGGCAAGAACATCTCTCAAGGTAGGAGCTCGTATATAAATGAACCTGGGACATGGGGGCAGCACTGTGCCTAAAATCTGATCTTTCTTTAAAATGTCCCAGTGTTTCATAATAATATTTTCAAATTTTTTATGTTGTAATCCAGAACAATTTTATATTCAAACTTATTGTCTCTGTCGATTACTATTAGAATCAGCTACTAACAAAGTTTGATCCAAATTCCCAATGTTTTGAATCTCACTAGTAATCTGTTCTTTCTTGTACTCCTTTTGGAAAAACTGCTCCGCTAATATATATTAATCAGACTCTAGAGTACAATTCCGCCGTGGGTGGATGAACTGGGGCAGAAGAATGTCATGCACATGGCATCGGCATGCCAAGAAAGTCTGGTATTTTTATTGTTACCATTAAGATTAGACATAAACATGTGCAAACTGATCGGGTCTCCCTCCCAGGCCATGATCAGGTCATCAATATATCTTTGGTAACATCTGAACTGGTCTATTACAAAAGATGGTTTCATTCTCCCAGAGCACCATAAATAGATTTGCGACTCTGGGAGCAAACCGACCTGCAGGAAAAATTTTCCATCATACCAAAAATAATTTTTGGCTAAACAAAATTCCAAAGATTTCAAAAGATATCCCTTGCGTAAATCTGAAAGATCAGACTTATCCAAAGCCCATTTGACAGACATCAGTGCATCCTGGTGACCAATAATTGTATATCATGAACTAACGTCTGTGGTGACCAGAAGGTTGTTTTCATTACATGGCAAGGTTTCAATGATTTGAATGACATGCTTAGTGTCCCTCAAATAAGCTGTCATTTTAGACACTAAAGGTTTTAAAAAATAGTCAATGTATTGGCTCAAGAAAGCTGTCACTGAATCAATGTCATTGACAATCGGCCTCCCTGGAGGCAACTGGCCATTTTTATGCACTTTAGGCAAAAAGTACACAATAGGCCTCCTATATCCTACAGGCACTGGGATCCAAATACATGGCTTCCTTTTTGTTTAAAACCCCAATACTTTTACCATGTTGGATAAGTACTTGTAACTCACTCTTGTACTGAAATACTGGATCATTATTATCCTTACATGATACCAATACTTGATATGTGGTCCGGTCAGCCAACAACCGTTCCATCTCTCCCTTGTAGAAACTTTTGCTCATAACTACTAGTCCACCCCCCTTATCAGCGGGGCGGACCACTACATCTTTTTTTCTTTTCCAGGGTAGCAATTCCTGATTTAAGATAAACAGGATCTCTAACTTTTTAAGTTTTCATTGATTCCAGGTCACTAGAGACAATATTTTTAAACACCTCAATGTGTCTATGGTCATTTTTAGGCGGATTGCATACTGATTTGGTAGCTAGATTAGAATGAACTGCAGAGGGAGCCTCATAAGTAGGTAGTGAAAGTCTCTCACCAGGTTTGGAGAGAAAATATTGTTTAATGTTAAGGGTTCTAAGAAATTTCTGTAAACTGATATACGTTTGAAATTTATTAAAATTGCGCATGGGGGCAAATTTAAGTCCCTTGTCAAGGACCTTCAATTCATCCTCAGATAGCACTGAACCACTGATATTATAAATGCCTTCACCTATTATAGTATTTGCCTTTTTTGTTCTTCTGACTCTTCTTCCTCTCTTTCTCTTCTTTTGCCACCTTGTTTGTTTCCAGTGCTTGTCTGTCCCCAAGGGACTCGCCATTGGGTTTGGTGGTTCCCTAAAAAACCTTCCCCCTGTAATAATTCATCATTAAATAGGGGTGTAAAACAATTCTGGACCAATGGTGCTTTTTCCTGGTAATATTCATTTCCCCTAGGGTATTCATTTTCCTTAGGGTATTGGTTATAACTATTATAATGATAGGTATCCCTATTGGGTGGACCATTAGGGATTCTGCCTCTAGATGGTCATGAGGTGCCACTGTGATCCTGCCAGTAAGCAGGTTCCTGAGGAGGTGCATGAGGGTGACCATAGCCTCTGCATTTCCCCTCTCTACCACGATTGCCCTTACCCCTAAAATTGGGATGTCTGTACCCTCTATTGTTAGTTCCCCTAGCAGGAGGGGCATGAGAGGTATTGACAGGTGTGTGTGTGTGGGGGGGGGGGTCGGAGTCCAGGTGGATGTTTTATTAACTGGCACAGGTTCCACATTTTGAACCTTAGTTTCCACTTAAAAACATCGCTATGGGAAAAATCCCCAGAATCCCTGATATATTTAGTTTTTTCTTTTCCTGAACCTCCTTATCCCATTTCACCATTTTGATTTTCACCAGAAAATTTGGGAAAATCCAGTAAATCTTGGAATGGTTCTATTTTATTTTGAAGATCTACAATGTGTTTATCCAATAATTTAATTTTCCTTTGTTTTCTGACTAATAAGACTTCCAGCAATTCCTGACCTTTTTTTATTGAAAAAGCTTTGCCATTCCAATAATGATTCATCATCAACAAGGCCATCATTAGGTGGGAGGTCCCACCTTAATCTCCTAGGGACCAATTTGCATGACCTTCTGTTAGTTCAGAGGTCCATCCTATCTGGTAAGAGTTTGTATTTGTTGGTGATGGATCAGTCACTCAGACTACTCAGCGGAACAGAATTGTGTTTCTCCCCACGAGGTGTCCCTGCCTTTTCATTGCTAAGAACTCTCTGCTTTCTCCATACCTGTTATGGACATACAGTATCTCACAAAAGTGAGTACATCCCTCACATTTTTATAAATATTTTATTATAACTTTTCATGTGACAACACTGAAGAAATGACACTTTGCTACAATGTAAAGTAGTGAGTGTACAGCTTGAATACCAGTGTATATTTGCTGTCCCCTCAAAATAACTTAACACACAGCCATTAATGTCTAAACCACTGGCAACAAAAGTGAGTACACCCCTAAGTGCAATTTTCCAAATTGGACCCATTTAGCCGTTTTCCCTCCCAATTGTCATGTGACCGGTTAGTGTTACATGGTCTCAGGTGTGAATGGGGAGCAGGTGTGTTAAATTTGGTGTTATTGATCTCACTCTCTCATACTAGTCACTGGAAGTTCAACATGGCACCTCATGGCAAAGAACTCTCTGAGGAAAAAAAGAATTGTTGCTCTACATAAAGATGGCCTGGGCTATAAGAAGATTGCCAAGACCCTGAAACTGAGCTACAGTATGGTGGCCAAGACCATACAGACAGGTTCCACTCAGTACTGGCCTCTCCATGGTAAACCAAAGAAGTTGAGTGCACATGCTCAGCATCATATCCAGAGGTTGCCTTTGGGAAATAGACGTATGAGTGCTGCCAGCATTGCTGCAGAGGTTGAAGGGGTGGTTGGTCAGCCTGTCAGTGCTCAAACCATACACCGCACACTGCATCAAATTGGTCTGCATGGCTGTCATCCCAGAAGGAAGCCTCTTCTAAAGATGATGCACAAGAAAGCTCGCAAACAGTTTGCTGAAGCCAAGCAGACTTAGGACATGGATTACTGGAACCATGTCCTGTGATCTGATGAGACTAAGATAAATGTGTTTGGTTCAGATGGTGTCAAACGTGTGTGGTGGCAACCAGGTGAGGAGTAGAAAGACAACTTTGTCTTGCCTACAGTCAAGCATGGTGGTGGGAGTGTCATGATCTGGGGCTGCATGAGTGCTGCCGCCACTAGGGAACTACAGTTCATTGAGGGAGCCATGAATGCCAACATGTACTGTGACATGCTGAATCAGAGCATGATCCCCTCCCTTCGGAGACTGGGGCGCAGGGCAGTATTCCATCATGATAACGATCCCAAATACACCTCCAAGATGACCACTGCCTTGCTAAAGAAGCTGGGGGTAAAGGTGATGGACTGGCCAAGCATGTCTCCAGACCTAAACCCTATTGAGCAGCTGTGGGGCATCCTCAAACAGAAGGTGGAGGAGCGCAAGGTCTCTAACATCCACCAGCTCATTGATGTCATCATGGAGGAGTCGAAGAGGACTCCAGTGGCAACCTGTAAAGCTCTGGTGGACTCCATGCCCAAGAGGGTTAAGGCAGTGCTGGAAAAAAATGGTGGCCACACAAAATATTGACACTTTGGCACCAATTTGGACATTTTTACTTAGGGGTGTACTCATTTTTGTTGCCAGTGGTTTAGACATTAATGGCTGTGTGTTTAGTTATTTTGAGAGGACAGCAAATTTACACTGTTATACAAGCTGTACACTCACTACTTTACATTTTAGCAAAGTGTCATTTCTTCAGTGTTGCCACATAAAAAGATATAATAAAATATTTACAAAAATGTGAGGGGTGTACTCACTTTTGTGAGATACTGTATATATTGCGCTGCACTAATTTTATTTTTTATATTTTATTTGAGGTGTTGTGATTTGCCTACAGTGTACAGCTTGCAATGTCTTTATATTCGATATCTGTGTGCGCTGATTGTTTCATTATTTCTTATGTTAAATATGCTGGATATAAATCAAAACTATTTGACATCTGTAGGGGTACGCGTCAGGGATGTCCACTCTCCCCACTCTTATATGCCCTACTTATTGAAGCCCTTGCTCAATAAATCCATACTGACCCCTCTATTAAAGGTCTAGATTTAGCTGGTCACCAACATAAACTTTGCCTATTTGCTGCCGATATCTTAATCTTTATGTCATTCCCTCATATTTCTGCTCCTAATCTTATAAGTAAACTTGATCACTTTGCCCACATATCTGGTCTAATTATTAACTCTCAAAATTCGATAGTTTTAAATATATCTTTACCTCCTCATATTTTACAACAAGCGCAAACATCCCTCCCTTTCTCATGGTCCACTTCACCCATTCTTTACCTAGGGATAACTCTCACACCCAATCTTTCTGACATTTTCACTGCCAATTGTCCTCCAATTTTGCGTCAAATATCTAATCTTCTGACACAATGGTTCTCTCTACCATTATCTTGTATAGGTAAAATTAACATAATAAAGATGGCTATACTGCCCAAAATTCTTTATCTTTTTCAAGTTTTACTTATCCCTGTTCCAGCATACTTTCTCTGAATACTGCAACGTAAGGCATTAACTTTCGTTTGGGGCTCCTTGAAACCCCGTTTGCCCAAACACATTCTTTACCTTCCAAAGCCCAAAGGGGACTAGGGTTTCCTAATTTTACCACCAATTACCATGCAGCTCACTTAGCCCATATTCCTAAATATCACGCTAAACGTGAAATTCTGCTTTGGGTTGCGCTGGAATCAATAGATTGCAACCCACTTTCAATAACCAACCTCGTATGGTCTAATTCCTCCGACCGTAAATAAACTCAGTAATCCTATTACTAAACATACACTAGCCATTTGGGATAAATTTAAATCAGTAAATGGATTACAATCTCCCCATATACCTCTTTTATCATTTCTTTAAAAAAAATATTTTCTATTCTGCTTGCTTCCCCTAAATCTTTTAAAGCATGGACCTCCACTAATCTAACTCAACTCTGTGAACAAGCATCCTCTACTTCATTCAAAACTTTCCCTGACTTATGTGAAAGTCACAAACTTCCTAATTCAGAGCTTTTTCGATATCTTCAGTTTAAAAAAAATATGTTATGCCCTATACAAAAGGAAGAATTCATTTAGATAAATTAATGTGCTTTGAAAATATATGTAAACGTGACTCACACACTAATGCCCCGTACACACGGTTGGATTTTCCGATGGAAAATGTCCGATCGGAGCGTGTTGTCGGAAATTCCGACCGTGTGTGGGCTCCATCGGACATTTTCCATCAGATTTTCCAACACACAAAGTTTGAGAGCAGGCTATAAAATTTTCCTACAACAAAATCCGATCGCGTCAATTCCGACCGTGTGTGGCCTGTTCCGACGCTCAAAGTGCCACGCATGCTCAGAAGAAATTCCAACACGGAACAGCTCGGTCTGGTAAACTTAGCGTTCGCAATGGATACAGCACTTTCGTCACGGTGCAATGTAAAAAATGGTTTAATACAGCGCACTCTCTTCTTCTTTATAATGTGAGAAGAATTAAGTAGTTTTGCTGCTCATATTCACACACATTTCTCACAAACTTCTTTCTTTATTATTTAGTGGGATTCCCTTAATATATTTTGATTTGTCACATCTGACAACATTATTTTGGTGTAGGATTTTTTTTGTTTTGGTTTTAAGGCAGATTAGTTATTTATTTATTTTTTTTCAAGGCTGATCTTTGTTTTATTGGATTTTTATTTGGACTCCAGAATATTTTTGTGTGTGTTTTTGTGTGTCAAGTTACCACAACACCATTGATATCTTATATTATTTAATCTGTAGGAGATTGTTTGGTGGTGTTGTCTCTTGTTAATTTCACATTGTACTTTAGAAATGTACCTGAATCCTCACCAACAAACTGTCCTTTTTGAATGAAAACACACATAGGCAAGTATAATTTTCATTAAAAAAACATTTATTAAGGGCTCACAACTAAACAAAGAGGGAAGCAACACTGGAGAAACAGCTGAAATGGGTGAAGCCTTGGACCCCCAGGGCACACATCAACTATTTTGATGCAAAATTGGTGGCCTGAGGAGTCCTTATCTAAGGGAGTGCAGTCTGGTCCAGAAGTCCCAGAGATCCGAAAAGCAGCAGATGACATCTATGTCCCCAGGCTGTGGTCATACAAGAGACTGCATCTTTTGTCAGACCAGACTGAACCCAGGGTCATCACTCTCTTGTCTTCTTTCCATGCCTCCTTCCATGCTGTGGCTCTGGTGGTGGAGTTGTGGCAGCAGGAGGAGGAGGAGGAGGAGGATGGTCCAACTCAATCATGTCGGTCTTGGGTGTTAGTTCCCCACTCACACCCTTACTTAGGACTTTATACAGAAGGTCCTCACATAGCTTGCATTGACCCTCCTGCATGCCCTGCAGTTTTGTGGCAGCCATGCAGGCAAAGGCCTCTTCAGGAGTGGGTAAGGCTCGGAGGGACGCAGAAGCCTCCTGAATCAGCCTGAGTGCAGAATCCTGCATGTGAGTCGCCTTCCTCGCCCTTTTGTATAGAAGGCGGAGGGGAGGAACCTGCGATTCAGTCAGGCTGCGACTTGTCCCAGGCTTCTCTTGGCTGACACTTAGCCCCGCCTCCTCCTGGTTGCCACTAATCCCCGCCTCCTCCTGGCTGCCACATTCCACAGCCTCCTCCTGGCTGAGGTCTTCCTGTGTATGAAAAAGGGACATTGTTTTATTTTTTTATTCATCAATCACACACAATTTTCACCTCCTGACTGTTGCAAATTGAATGTTAACAAATATAACAGACTATCATTCTGAGCCCAGCATTTTTCATTCTTGTCCCAATTTTGGGTGCCCACTACTGTCTATTGATATGTAAAACACTTTTTTCAATCAGCAATTAGTGATCAATAATAACATCTAGTAGATCATTTCTTTATTGACCAGAAATCTGTAGAAGAATGCTATACCTGACTCCAGCTGGGCTCCTCCATTTCTTCCTGGCTGAAAGGCCCAGGTTGGACATCGGAAGCCTCAGCTGGGGTGGAAGGAAGAGTGGAGAGGGATTCCCTGACTTCAGTCTGGTCTGACAGAAATCGCAGTCTCTCATAGTACCACAGCCTGGGGACATAAATGTCATCTGCTGCAGCTCCGGACCTCTGGGAATCCGTGACCTTCTTGTGCTCCCTAAGATAAGTGCTCCTTGGGCCACCAATTTTGGTTTTTAAATAGGGGATGGTTGCTGTGGGGACCACCGACTTCACCAACTCCAGCAGTTTCTCCAGCTCTGCCTGCCTCTTTTGTTTATGATTATAATGGGGGTGTCTCACCTGCCACAGACAGGGCAGCTCCCTGTATTTGTCTATGAACAGGGGGAGGAAGTTGTGGTCATTGAAGCCATCCATTTTCTCTGCAAGACACAACACGAGACAAACCCTAAGGTTAGGGCAAACTCTCCTAATCTTGTTACAATATAGGCTTCAATTTCGAAGCAGTATAGGCCCAAGTTTAGATCTTACCTTCGTTATCACGATCGGCGCCTCCGATGCTCCTTCCTCCGCTCACAGATCGTACGTAATACGCACGCGTGTTACGCTTTATACACACTGCGCATGCGTCTAACTCCGCCTGCCCCTGATGTTCGTGCTAGGCTATTCCCCGCCCCTTTTCATCCTGCGCAGTGGGGGAGAGCACATGGTGGATACACAGCAGGTGCGTGCTAATTACAGCAATGAGGAGGAGGAGGAGGAAAGCCCGAAGCCTGAAATGTCTGGATCCAGAAGGAGACGATTTAAGGCCTCAAATATGTCCTTTGGGGAGATGTTGGAGATGGTCGACATCCTGAAGAGGGCCGACTATGACGGGAAGTATGGATCTTACCCCAACCCCAATTTCAGAAAGGCCAAGATCATAGCGAAAGTGGTCAGGAGTCTGCACTGGAATTTCGGGGTACGACTATCGAATGATCAGCTCAGGAAGCAGTGGTCGGACCTGAAATTACTAGAACATGAGCAGTACAGAAAGATCCGGAGAGTGCTGCAAAAAAGTAAGTAGTTGTGCTGTGTTCCTATTCTTTTTCTGTATATTACATTCATGCTGCTCCATGTGCTTTTCTTAAAAGTGTACATTTTCGTGGGCACATTATTCGTTTGTATCAAACATTTTTATTTCGGACTATAAAACACCATTGGTTTGGCCATATGCATTTGGCCACATTTTTGACGCCCTACTTGTATGAAACTAATTTGGTTGTGTAGATGGGTTTGTTACTAGAATAAAATGCAAACTAGATTCTGTGTAAGGAGAGGACACTGAGCAGCTGTTTTCACATCTGGACACTGGAGCACTAGTGTGGGACACAAGAACACCCTTTTTATTAGGGGGCCCACACAGGTGCTCCAGTGTATACTATAGGGGGGTCTCCATCTGTGAAGCTTGTTTAAAACAGGTAAAAAGTATTGAAGTTTGACAAAGGCCCTGAAAATGCTACATTTTGGAACCAAAATAGACAATTGTACCCCACTTCCAAGCAATGTTTCCTATTTATAGTTCTTGCCATCAAATATCTGTGTGCTAAGTTTACCATTTTTATTTTACATAGGGGAGAAAAGACTCGGAGGACACCCCTCATCCGAGGAGACCAGAGACCCCCACCTCTGGAAGAATGGGAAATACCCCCAACCCAAGCTGAGCAGGAGGAGGAAGAAGACGTGGTGGAAATTGTCACCACAACAGGTGAGTGTCTGTGACCACAGGCTCAGGTAAGAGATGGATGCCGGCATATTTTTGATACCTGTTTTTGTTTGGTTTCTCTCTTTTTAGGTGATCGTGATGTTGTGGATCCAGATCCTTTCACATCAGTAAGTGCATCATTGATGTTTTGGGGTGAGTTTAAAACCCCTCCAAATCCCTTTGTTTTGTTGTGTGCTACAATCTTAAAAATGTTTGAGCGATTTTTAGAAAAGCCAAATTTGGAGGATGCACACAGTGTGTCAACATGTGTTATCTGCCATCACGGGAGATCAATGGGCGCGTTTTGGGAGTGCAACCCCTTCCTCAATAATAAAGTAGCTGAGAGGAAGGGGTTTCTCCCCCAAAACACGTCCCTTGATCCTCCGTGATGGCAGCTAGCACATGTTGACATTGGCAAAATTGTGTGCATCTTGCAAATTTGGCTTTTCCTGGGGTGACTTCACCCCATCTGAACGCAATATCAAACACAGTTCCTAAATACTCATGTATGATATTGCCTTCAAGTTGTACCAAGTGTGAACTTTCTAAGTTCAAGATTTGTGTCTTTCTTGTTGGTTTTACACATGCCTGTTTTATCTTAAATGGATATTTCTATTTTTGATAATGCCACCCCAAAAAAGGTTATACAACAAACATGTTGGTTTGTTTTAAAAACCTTTTCTAAATGCACATGTAATTGTGCAGGTATTAAAAAGATTGTGAATCAAGAATGTGTGGATTATTGTCTCAACGCTACAACACTTTTTTGTGGTGATGTAATTGCTGCTTTCTGTGAAAATGGGGGTTATTTCCTAAGGGCAAATCCTCTTTGCACTACAAGTGCAGTTTCAGTGCAGTTTCAAGTGCACTTGTAGTGCAAAGTGTCTTTGCCTTTAGTAAATAACAGCCAACAGTGCTTTGGATAAGGTTACACAATCACGCCATTTTCAGGACTACCCACATTTCGGTCAGGGTCAGCTAAAACAAACATAAGCAGTAAATGTCACCAAAGATTAGCTTTTTTTTTATTTGATTAAGGCTTCACAAATTGTCTGGCATATTGATGGCCCCCCTACCCGCAAAGAACTCAAGGTATCTTAACTGGACATCACGGGCACTCAGGGATTGCAAGCCAGGACGGCCACTTTCAAGCGCCGTCAGGGTTGTTTCATGTAGAATTCCAGCCTCAGGCCCAACTGAGCCAGCATAGTTGGCAGAATGTTGGCGTAAAAAGTTATGTAGAACACAGCACGCCAGAATTATATGATTAAGTTTATACTCCGCCATATGGATGGGTGTCAGAAATAGGCGGAACCGGCTGGCCATGATTCCAAATGTATTCTCCACCACTCTTCTGGCTTTGGCCAGCCGGTAATTAAAAACCCTCTGTTCCGGGGTGAGGGTCCTCATCAGGAATGGCCGCATAAGATGGTCCCCCAACGCAAAGGCTTCATCTGCAACGAAGACAAATGGGAGTCCTTCCACATTGTCTTCTGGAGGTGGCAAGTCCAAGCTGCCATTCTGGAGACGCCTGTAAAACTCCGTCTGGGCGATGACTCCACCATCGGACATCCGGCCATTCTTCCCCACGTCCACATACAAGAAGTCGTAATTAGCCGACACCACCGCCAACATCACAATACTATTGAACCCTTTGTAATTATAATAGTACGACCCTGAGTCGGGTGGTAGGACGATGTGGAAGTGTTTCCCATCAATTGCCCCTCCGCAGTTAGGAAAGTCCCACCGCTGGGCAAAGTGGGAGGCCACAGTCTGCCATTCCTGTGGCGTGGAAGGAAACTGTTGAGGAAAACAAAAAAATTTGTATTTTTGCACATAAACATGGCAAGCAGATTAGACACAAACATTCTTGGCCAACCTCCAGATAACATTTATTAAGGGGAATTTTACAACACCAAAGTATAAGGTACACCTATCATATTCCCCCTCCCCCCTCTCATGGGCCATTTCTAACATTATAGGCAGGGGGAATCTTGGACAAGTAACCCTCTCCACTTCATTGAGAGATGAATGCCTAAATACAGGGTATTACTTGGAACAGCCCCTTCTTAGTTACACTATTGGCAGCCCACTGGACAGGTAAGAAGTGTCATAATACAAACATATAAATACACACTGTACACATTTGTGCACATTTGGACATTCTGCTATTACCTATCAAGATAATAATAGGATACAAAAACTTTAAATAGTACCATTTGAAAGTATACAGGCAGGCCCTTGCACTACATGCTTTGGGGAATTCATCCATACATCTGACCACAAAAGAGGTGGGTATAGTGTCTATGGATTTGGCAAAGTCAGCAGATAGATGATTGAGGATAGATAGAGAATTGGGATCAGCTGACTTAGCAGTTGGGGGGAGGGAGGGTTACTAAAAATGATTTGGGGACACCACAAAAAAAAGTCTCTGGCACTCTGCCTGAATTTTAAAGCAGAGATCACATTTCAAAACATTTTAGGGGGTGTTTGGGGTAAAGCACTACTATGGAGCTGATAAAAATACATTGTTAAGTGACTACATGAGGTGAATATAGGGGCAGGAGAGCATGCTGGGGAGGTTAGTGAAGGCAAATATGTATGAAGGACAAAAAAATAATTACATAAAAATCCAGCATGAATGAGGACAAAGGGGACATTCAAAGCATATTACAATCATGGTAATTAGGGAATGAGGAAAAAAATACATTACATTAGCAAACATTATATACAATAAAATGTGATATTAAAGGATAAAAATCTTACCTTCATATACTCCTTCTGCAGGACCTGGATGATGGCAGAACAGGTCTCTGGGATAATGATCCCCAGAGCCTGGGGGGAGATGCCTGTCGAGAAATTCAAGTCCTGCAGGCTTCTCCCTGTCGCCAAGTACCGCAGGGTAGCAACAAGCCTCTGCTCCGCAGTGATGGCTTGCCTCATGCAGGTATCCTGCCTGCTGATATAGGGGGTCAGCGAAGCCAACAAACAGTGAAATACGGGGTCCGCCATCCTGAGAAAGTTCCTGAAATCATCAGGATTATTCTCACGGATCTCACAGAGCAAAGGCATATGACAGAATTGGTCACGCTGAAGCAACCAATTCTTGGTCCATGAACTCCTCCCCACCCTGTTCATGGACTAGACTTGTGTCAAGGTCAGGACCCCAACACCAAGCCCCCACACAGCATGAACTCTAGGAGGAGTACGTATACGCAACATGGCTAGAAAATGGTCGGCTGCTCAGAACGAAGTAACAGAATGCACTGAAGAACAGCAAGGCCTGTGAAGAGCGACCTGAAAAACAGTAACGAACGAACAAGAACACAATGACAAGTCACGCGTAGCTTGCTTGCACGCACTGAAGAGCAGATACAAACCCACAAGTACAAACTGAACCGCAGAAAACGATCTGAAAGCCACGAGTCTGAAAAAGCGTGAATCGTCTCTCACCAAACTTTTACTAACACGAGATTAGCAAAAGGAGCCCAAAGGGTGCCGCGCTTGGTTCTGAACTGGCCTTTTCTAGTCTCGTCGTACGTGGTTGACGTCACCACGTTGTTGGCGATCGGAAATTCCGACAACTTTGTGCGACCGTGTGTACGCAAAACAAGTTTGAGCCAACATCCGTCTGAAAAAATCCTAGGATTTTGTTGTCCGAATGTCCAATCAATGTCCGACCGTGTGTACGGGGCATAAGGGACTTATTTCAACTCTTTACACTCATCTTATTACTAAACCCAACTCAGAACCACCTACATAAGTGGCTAAGTGGGAGATGGATCTTGGGTTTTCATGGAAGCAGCCGATTGGGATAAGATTTGGATCACAACTAAGTCATCCTCACAAAATATAGCTGTCTTAGAGACAAATTACAAAGTACTCACACGATGGTATTTGGTCCCTGTCAGAATTGTGAAATATGCTCTAAATTATTCCCCATCTTGTTTTCATGGCTATGGTGATCTAGGATCACATCTCCATACTTGGTGGAATTGCCCAGTAGCAAAACATTTCTGGAACGATGTATTTCTTATGTGAAATCCCTATCAATCCTGATCCTACAATAGCACTTTTAAACTTAAATCCAGCCACTCTCTCCCACCGACAATTCAAACTCCTATTACAGATCACTACAGCTCCAAAACAAACAATTGCCAAAGCTTGGAAATCCCGGTCCTTAATAATTGCTGAAACTAAAAATAGAGTCAATCAAGCAACAATCCATGCCAAAACAGAGGCTATGACCCAAGATAAAATATCCAACTTTGAGAATATATGCAATCCCTGGGTGATTCACTTTTTACCTTCCAATTTTGATGCTTCCATACTAAGACCTTGGTAACATCCATTTATACTTCCATTCTCTGCATTCATGGTATGCGTTTATTACTATGTACTACCCCGGTGACCCCTAATACCTCTCATTTTTTTCTTCCCTATTTATTTTTTTTCCTACCTAAGATTACTTTTTCTTTTATCTTCTTTCTCTCTTCTTAATTGTTGAAATTCAGTAAAGAAATTTGACAAGAATAGGGATGAGCCAAACACCCCCCGGTTCGGTTTGCACCAGAACCTGCGAACGGACCGAAAATTTGCATGAACGTTAGAACCCCATTGACGTCTATGGGACTCGAATGTTCGAAATCAAAAGTGCTTTTAAAGGCTAATTTACATGGTATTGTCCTAAAAAAGGGTTTGGGGACCCGGGTCCTGCCCCAGGGGACATGTATCAATGCAAACAAAACTTTTAAAAATAGACTTTTTTTGGGAGCAGTGATTTTAATGATGCTTAAAGTTAAAAAAAAGTGAAATATTCCTTTAAATATCGTACCTGGGGGGTGTCTATAGTATGCCTGTAAAGTGGCGCGTGTTTCCCGTGCTTAGAACAGTCCCTGCACAAAATGTCATTTTTAAAGGAAAAAAGTCATTTAAAACTGCTTGTGGCTTTAATGTAATGTTGGGTCCTGGCAATATGGATAAAAATCAGTGAGACAAACAGCATGGGTACCCCCAGTCCATTACCAGGCCCTTTGGGTCTTGTATGGATATTAAGGGGAACCCCGCACCTAAATTAAAAAAAGGAAAGGCGTGGGGCCACCAGGCCCTATATACTCTGAACAGCAGTATACAGGCGGTGCAAACAAGACAGGGACTGTAGGTTTGTTGTTAAGTAGAATCTGTTTGTAATTTTGAACTGGTACATTTTTAACGTGCTTAGCTCCAGCCAAAAAATCTATTTTAAGCTTTTTGGAAAACATAGGGAAGGGTTATTACCCCTGTGACATTTGTTTTGCTGTCTGTGCTCCTCTTCAGAAGATTTCACCTCACTTTTTGTCCCAATGACAAATGTTTTTTGAAAATTTGGGTTTTTTTATGAAAAAAGGATTGGTGATAAAGCATCAGTGGAAAGGAGAAATGTTTTTCCCATATTAACTCTTACAGGAGAGAATTTCCCTTCCTAGGGGTAGATTTCATCTCACTTCCTGTTGTCTTCTTCTGTTTGCAAGTAGGAGTCGTTTGTAAGTTGGATGTTTGAAAGTAGGGGCCTGCCCTATATACTCAGCAGAAATTTGGGCCTTAGGTGTTGCTGTGGCCACAACACTGTAAGCCCTCACAGGGCCCTGCTGTGAAATATTAGATCAAGAATTGTAATTCCACGCCCCTGTTAAACAGGGGCTGAAAATTTAGGCCTTAGGCACTAGTGCTGGTGCCACAACACTGCAACCCCTCACAGATACTCTAGTTGGAACGCAGGAACGAGCCCTGCTGCAAAGTATTGCATCAAAAATTGTAATTACACGCCCCTGTTAAACAGGGGCTGAAAAATTGGGCCTTAGGCACTGGTGGTGGCGCCCAGAACCAAAAATGTTCTTACAAGCTATCAGCGTGATCATTGAGGAGGAAGAGGATAATTACTCAGGATAGTCACTCAGCATCAGTATAGGCAGTCTTTGAAGGGATCTGAGATTTCAAAAAAAATTATTCAGTTACATCAGCATCAGGTGCTTGGTAGCTGGTGGTGATCCAAGACTGATTCATTTTTATGAAGGTCAGTCGATCGACCGAGTTGGTGGACAGACGCACCCTGTGATAGGTTACAAAGCCTCCAGCAGCACTGAATGTGCGTTCCGAAAGAACGCTGGATGTAGGACAGGACAGTAGCTCAATTGCATACTGTGCAATCTCTGGCCAGTGATCCATCCTCAAGACCCAGTAACCCAGAGGATTTTCGGTGGGAAAGGTGTCCAAGTCAGATCTTGCCCCTAGGTATTCCTGCACCATGTAAAACAGACGCTGGCGATGGTTGCTGGAACCGATCATACCTTGGGGCTGCGGACCAAAAAATTGTCTGAACGCTTCGATCAGACGGTCACCTTCTCCACTGCTCCTTCTTTGACTGACCGAAGCCTCAGCAACACGCTGTCCAGAAACAGGAGTTTGTAACCTCCCAGTGTCTGCACAGACCTTTCTGCAAGGCCTCCCGAAGATGTTTCATCCTCTGCTCCCTCTGCGATGGCAAGATAAGGTCCGCAACCTTACCCTTGTAACGTGGATCAAGGAGGGTTGCCAGCCAGTATTGGTCCTTCTCCTTGATACCACGAATACGAGGATCCTTACGCAGGCTTTGCAGGATAAGGGAGGCCATGCAGCGTAGGTTTGCTGAAGCATTCGGTCCGGAGTCCTCTGGGTCACTAAGGATGACATGGTACAAGTCCATGTGTTTCTTGGGACTGATCCCTTAAAGACTGCTGCTGATGCTGAGTGCCAGGCTCCACCTCCATACTGACACAATCCTCCTCCTCCTCCTCCTCCTTCTCCTCCTCCTCCTCCTCCTCCTCCTCGTCCTCTTCCTGTGTGATCGGCGGGCACGCAGGAACACTGTCTGGAGAAAGGGGGCCTTGAGAGCCAAGGAAGTCCTCCTCTTCCTGCCTCTGTTCTGCCTCAAGTGCCCTGTCCATTATTCCACGCAGCGTGTGCTCCAACAGGTGGACAAGGGGGACAGTGTCACTGGTGCATGCACTGTCACTGCTCACCATCCTCGTGGCCTCCTCAAATTGTAACAGGACAGTGCATGCATCCCTGATCATGGCCCACTGGCGTGGGGAAAAAAAAACAAGCTCCCCTGACCCTGTCCTGGTGCCATAGTCGCACAGGTACTCATTGATGGCCCTCTGCTGCGTGTGCAGCCGCTGCAGCATGGCCAACGTTGAGTTCCACCTGGTGGGCATGTCACAGATTAGGCGGTCTTGGGCAGGTTAAACTCCTTTTGGAGGTCTGCCAGTCGAGCACTGGCATTATATGACCGGCGGAAATGCACACAGACTTTCCTGGCCTGCCTCAGCCCTAAGCCCGGGTACCTGCCCAAGAACCACTGCACCACCAAGTAAAGGACGTGAGCCAAACAGGGCACATGGGTCATTTGTCCCTGTCGGAGGGCAGAGAGGAGGTTGGTGCCATTGTCGCAAACCACCATTCCTGCCTTAAGTTGGCGTGGCATCAACCACCTCTGAACCTGCCCCTGCAGAGCTGACAGAACCTCTGCCCCAGTGTGGCTCCTGTCCCCCAAGCACACCAGCTCAAGCACCGCGTGGCATCTTTTGGCCTGCATACTTGCGTAGCCCCTTGAACGGCTATGGAGCACCGAGGACAAAGCACAGGAAGAGGCCATGGAGGAAGAAGAAGAGAAGGGGTGGAGGAGAGAGGTGTGTCACAATCATTAGTAGTGGCATTTTGGAGGCGTGGTGGCGGAACAACCTCCAACACTACTGCACCTTGTCCTGCATCCTTCCCAGCTGCCAGCAGAGTCATCCAATGCATGGTGAAACTTAGGTAACGTCCCTGTCCATGCCTGCTGGACCATAAGTTAGTGGTAATATGCACTTTACCGCTGACCGCCCTGTCCAGCGAGGCCAAGACATTGCCTTCCACATGCCGGTAGAGAGCCGGAATCGCCTTCCGTGAGAAAAAGTGGTGTTTGGGTACCTGCCACTGAGGAACCACACATTCCACAAACTCATGGAAGAGGGCAGAGTCTACCAACTGAAAAGGCAGCAGTTGAAGTGCTAGCAATTTTGCCAAGCTAGCATTCAACCGCTGGGCATGTGGATGGCTGGGAGCGAACTTCTTTCGGCGGTGCAGCAGCTGGGGCAGGGAAATTTGCCTGATACAATCTGACGTCGGTGTACCAAAAGCATATTGCCCACAAGTACTTGGCTGTGACACACCTAATTCTACACCTTCATTCCTCTCAGTGCAGGTCTCAGAGAGGACTGAAGGTATAGTGGGGTTGGAGATCTCAGCTGATGAGGAGCAAGGAGAGGTCCTCTTTGTTCTTTGGTGTGGGTCTTTTAGATACGCTTGCCAACGAACTGCATGGCAGGTCAACATATGTCTGGTCAAGCATGTGGTGCCCAAGCGGGAGATGTTTTGGCCACGCGAGATACGCTTGAGACATATGTTGCAAATAGCAGCGGTGTGATCTGATGCGCTCATCTCAAAAAAGGCCCACACCAAAGAACTTTTGGAATAACGCGCAGAGACAGCAGCGCCCTGCACATGCAGAGCTTTGGGGTGTGATGCAGTCAGTGTGCTGCCCTTAGGCTGGCCCCTGGAGGGCATCCTGCCTCGTTGGTGATGTGCCTCCTCCTTCTCTTCCTCTCTCCTATCAGGCACCCACGTTGAGTCAGTGACCTCATCATCCCCTCCCTCCTCATCACTGGAGCAAACCTGGCAGTATGCTGCAGCAGGGGGAGCATGACTGCCAGATTGCTGTCCTTCTTGGGCACCCCCTGTGTCCGTGCTCACGTTACTGCCTTCATCTAGCTCAGTATCATCATTAGAGCCTTCTAAACGCTGTGGTCAAACAGTTCGAGGGACTTCTCAGGAGAACATGGTGGGGCTAAGGAAGGAGTCACTGATGCCATTGAGCCGAGGGAAGAGGCCGCGTTGGCAGCTGCTTTGCCAGACAAAGTACCCTGAGCATTGGTGAGAGAGGATGAGGAGGATGAGGACGGCTTGGTCATCCACTCGACCAAGTCTTCCGCATGTTGCGGCTCAACATGGCCAGCTGCCGAAAAAAAGGCCACGGCCACGTGCTGATGAGGATGCACCGTCTCCACGACCAGCACTATTGCCTCTAGACACAGAGCCTGCTTGCCCTCTTTTATTGGTGGCTTGTGACTGTCTGCCTATCCTTGTTGGCCTTCCAGACATACTAATGGCCTGTAGCTGCACTAAGCTGGGATATATATATATACTGATACTGCAGCTAGCAAAATCAACTGCCTGTCTGTAGTATGAGAACACCACCAACCTTCTACAGGTATCTTTAGCTGAACACTGTGCAGAGCTCGCAAAAACTAACTTGTAGCTTATTTAGCTGCCTGCGGTAGTGATAGGATCAGGAAAACACCACCAACCTTCGACAGGTAGCTTTAGGTGAACACTGTGCAGAGCTCGCACTACACTAACTTGTAGTTTTAGCTGAACACTGTTCAGAGGACGCACTACACTAACTTGTAGCTTTAGCTGAACACTGTGCAGAGGTCGCACTACACTAACTTGTAGTTTTATCTGAACACTGTGAGGAGGAAGCACTACACTAACTTGTAGCTTTAGCTGAACACTATGCAGAGGTCGCACTACACTAACTTGTAGTTTTAGCTGAACACTGTGAGGAGGACGCACTACACCAACTTGTAGCTTTAGCTGAAGTTAAAGCTATATATATATATATATATATATATATATATATATATATATATATATATATATATATATATATACACACCTGGGATGCATATATATACACAATACACTGTAAGTGCAGCTAACTCACTGACTGTCCTGCCTCATCTAGCTAACTCAAATGAAATGACACTGTCTCTCTCTCTAAGCACGCTGGAACACACTACACAGGGCCGCTGTGCAGGAGGCCTTATATAGTGTGGGGCGTGTTCTAAACCCCCTGAGCCATAATTAGCCAAAGCCACCCTGGCTTTGGCCAATTACAGCTCTCTCTACTGACGCCGCTGTGATTGGCCAAGCATGCGGGTCATAGTGCATGCTTGGCCAATCATCAGCCAGCAATGCACTGCGATGCCGCAGTGAATTATGGGCCGTGACGCGCCACACGAATTTGGCCCGAACGGCCCATATCATTCGCAATTCGGCGAACAATCGAACAGCAGATGTTCGAGTCGAACATGGGTTCGACTCGAACACGAAGCTCATCCCTAGACAAGAATAAAAAATGTGCATATATTTTAGATCCCCATTTAGTTGCTTATTATATTGTCTTGCGAGAGGGGGGTTCCATTGATGCAGATTCTAATAGAGCTTTCATTTGTTTGGTCCCAAAGCCCATAATGACCTAACCGAGGTGGTCAATTATGGGTCTATCTCACTAATTAATTGTGACCTTAGATTATTGGCAAAAATGTATGCTACTCGGTCGAGCCAATTTATAGCCAATTATATTCATCTAGACCAGGCTGGTTTTATACTAGGCTGTCAGGCTTCAGATCAAATACAGCAAGCTATTGACTTGATTTTGGTACTTCAAACAAAAATCAAGGCATAAGGAAGAATATACTGCTTTCCCTTGATACACGGAAAGCGGTCAAAAGTATCTTATGGGATCTCAACTATCTCTTTAGAATACTGCATAGGTGGAACGTTGGCCTTCAATTCCTATCCTTCTTATGGGCCCCCCTATATAAACCCCTTGGCCCGGATATGCTTTCATGGTTACCTCTCTGATCCACTTTCTATCTGGTCAAGCACTAGGCAGGGTTGTCCTCTCTTCCCTATTCTCTTTAAAATTGTCATTGTGACCCTGTCTGTGGCAGTCCGTACCCATCCGGATATACTAGGTGTTGATAGTGTGGGTAGACAACAAAAATGTGCACTGTTTGCAGATGATCTCTTCCTCATTCTGACCTTCCTGCATACTTCCCTGCCATCAGTTCTTGAACTCCTCTGGTGCTTTGGAAACATTTCTGGCTTAGCTGTAAACTGGGAGAAATCAGAAACCCTGAATGTGAACCTCGATGAGGAAGTCCCTGGGGACATAGTTTCGCATGGTAATCAAATTACCTTCTCTACCTTGGCATTAAATAGAACCCTTCTTTGGCAACCCTCTACCGGTCCAATTACTCGTGACCTTTTACTCAGTTGTTACAGGAGTTGAAAGAAAGGTCTTTAGATGATCTCTCCTGGATGGGGAGACTTTCCTCGATGAAAATGGTAGTATTCTCCAGGATTCTGTACTATTTTCACATTCTACCCATCCCAGGAGTTACAGAAATCTCAAGCCCACGCTGTATACTTTGTGTGAGTTTGAGGGGCTGGGGGTCCCGGACCGTAAACAGTAATATAGAGCAGGTGGCCCATTTGGCTCAGATATATTCCTCCCAATGAAGATCAGAGTGGGTGGCCCCAGAGGAGCAGGCTTGCGGGCCTTTTCCCATTGACCTTTTGCAGCGTCCGTCAATCCTGTGCACTTCTCTTTCTCATTCTAAGCAAGTCGGGGGTTCGTCCTGAAGGGCTGTGCCTCTCTGCAAATGTGTGCTAACTAAACCCCTGCTTTTAACAAACGGTTAGACAGGTTAATTTGGTTGGTCAGCAGACTGGTTGGTGAGTTGAGCTATGGAATTGTTTTTGTCTTTCATGTATATGCCCCTCTATGTGCTCCTTGCTGTGAAGGCCAGTTATAGGTGGGGGCAGTGGCCAGTTTTTTGTTACTGTTCGTATATATGGTCCGGGGACACACTGGGCACCTTCGCTGCCATTGTGCTCTTGCTGGGTGTCCAGTGTGCTCCTGTTCCTTTAAGGGGGGCTTGGGCTGCCTCCAGGCTCACCTGCCCAACATCTATCCATTCCATGCATGTGATTCCACTGTGGAGACACTTATAAATTTGTAGTGTTAGGACTGCAAGCAACACAGGGTGCCGTGACGAGGCCTTGCAGCTTTCACATGCATTTGCAAATGTGTGCTAACTAAACCCCTGCTTTTAACAGATGGTTAGACAGGTTAATTTGGTTGGTCAGCAGACTGGTTGGTGAGTTGAGCTATGGAATTGGTTTTGTCTTACATGTATATGCCCCTCCATGTGCTCCTTGCTGTGAAAGCCAGTTATAGGTGGGGGCAGTGGCCAGTTTTTTGTTACTGTTCGTATATGTGGTCCAGGGACACACTGGGCACCTTCGTTGCCATTGTGCTCTTGCTGGGTGTCCAGTGTGCTCCTGTTCCTTTAAGAGGGATTGGGCTGCCTCCAGGCTCACCTGCCCCACATCTATCTATTCCATGCATGTGCTTCCACTGTGGAGACACTTATAAATTTGTAGTGTTAGGACTGCAAGCAACACAGGGTGCCGTGACGAGGCCCTGCAGCTTTCACATGCATTTGCAAATGTGTGCTAACTAAACACCTGCTTTTAACAGACAGTTAGATAGGTTAATTTGGTTGGTCAGCAGACTGGTTGGTGAGTTGAGCTATGGAATTGTTTTTGTCTTACATGTGCCTCTCTGGTTCCCACACACTCTGATGGCCCCTTTGTTCCTCAATCCAGCATTTCTGCCTGGTCTATGTCAACAGGATTCCCAGTGGTGGATTGATAAGAGTCTGTATTGAATAGGCCATTTTCTTGACCATAAAAGGAATTTGTTCTGTCTCCTACTTTGTGCAGCAGTTGAAGGTGTCTATATCTGAGCATTTCTGTTTGCAGCAAATCCTGCACTTTTTGTGATTGTTTCAGAGATCTGCAACTGATATTACTACACACACTGCATTTAAATCCAGAGGCTTCTGTGGGGAGACCCAGAGGGGGAGCATCTCGATGTTGTACCAGTTGTTTGTTTACCCGTGTGCGAAATTGCCTTAGGAGTGGGACTTAGGAGAGGAGATTGACTTGAGTGACTGGTGGAAGTGGTCTCCTCGTACATATAAGGGTATCATGAACACAGCCCTGGTGGAGGCAGGATATAAGGTACATTCTAGATGGTACCTGGTGCAGGACCACCTCTTGAAAATGTACCAGGGGGACTCCTCTCTGTGCTCTAGGGAATGTGGTCAAGTATGTTCTTCCACACATGGTGGACCTGTTTTGGGTTATGCCGTGCACACACGAGCGGAATATCCGTCAGAAATAGTCTGATGGGAGCTTTTCATCAAATATTCCGACCGTGTGTATGCCCCATCGGACTTTTTCCATGGAAAATTCAGACGGACTTAGATAGAGAACATGTTCTAAATTTTTCAGACAGAACTAATTACTAAACCCGCTCGTCTGTATGCTGTTCTGACATTCCAAAAACGATGCATGCTTAGAAGCAAGTACGAGGGGGACCCCCACGTCATTTTTTTTTAAATTTTGGCCGGGGTTCCCCTGTGGGGAATTCCCATGCCGTTTTTATTAATGAACTTTTATGTGTATTGTCGGACCGGCAATGCAATAGCCGCGAGTAGTTTTAAATGACTTTTTTTCTTTGAAATGTCATTTTGCTGTCAGACTGTTCTAAACACGGGAAACATCCACCCCTTTACAGGCATACTATAGACACCCCCCAGCTATGAAATTTAAAGGGATATTACACTTTTATTGTTTGACTTTAAGCATTATTAAAATCACTGCTCCTGAAAAAACGACCGTTTTTAAAACTTTTTTTTACATTGATCCATGTCCCCTGGGGCAGGACCCAGGTCCCCAAACACTTTTTATGACAATAACTTGCATATAAGCCTTTAAAATTAGCACTTTTGATTACTCATGTTCGTGTCTCATAGACTTTAACGGTGTTCGCGTGTTTGAACAAACTTTTTTCCTGTTCGCATGTTTTGGTGCAAACCGAACAGGGGGGTGTTCGGCTCATCCCTAATCTTGAAAGATAAGACTGCTAAGTTTGATCGTGTTTGGGATCCTTAGATTAAGTATCTCCAACTTCCAGCTGACTGAGGAGTGTGGGCAGTGAAGGCGGAAGTTCGGACAGTCCTTCTTTCTCCTTTTAGTTTTGTTCCTTCCTCTTCCCCTCCTTCTTTTTTGTTCCTTTTCTTTGTCTTACCTTCCTTTTCATCCTCCTTCCCCTCTTTTTTTTCTTTCTTGAACTTGCACTTCATTTTTCATTTAGTTGTGTTTCTTACACTTTTTGTAGTGCATTATGTATACTCGCAGTCCATACTGGCGAGCCGGTGGGTGGTGGCAAAGTATTGGTTCTAATATTTCCCCTAGCTGGGTTTTCTGGGTAGGTTTGCTATATGCTGTACAAGCACTTTTCTCTTTATGTTGAATGTATACTTTATATGGCAACCCTTTGTGTCGGTAATACTGTAACTGGTGGTAAAATATTTGGATCTTTTTTATGATTGTTATTAATGTTTTGATATGTTCCACCTGTGTTATGGACCCTACAGATACCAGTGTGCCTTGGCGAGGCTCTGTAGCTTACGCATGCATTTGCAAATGCGTGCAGACTAAATCCCTGTTTTTAACGCATACTGTTAGACAGGTTGATTTGGTTGTCTGTGGGCTGGTCGGTAAGTAAGCTTGGTTTTTTCCTTGGATTTAGTCTTGGCCCTGTTTACATGTTATGTGCCCTCCAATGATGCTTACTGCAACGGCCAGCTATAGGTGGGGGCAGTGGTGGAACTATAGGGGTCGTTGCAGTCACACTTGCGACTGGGCCCTGTTGTTCTGCCGCTGTGGGGGGGCCCCAAGGCCCAGCATCTCCCCCTGCACCCCTGGCTGTTTGTTTAACATGGATGGGGAGGTGGGAGCTGGTGATTGGCAGCTCTATGGTGCTCGCGAGCCACGGGGATCTCCCTGGGGCTAGTAGTTCTCTCTCCGACTGTATCCACTGGAGAGGGGAGGGGCCTCTGACCTGGGCATGTATTGGCTTCACTCTTCAGTGAGTCGCTCTGTTTCTACACTCTTTATGATACATGCCTGGGTCAGAGGCCCCTCCCCTCTCCAGTGGATACAGTCAAAGAGAGAACTACAAGTCCCAGGGAGATCCCACCGCCCATGAACACCATAGAGCTGCCGATCGCCGCCTCTCACCTCCCCCCAGGTGGGGGGTACAGAGATGTGCTGGGGGTCCAAGGTGCACAGCGGAGACCAGCCAGCTACAGGGGAACCTCTGGTAGGGGTTGACTGTCTGGGGACCCTGATGTAAGGGTGGGCTTTCTAGGGACCCTGATGTAAGGGGGGCCCTCTGGGGACCCTGATGTAAGAAAGGCTCTCTGGGGGCCCTGATGTAAGGGGGGGCTCTCTGGGGACCCTGATGTAAGGGTGGCTCTCTGGGGACCATGATGTAAGGAAGGGGCTCTCCAGGGACCCTGATGTAAGAGGGGGCTCTCTGGGGACCCTGAAGTAAGGGGGGCTCTCTGGGGACCCTGATGTAAGGAAGGGGCTTGCTGGGGACCCTGATGTAAGGAAGGGGCTCGCTGGGGACCCTGATGTAAGGAAGGGGCTCGCTGGGGACCCTGATGTAAGGAAGGAGCTCTCTGGGGACCCTGATGTAAAGAGGGGCGCTCTGGGGACTCTGATGTAAGGAAGGGGCTCTCTGAGGATCCTGATGTTAAGAGAGGCTTTCTGGGAACCCTGATGTAAGGGGGATCCGCACTATGTAACAATATTTTATATATTTATATAGCTATATATATAGATATAGATATCTATATCTATATATATCTATATATGTATCTATATATACATGCACACACACGTATGTTATATACATGTGTATACCCACCCAAGTGTATGACTTTCTTTACTTCGCTGCTATGGGCTCTAGCCCGAGATCTTTTGTAGACCTAGCAATGCCCCTGGTGGGGGTCCTTCATGGTTTCTTGCACCGGGGCACTGAAGATTCTACTTACGCCTCTGGGTGGGGGCAGTGGTCACCTTTTTTGTATTTACTGTGAGACAGTGTATTACAGTAGAGACGTTTATTTTTAAGTATCTGTCACGCCATGCATGCCTGTTCGCACCGTTGGGCATCTGGAAGTTCGCCATATGCGCCCATGCTGGATATTGGCAACATTGCCAGATCTTCTACGTCCATTTCCTTGACAGTCCCTGACCATGCTTGCTGGACCACGTGTCAGCAGTAACATGGACCTTGCTGCTGCCTGCCTTGCCCAGTGATGCCACAACATTGCCTTCCATCAGTGATGCCTTCCATCACTGATCATCAATGGAATTTTTATTTTTTAACATGTAATGTTGGACATTGTTTTTGTACATTTTTTAAGAAAAATAAACAGATCTTTATCTAAAAAAAAATTGTTAATCTTGGCCTGAATGTACTATAGTTTGGCTTTTTCACATAAGGCTTACTCACTGTGGTGCAAACATTTGTTATTTCCATCCAAAGTCTGCCAAAGAGACACCAGAATTTATCCAAAAAATCTCTAATCTTGTTCCGAGAATACACAATTATGGCCTCATCATACAGACTGGCTCTCCAAAATAAAGAAAGCTTGCAGGGAAAATCAATTTAAATGTCATTTTTTTCCTTTATATGTGTCAGTTTTGCTGCAGCAGGTTCTATACATGGTATATATGTGTCACTTTACAGAGAGACTAAGGGGACCCCCCCATGCACTACAGTATATTTAAAGGATTTTTTCATTTTTATTGTTTCACTTTATGCATCATTAAAATCATTGCTCCTTTAAAAACGATTTGCATTCATACGTTTGTATTAGAGAAAAAAAGAACATCCCTTCAGATCCTCGTCACAAGGCTTAACCAGTTGCCAACTGGCCCATAGCCAAATGACGGCTGCAGGGCGGTTGGATAACTCTGGGATCACGTACTATGACGTGATTCCAGAAAACTGCTCCCGCGCGCCCCCTGGGGCGCGCACACGGGAACATCCATGACTGCCGGGTCCAGAGGACCCGGCGCATCACGGATCGTGGTAAACAGACGCTGATCGCGGCCGTTTACCATGTGATCGCTTCGTCAAGTGACGGAGCAATCACATGTAAACAAACCGGCATCATGTCATGACGCCGGTTCCTCCCTCCCCTCTCTGTACCGATCGGTACAGATGGGGAGGGATCGGATTGGAGCCGCGCTGTGGGCTGCATGTGTAGTGCCCACAGTGCTGTTCAGTGACATGTGCAGTCACATCCATCCATCCCTCCATGCTCAGCCATCCCCCCCATGCTCTGCAATTCCCTGTGCAATACTCTGCAATTCCCTGTGCAATACTCTGCAATACCCCGCAATACCCCACAATACTCTGCAATACCCCACAATACTCTGCAATACCCCGCAATACCCTGTGCAATACTCTGCAATACCCCACAATACTCTGCAGTACCCCGCAATACCCTGTGCAATACTCTGCAGTACCCCACAATACTCTGCAATACCCTGTGCAATACTCTGCAATGCCCCGCAATACTCTGCAATGCCCCGCAATACTCTGCAATACTCTGCAATAATCTGCAATGCCCCGCAATACTCTGCAATGCCCCACAATACTCTGCAATACTCTGCAATGCCCCGCAATACTCTGCAATGCCCCGCAATACTCTGCAATGCTCTGCAATACTCTGCAATGCCCTGCAATACCCCGCAATACTCTGCAATATCCCGCAATACCCTGCAATACTCTGCAATACCCCGCCATACTCTGCAATACTCGGTGATACCCAGCCATACTTTGCCATGCTCAACCATACCCAGCCATACTCTGCCATACTCAGCCATACCCAGCCATGCTCTGCCATGCTCGGCTATACTCAGCCATACTCTGCCATACTCAGCTGTACTCGGCCTCTGTATGTGGCCAGGCTGTAGAAATCTTAGGAGGAGTAGGAGAATCTATTTTGGGGTGTCATTTTTGGTGTGTACATGCTATGTGTTAGAAATATTGTATAAATGGACAATTTTGTGTTAAAAAAATGTGTTTTAACCACTTTCCGCCCGCCGGCTGTCATACGACGTCCTTGACTTTGTGCGGGGATATTTTAATGATGGGTGCAGCTACAGGCATCATTCAGATATCAGCTTTTTCAGCCGGCGATTCCCTACACCATAAAAATGATCATAGCAGCTGTTCCACTGCTTGATCATTTTTACGGGAGGCGAGAAGGGACGTCTCCCCCTCTCGCCGCCCTCAGGTGCTTCTACCAACTCACCGCTACGATCGAAGCCAGGATCTTTTTTTTTTTTATTTCAGGCTTCCCAACCTAGAGGTGAGATGTGGGGTCTTATTGACCCCATATCTCACTGTAAAGAGGACCTGTCATGCCATAATCCTATTACAGGGGATGTTTACATTCCTTGTAATAGAAATAAAAGTGATCAAAAAATGTATTTTTTGGAAAAAAGCCTCAAACTAAAATAAATAAAGTAAACTGAACAATAAAAAAAAAAAATAATTTTCCCCGTGTGCTCGCATGCAGAAGCGAACGCATACGTAAGTTGCGTCCACATGTGAAAATGGTGTTCAAACCACACATGTGAGGTATCGGTGCGATCGGTAGAGCGAGAGCAATAATTTTGGCCCTAGACCTCCTCTGTAACTCACAACATGTAACCAGTAAAAAATTTTAAAGTGTCTCCTATGGGGAGTTTTAAGTAGCGAAGTTTGGCGCCATTCCACGAGTGTGTGCAATATTGAAGGGTGACATGTTAGGTATCTATTTACTTTGCATAACTTCATCTTTCACATTATGCAAAAATATTGGGCTAACTTTACTATTTTGTTTTTTTTTAAAGCACAAAACTGTTTTTTTTTTTTTTAAAAGAGTTCGAAAAATTGCTGTGCAAATACCTTGCGAGATAAAAAGTTGCAACGACCGCCATTGTATTCTCTAGGGTCTTTGCTAAAAAAATATATATAATGTTTTGGGGTTCTATGTAATTTTCTAGCAAATAAATTATGATTTTTACATGTAGGAGAGAAATGTCAGAATTGGCCTGGGTGCTCCTAGAATGCCTGATGGTGCTCCCTGCATGTTGGGCCTCTGTATGTGGCCACACTGTGTAAAAGCCTCACACATGTGGTATCACCGTACTCGGGAGTAATAGCAGAATGTGTTTTGGGGTGTAATTTGTGGTATGCATATGCTGTGCTTGAGAAATAACCTGCTAATATGACAATTTTGTGAAAAAAAAATCTTGATTTTGCAAAGAATTGTGGGAAAAAATTACAACTTCAAAAAACTCATCATGCATCTTTCTAAATACCTTGGAATGTCTTCTTTCCAAAAAGGGGTCATTTGTAGGGTATTTGTACTTTTCTGGCATGTTAGGGTTTCAAGAAATGAGATAGGCCGTCAGTAATTCAGGTGTGATCCATTTTCAGAGATTGGCACCATAGCTTGTGGACTTTATAACTTTCACAAAGACCAAATAATATATACCGATTTGGGTTATTTTTACCAAAGATATGTAGCGGTATAAATTTTGGCCAAATATATCTGATGAAAAAATTACTAATTTGCAAAATTTTATAACAGAAACAAAGAAAAATGCATTTTTTTACAGAATTTTCGGTCTTTTTTCTTTTCTAGCGCAAAAATAAAGAACCCAACGGTGATTAAATACCACCAAAAGAAGGCTCTATTTATGAGAAAAAAAGGACAAAAATTTCATTTGGGTACAGTGTTGCATGACTGAGTAATTGTCATTCAAAGTGTGAGAGCACCGAAAGCTGAAAATTGGTCTGGTTATTAAGGGGGTTTAAGTGCCCTGTAGTCAAGTGGTTAAAGAAGGTGAAGTACATTAGAGCCTGAAGACAATTAATGAAAAAGCTGTACAGAGGTAGGTGGCAAATTAAAAAGGTTTGTCAAAAACTGTAATTCAGAAGACCCAAATTCGACTGAAGTATATCAGCAGCGAATACTCTCTGAAAACCCTGCCATTTATAGGACTTATTGCCAAGCTATTGGCAAAAAAGTACTGTTGACCCTAATAATGGCAAAATGGTGTCTAAAATGTATTATGTCCAAGCCTGAAAAATAAAAATGTTGTGGTATGTTTTTTTGCTAAGCTTTAAATCTTTCCTCTTTAACTATTTAAATGTACTGTACAAATATATGTATGGATGTGTATTGGGTTATTTGTATTTATGACAGCGCACAATGCACGTGTGTGTCCCATTTGACATTCTTTTCCAAAATAATTTTGTTTTGTAGTGTTAGGTAATCATTTCTCATCATAGACTTCATTATTTGCTAGATTTATTCAGGCAATCTCTTAAGAATGACTCCATTCTAAATTTTCCATTAGTCACTGATCATTGAGATTTTGTAATAGCTACACAGTAATTTCTTTAGTTGGGCAGGACTTCACTTGTTCATTTTAAACAGAATGATATTGCATTGTTATTCTTTTCTGCATTCAAATGTTTCCACTTGAGCTCTGGCTCATATATTAAATTCCAACAGTAAAAAAAAGTACTTTACACTAAATATATTTCTGTATCTATGAGATTCCATGATTCTTGGAGCAAGGAGAAATGTAGTATCATTTGTACAACGTATACTGTTTAGTATAAGCAGTGTTGGAAATTGCTGAATATGGAGCCTCTAATTGTTATGGTGTGTTACTGATTACTCTTTAAAGGGGGTTTGCAAATCTCAGAAAAAAATCCACTACTGCTTTTTATTTATTAGTGTTTAAACACAGTAGGGTTCTCACTCCAACAAATACTGTTTTTAGTTTCCTTAAAAGGGGTCATTTGTAGGGTATTTGTACTCAGCAGTTCCTACATCCTGAAATAAAGATGTGCTATGAATCATAATTGCATAGGTAATGGTGTATTTATAAAGTGGCAAATTATCGATTTGATGCTCATTAACAACCTTTTTATTAGGTTGTCTCTGTTAAAATATTCTTTATATTTAGAGAGCATACTTATTGGCCATATTGGCTTATGAGTGTACCTGAACAAAGGATTTTTACCAACATTAGCAGGCATTTGGTCTTTCCTATTTTTTGTATGGGAATCCAAGGATTGATAACATTAGGCCTGTTTTATTGGGACTAATTTACATTTGGTGACATTTATTTAGCATTGTTAATTGACAAATCATTGTCGAAATCAGTTTTTGATGCACATTCGCCAATCATTCTCATCTTACAAATGAAGATGTTATCCCTCTGCAGTCCTCTATGTGTTCCCACATGTAACCAAGCATAGAAATACTATATACAGTGAGGACGGAAAGTATTCAGACCCCCTTAAATTTTTCACTCTTTGTTATATTGCAGCCATTTGCTAAAATCATTTAAGTTCATTTTTTTCCTCATAAATGAAGACACAGCACCCCATATTGACAGAAAAACACAGAATTGTTGACATTTTTGCAGATTTATTAAAAAGAAAAACTGAAATATCACATGGCCCTAAGTATTCAGACCCTTTGCTCAGTATTTAGTAGACGCACCCTTTTGATCTAATACAGCCATGAGTCTTTTTGGGAAAGATGCAACAAAATTTTCACACCTGGATTTGGGGATCCTCTGCCATTTCTCCTTGCAGATCCTCTCCAGTTCTGTCAGGTTGGATAGTAAACGTTGGTAGACAGCCATTTTTAGGTCTCTCCAGAGATGCTCAATTGGGTTTAAGTCAGAGCTCTGGCTGGGCCATTCAAGAACAGTCACAGAGTTGTTGTGAAGCCACTCCTTCGTTATTTTAGCTGTGTGCTTAGGGTCATTGTCTTGTTGGAAGGTAAACCTTTGGCCCAGTCTGAGGTCCTGAGCACTCTGGAGAAGGTTTTAGTCCAGGATATCCCTGTACTTGGTTGCATTCATCTTTCCCTCGATTGCAACCAGTCGTCCTGTCCCTGCAGCTGAAAAACACCCCCACAGCATGATGCTGCCACCATCATGCTTCACTGTTGGGACTGTATTGGACAGGTGATGAGCAGTGCCTGTTTTCTCCACACATACCGCTCAGAATTAAGGCCAAAAAGTTCTATCTTGGTTTCATCAGACCAGAGAATCTTATTTCTCACCATCTTGAAGTCCTTCAGGTGTTTTTTAGCAAACTCCATGCAGGCTTTCATGTGTCTTGCACTGAGGAGAGGCTTCCGTCGGGTCACTCTTCCATAAAGCCCCGACTGGTGGAGGGCTGCAGTGATGGTTGACTTTCTACAACTTTCTCCCATCTCTTGACTGCATCTCTGGAGCTCAGCCACAGTGATCTTTGGGTTCTTCTTTACCACTCTCGCCAAGGCTCTTCTCCCCCGATAGCTCAGTTTGGTCGGACGGCCAGCTCTAGGATGGGTTCTGGTCATCCCAAATGTCTTTCATTTAAGGATTATGGAGGCCACTGTGCTCTTAGGAACCTTAAGTGCAGCAGAAATTTTTTTGTAACCTTGGCCACCTGTGCCTTGCCACAGTTCTGTCTCTGAGCTCTTCAGGCAGTGCCTTTGACCTCATGATTCTCATTTGCTCTGACATGCACTGTGAGCTGTAAGGTCTTATATAGACAGGTGTGTGGCTTTCCTAATCAAGTCCAATCAATATAATCAAACACAGCTGGACTCAAATGAAGGTGTAGAACCATCTCAAGGATGATCAGAAGAAATGGACAGCACCTGAGTTAAATATATGAGTGTCACAGCAAAGGGTCTGAATACTTAGGACCATGTGATATTTCAGTTTTTCTTTTTTAATAAACCTGCAAAAATGTCAACAATTCTGTGTTTTTCTGTCAATATGGGGTGCTGTATGTACATTAATGAGGAAAAAAATGAACTTAAATGATTTTAGCAAATGGCTGCAATATAACAAAGAGTGAAAAATTTAAGGGGGTCTGAATACTTTCCGTCCCCACTGTAAATAATGCTGCGCAGTACTACATATAGCATAAATATAACATAAATGTGCCAATCACAGTAAAACAATGCTGTGAAATATAAAAAAAAAAAGTTTTGTGCTTGTGCTTCTCATCAATTAGTTCTATATGTATATACCCCCCCTTTGACGTCATGGGGAATGCCACAGGGAAGTCCCCGTCAAGTCCCCGTGCATCAGAGGGGGGCAGGGTAACCGGGTGGCCCCACCCTCCGTTAATTACGAACCGTCAGAAGACGAGAAGCGTCACACAGCGGGAGCCTCCCATCATGGTGGATGCGGAACGGCCCGAGAAGAAGGGAAGAAGACGCCGCGGACGAAGATGCCGGATGAGAACACCGGAGGAAGAACCATAAGAACCAGAAGAACCAGATGAAGAAGATGATGGAGGAAGAAACCGAAGGAAGATAGAAGATAGAAGAAAGAAGAAGCATTTAAATAAAGGAATTGTCAAAAACGGTCTCTTGTCATTCTTTAACATTTTTGACACTTTTTTTGTGAAATGGTAGGGGTACTTTTGTACCCCTTTACCATTTCACACAGGGGGAGGGCCGGGATCTGGGGGTCCCCTTATTAAAGGGGGCTTCCAGATTCCGATAAGCCCCCCGCCCACAGACTCCCACAACCACCGGGCAAGGGTTGTGGGGATGAGGCCCTTGTCCCCATCAACATGGGGACAAGGTGTTTTGGGGGGCTACCCCAAAGCACCCTCCCAATGTTGAGAGCATGTGGCCTGGTACAGTTCAGGAGGGGGGCGCTCTCCCCTCTTTTCCTGTGGCCTGCCAGGTTGCATGCTCGGATAAGGGTCTGGTATGGAATTTTGGGGGGACCCCACGCCATTTTTTTAAAAATTTTGGCGTGGGGTTCCCCTAAAAATCCATGCCAGACCTGAAGGGTCTGGTATAGATTTTGATGGGGACCCCACGCCATTTTTTTTTTTTTAATTTTGGCCAGGTTCCCCATAATATCCATACCAGACCTGAAGGGCCTGGTATGGAATTTGGGGGGACCCCCCACGCCATTTTTTTTTTTCATTTTAGTTTGGGATTCCCCTGTGGGGAATTCCCATGCAGTTTTTATCAATGAACTTTTATGTGTATTGTCGGACCGGCAATTCATTAATAGCCGCGAGTAGTTTTAACCACTTCAATACCAGGCACTTAGACACCTTCCCGCCCAGGCAAAGTTTCAGCTTTCAGCACTGTCGCAATTTGAATGACAATTGCGCGGTCATGCTACACTGTACTCAAACTATTTTTTTAACATTTTGTTCCCACAAATAGAGCTTTCTTTTGGTGGTATTTGATCACCTCTGCGGTTTTTATTTTACAAATAAAAAAAGACCGAAAAAATTTGAAAAAAACAAGTTTTTCTTTGTTTCTGGTAAAATTTTTTGTAAATAAGTACGTTTTCTTCTTCAATGACGGGCACTGATATGGCTGCACTGACTGGCACTGATACGGCGGCACTGATGGGCACCGATGAGGTGGCACTGATGAGGTGGCACTGATGGGTACTGATGATGAGCATTGATAGGCGCCACTGATGGGCACTGATAGGTGGCACTAATCGGCACTGATAGGTGGCACTGGTATGCAGCACCGATGGGCACTCATAGGCGGCACTGATGGGCATTTGTAGGTGGCATTGATGGGTACTTATGGGTGGCACTAATGGGTACTTATGGGTGGCACTGATATGTGGCACGGATGGGCACTGATAGGTGGGCACTGATGGGCATGGATGGGCACTGACAGGCGGCACCGGTGGACACTGATGGGTGGCACTGATGACACTGATGGCACTGATGCCCCTTGCTTGGCATCACTGCTATATAATTGTGCCAATCAGTGCCCATTTATGGGCACTGATTGGCACAGATTGGGCATTGATTGGGCACATGTGGATGGCCATGGGGTTCATACCTGGCCATTCACATGTTGCCCCCTTCCCTGATGGTCCTAGTGGCGATCTCTGGTGGTCCAGTGTGGTGATCTGAGGGGGGGGCTGCACTGTTAAACAATCAGCACAGACCCCCCTGTCAGGAGAGCCGCCACTCTCCTCTCCTCGCATCTGTCAGATGCAAGTGAGGAAAAGCCGATCAACGGCTCTTCCTATTGACATTGTGATCAGCTGTGATTGGACACGACTGATCACGTGGTAAAGAGCCTCCGCCGGGAGCTTTTTTTGCAGAGACTGTAAATTTCTCCTTGGAGGCAAGGCAACATTTTCTCTTAAACTTGAGGTAACAAGTTTTCACCCAGTCCATTTTCTTTACATACATTTAAGAGGCCATTGGCAGCAGAGTTTGTTGATCACTAGAAGAATGTTTGTTTGTTTTTTTGGCTATAGTAGTAAAAAAGTTTTCCTGCATCAAGAACCCTGTTATCCATGAGTCTTGAAATCCAAATATTGCCTGCAATTAAAATAAATATAATGCTGACTGGTGACTTAATGTGGCAAAACGTCTTGCTTTAAGAAGAATTATATAGCGTGATTGTCCACAAGCTGTGTGAGATGCTGAATGGTTTCCACATGTAAGGTCATTTGTTACAGAAATGAAAAATCTTCTGTATGGCATAAATATATTCTATGAATTTTTTTAAATATTTCACAAAATCACACAGAAGGGGATTAAAATGACAGTACTTTTGGAATGTGATGTGATAATTTGTTGATGCAGTGCATGCATTATGATCAACAAATACTTTCTTTCTGAAAGCTGTTATGATTTCTTGTGAAGGTTAATAGTAGCACAGAGGAAACAGGCCTGACATCTTTTTGTGCTGAAGTGAAGAAGAATATAGACTATTTTAATGTTTTGTCAGGATACATAAAAAGAATAAGATTAATGTCAATCATATTATCAACATGTTTAATATTTAAAGAAAATAAAAAAATAGAAAAGATCTTATGAATATATTTTAATATTTTCCTCTCATGGAAAGATGCCTTGCTGAGATGAGCATGTTTGCATCAGGAAAGCTAAAAGCTATGCTGCCTGGTGTTTTAACTCCTGTTAAGGTCATTTACATCTGTGCAGTGTGTTTAATGTGCATTGTGTTAAGACAGCCCTTAAAAATAGGCTGTAATACACATTACTGTGCTTAAAATAGCATATGCATGACCTTTTTTTCCTAACACAAGATACAGTACCACTACACACTACTGTGAATTGCTGTGCATTATGACACACTATAACACAGGTGCATTGGCTTAGTGCACACTTGTATTAATGAATGATGGCATTCCTAGACTTGGATTGTTGCTTTAGTTCATTAGCTCATTAGAGGACAACATCAGTAGTAGATGATCACAGAGGTGGCAACTAGGGATAAGTCTAAACCTAGTTTCGGACCACACTTTGGCTGTTCAGGCATTTGAATGAACACCCAAATCTGCATCTCATCTCCTGTTCATCTCTACTTTTATCTCTAATGCCTCATACACACAAGCGGACTTTCCAGCAGACTTGGTCCGACGGTCTTTCTGCCGGACTTTCTGGCGGACTACCTGAATGGACGGACTTGCGTACACACGACCGGACTTTCCGGCAGGCTAGGTCCGCCCGTCTTTCCGACGGACTTTCACCGGAGTTACGGCGGACTTTCAGAATGAACGGACTTGCCTACACACGGACAAGTCCGTTCATTTTGAACGTGACTCAGGTACAACGGGACTAGAAAAGGAAGTAAATCTCACTGCTTTTATTGGCGAGATTGACACCTTGTGAGCCCCGTCGCGGGGCATACCAGGCCCTTAAGTCTGGTATGGATTTTAAAGGGAACCCCCTACACTGAAAAAACGGCGTGGGGTCGCCCCTAGAAACCATACCAGACCCCGATCCAAGCACGCAGCCCAGTCGGTCAGGAAAGGGGGTGGGGACGAGCGAGCGCCCCCCCTCCTGAACCGTGCCAGGCCACATGCCCTCAACATGGGGGGGGGGGGTGTGTGCTTTGGGGGAGGGGGCGCCCTGCGGGGCCCCCCACCACAAAGCATCTTGTCCCCATGTTGATGAGGACAAGGGCCTCTTCCCGACAACCCTGGCCGTTGCCTACCCCATACTCATTCACATAGGGTGGGGGGCTGGGATCTGGGGGCCTTCTTATTATAGGGGCTCCCGGATTCTGATAAGCCCCCCGCCCGCAGACCCGACAACCAACGGCCAGGGTTGTCGGGAAGAGGCCCTTGTCCTCATCAACATGGGGACAAGGTGCTTTGTGGTGGGGGGGCCCCACAGGGCGCCCCCTCCCCCAAAGCACACACCCCCCATGTTGATGGCATGTGGCCTGGCACGGTTCAGGAGGGGGGCGCTCGCTCGTCCCCACCCCCTTTCCTGACCGACCGGGCTGCGCGCTCAGATCGGGGTCTGGTATGGATTCTAGGGGACACCCCACGCTGTTTTTTCGGCGTAGGGGGTTCCCTTTAAAATCCATACCAGACCTAAGGGCCTGGTATGCCCCGCACTCGCCGCAATAGAAAAATTTGTTTTTCCTATTGCAGCGAGCGTGAGATGCAATACCCTGCCCTTGCGTCGTATCTGGTCCGTCGGACCAGCATACATACGAATGGGCTTTCCGTCAGGAACTGAGTCCAACGGAAAGATTTAAAACATGTTTCAAATCTAGGTCCGGCGGACTTTTGGGAAAAAAAAGTCCGCCGAAGCCTACACACGATCGGATTATCCGGCGGACTCTGGTCCACTGGACCAAGTATGCCGGAAAGTCCGCTCGTGTGTACGCAGCATTAGAGTAAGTACCTGTTTGAAAATAATAGTTGGTTTTGTACCCCATTGGAGGGAAAGTAATTAGAGGGAGATCTCCATCATTGAAACCAAGTGGATCTATATTCTAAAAATATATAGCCCATATGGACTAAATATTGACTGGGACACGAACTGCTTTATATATAATAGGTGATGGATTGTGATAATTTTGTAAGGGACAAAACCCCCATCCATGTTATTTATAATAATGATTTTGTATTTTATTTTGAAATATATGTATATTTTTTATAAGGATGGAAAAGGGCCTGGGGGTCCTAGTAGATGATAAGCTCAGCAATGGCATGCAATGCCAAGCTGCTGCTAACAAAGCAAACAGAATATTGGCATGCATTAAAAAGGGGATTCATTCCAGAGATAAAACGATAATTCTCTCGCTCTACAAGACTCTGGTCCGGCCGCACCTAGAGTATGCTGTCCAGTTCTGGGCACCAGTCCTCAGGAAGGATGTACTGGAAATGGAGCCAGTACAAAGAAGGGCAACAAAGCCAATAAAGGGTCTGGAGGATATTAGTTATGAGGAAAGATTGCGAACACTGAACTTATTCTCTCTGGAGAAGAGACGCTTAAGCGGGGATATGATTTTAATTTACAAATACCGTACTGGTGACCCCACAATAGGGATAAAACTTTTTCGCGAAGGAAGTTTAACAAGACAAGTGGCCACTCATTAAAATTAGAAGAAAAGAGATTTAACCTTAAACTATGTAGAGGGTTTTTTACTGTAAGAGCGGCAAGGATGTGGAATTCCCTTCCACAGGCGGTGGTCTCAGCGGGGAGCATTGATAGTTTCAAGAAACTATTAGATAAGCACCTGAACGACCACAACATACAGGGATATACAAGGTAATGCTGACATATAATCACACACATAGGTTGGATTTAATGGACTTGTGTCTTTTTTCGACCTCACCTACTATGTAACTATGTATGTAAATATGTAACTAGAAAAAAAGTTTTCGTGATTATGATATGGTAATAAACATCAAATATTATATATCCTCCTTTTTTTAATCCTAGATAAAAAGTGAATGTAAATGTCCTCTTTGACCACTAGATGTTGCTTTTTATACTGGGGTTTAATCAGTTTTAATTTAAAACACATTTTTTTTTTAAATGATATATAATTTTCATCTTTGTGAAAAGAATGTTGTTTTACTGTATATACAAATATAGTAAAAAGGAAAATAATATGGAGCAAAATGTTATGTGTCTGCCAATGCACACTAATGCCCTGTACACATGGTCGGATTTTCCGATGGAAAATATGTGATAGGACCTTGTTGTCAGAAATTCCGACCGTGTGTGGGCTCCATCACACATTTTTCATCGGAATTTCCGACACACAAAGTTTGAGAGCTTGCTATAAAATTTACCGACAACAAGATCCGTTGTCGGAAATTCTGATCGTGTGTACACAAATCCGACACACAAAGTGCCATGCTCAGAATAAATTAATAGACGAAAGCTATTGGCTACTGCCCCTGCTTCATTACATCCGCCCACTTTGTCTTGATATCTGGTAAGCAGGATTTCCCTAAGGTTCGCTGCAGTTATTCATCTGGTGTTTTTACACATGGTGACAGTTTATTAGCTATATGGAGTATGCTCACTGAAGTTTGCCATCTGGTAAGCAGTTTGCATTTGTGGCTTGTTGCACCTAGAAGGATCTCTCATACTTTTATCTGGGTGTTTTTTCCATACTCTCTTTTCACCTGCATGATTGCATGACACTCACAAAACAATCCTAGTTGCTGCAATGACACTGGATGTTTTTATGATTACACATGATTTTGGGTCTATGTTGAGTGTTGCACTCTTTATTTATTTTTGAGTGGTTTGCGTTGTCAGTATTACGCTATATTTTTATCATATATTTTCGGACGCATCTTTGTGGATTGGATATACGGGACGAGTGTATTACATCTCAAGATACCTGGATCAGTTTCTTCCAAAGGCCCAGGCTGGGTTTAAGCCACTCGCCCTTATTTGGCTTGCTTCTGGTAAGCTTAATACCACATAGAAGTGTTCCAGTTATATGTTATCCCACCATCTCACCATTTATTTTATTTGAAGGAAATTCACGCCATTCACTTATGACAGATTCTCTTTCTTTTTGTTTTGGACCTTTTCACATGGGACTATATTTATTTGTATGGGACTAACTTCATCATATATTGTTTATAATACATATTAGCACGTTTTTTGGATTTTAGTTTTGTATTGGTGTGCCTCACTTGTAACCGCAGCTTCTTGTTTTCATTCCAAGCGCAGTTTTTTTCTTTTTATTTTGTTAAAATCTTTTGTATGTATATAATTTAAGTGCTCACCCACCCTTGTTTTTAATAGCCTCTTTGTCTTTCCCACACATTTTTGTTGCATGGACACATAATCATCTAACGAACACGGGTAGTGGAACAATTAATCAGACTACGGATTACAAAGGTAAGATAATCATCTGCATTAGAAAAAGTCCCTGTTCGGAGGATGTACGGACACACTTGACAGCAACCACACAGAAACATGTAGATGCATGTATGTTGAAGACATTGTTGTCTTTGTTTAGGTTCACATCTATGTGGCTGCACTTGATGCATTTTTCAGGCACGTTTTACAGTGTGTTTTACGTTTTTTAAACCCACATTTTTATGCGTTTTTGCATGCAGTTTTCATGCATTTTGCATTTTTACGTTTTTTTTTTCTCTTTAAACAAACTGTAAACACACTGTATATACCTGGTTGCTAAGGAGGGTGCCGGGAAGCCGGCCGCCGTGTCCTTAACAACCGATGACTCATCAGCTGTCAGCGAGCTTCCCCACTGAAAGCTGAATGTAAACAAAAAAATTACATATATCCCTCGGCTGATCCCCACTGTTGGCGCTGTTGTAAAGATATGGGGATGCTTTATCATACCTATTTGACCTGCCCTCTAATAGTCCCCTATTGGCAGATGGTACACTCTTTGCTCCATTCTATCTTTGGCCCTTGGGTGCCCTTCAACCCTAAAACTTTTCTCCTGGGCCTCCCACCCCCCTCTTTTTCTAAAATGTCAAAACAGCTCTTAGCCCAGGTGCTAACAGCAGCACGGTGTTTGGTGGCCCCGAAATGGAAGAAGAGGGAACCCCCTCACTGTTTGAACTGCATTCCAGGATCAGAGATGTTAAAAGGATGGAATACCTGACAGCCTCCCTAAATAATACTCTTGATATACACAACTGAGTGTGCGAGCCATGGCTTATGTTGGAGTCCCCTTTGACCTGATACCCTGACCTCGAGGAGGTGGCTTGTGCCTGTGGTTGGTGTCCCCGGGTGGTACGGAGCTCCTAGAGCAGGTGGTTATCATCCCCTATTCTTTCTTCCTCACTACTCTCTATCTGGTCTCCTCTACTTTCTCTTGCTTTTCTGATACTCCCTAACCCTTTCTTTATCCTCTTCCTCTCCTCCATACGTCCGCACACACTATTGCAGGTTAGATTCTACTATACTACAGAAATTCGGAATCCTACTCAGTCAATCTGATAATGCCACATATTGTCTTTGGATGTATGATTTATATGTCTTAACCAAATATCCTCACTGACTATACTATTTGTTGATAACCTACCAGATATATGTTTTCTACAACAATGCGTGTTTTCTTATATGTTCTGTTGGAATCTTTTGAAAACCAATAAAAATTGTCAGTTAAAAAAATAAATAAATAAATAAAATTGCCAGCAAAAAATTAGCAAAAACAAAATGATCTATACCAGGCCCTTCAAGTCTAGTATGGATTCGGAGGGGACCCCCCCACACCAAAATAAAAAAAATGGTGTGGGGTCCACCCCAAAATCCATACCAGAACCTTATTTGAGCATGCTGCCCAGTAGGTCAGGAAAGGAAGGGGACGAGCAAGCACCCCCCCTCCTGAACCATACCAGGCTGCCTGTCCTCAACATGGGGGGTGGGTGCATGTCGATGAGGACAAGGGCCTCATCCCAACAACCCTGGCCGGTGGTTGTCGGGGTCTGCGGGCGGGGGGCTTATCAGAATCTGGAGGCCCCCATTAACATGGGGCCCCCAGATCCCACCCCCTATGTGAATGGGTATCGGGTACGTCACAAGGGGTGGCCTCTCCGGGCAATGATCACACCCCATGCCTATATAAGAGGTGCCGGACAGCGGGAATATCACAACGGAGAAAGACAACTTCAAGACAAGACCAGCTTTTTTTTGTTTTTTAGCGGGTGGAGAAGACGACGGTTGAGGCAAGGAAGAAGAAGAAGACGATGGTGGCGAGGAAGAAGAATAAGGTGATGGTGGCGAGAAAGAAGAAGATGTGGCGGAGAGGAAGAAGAAGACGACAGTGGCGAGGAAGAAGAAGAAGACGACGGCGGCGAGGAAGAAAAAGATATCAGTGGTGAGGAAGAAGACAGCACCACGGGAGAAGACAGCACAAGAAGAAGACGGAACAGGGAGATGATGGCTCCGGGAGAAGATGGCTCCTGGATTATTATTTAATAAAGGACTTGTCAAAAACCGGCTCTTGTAGTTTGTTAACATTTCACCATTTTTTGTGGTGAATGGGTAGGGGTACGATGTACTCGATAGCCATTCACATAGGGGGCGGGATCTGGGGCCCCCTTGTTAATGGCTTCCAGATTCCGATCAGCCCCCCATCCACAGACCCCGACAACCACCAGTCGGGGTGGTCGGGAAGAGGCCCTTGTCCTCATCAACATGGGGGCAAGGTGCTTTGTGGTGGGGGCGCAGAGCCCCCCTGCCCCAAAGCACTCACCTCCCATATTGAGGGCATGTGGTATGGTTCAGGAGGGCGGCACTCGCTTGTCCCCTCCCTTTCTTTACCTACCAGGCAGCATGCTCGGATAAGGGTCTGGTATGGATTTTGGGGGGACCCCATGCCAAAATTTAAAAATTTTTTTTTAAAAATGGCATGGGGACCCCCCAAAATCCATACCAGACCCTTTCTGAGTGCCCCCCCTCCTGAACCAGGGAAGCCAGTGTTAAAAAAAAAAAATGCAAAACACATAAAAAATCGCATCACAAACACACCAATTGCATTTCTGGTGCGGTTCCATTGAAGTCTATTACTTGCAAATCGTGGGAAAAAAGTCCCCACCCATTTCCAAAACGCAACAGCTGCAAATTGCAAAGATGTGAACTTGTACCATAGGAAACCATGTTAAATGTACTGTAGTGCGTTTCTGCCAACTGAAAAACGCACTAAAAAACGCATAGGTGGAAACCTAGAGTCAATGGTGATAATTAGGAGTGTAATATTTCGAGTTTTGCCTTTAGTTAATTTATTTTGTTTAAAATGTCATTTTAGACATAATTTAATAAAATTATATTTTATTAAACTACAGTATTTGACCTGTGTCATGCCACGTAGCCTCTGTAGGTAACCACTGTTTAGGTGCAACCTTTTCACTCCAATTTATTCTTGTGCTATATGTATGGGTTACATGGGACTACACACTTATGCCCTGTACACACGGTCGGACATTGATCGGACATTCCGACAACAAAATCCATGGATTTTTTCCGACAGATGTTGGCTGAAACTTGTCTTGCATACACACGGTCACACAAAGTTGTTGGAAAATCCAATCGTTCTAAACGCAGTGACGTAAAACACGTACGTCGGGACTATAAATGGGGCAGTAGCCAATAGCTTTCATCTATTAATTTAGAGCAGCCTGCTCTAGCCTCACACCCGCAGCATCAAGAGAAGCCCGCGGCAGCAGCCTGACCAGCCACAGTATCGCTGAGCTTGGGTCCAGTAGAGCAGGACGCATCTTCATCGTTCCTGTCAGTGATTCGTTTGGTTGCTTCATTACATCCGCCCACTTTGTCTTGATATCTGGTAAGCAGGATTTCCCTAAGGTTCACTGCAGTTATTCATCTGGTGTTTTTACACATGGTGACAGTTTATTAGCTATATGGAGTATGCTCACTGAAGTTTGCCATCTGGTAAGCAGTTTGCATTTGTGGCTTGTTGCACCTAGAAGGATCTCTCATACTTTTATCTGGGTGTTTTTTCCATACTCTCTTTTCACCTGCATGATTGCATGACACTCACAAAACAATCCTAGTTGCTGCAATGACACTGGGTGTTTTTATGATTACACATGATTTTGGGTCTATGTTGAGTGTTGTACTCTTTATTTATTTTTGAGTGGTTTGCGTTGTCAGTATTACGCTATATTTTTATCATATATTTTCGGACGCATCTTTGTGGATTGGATATACGGGACGAGTGTATTACATCTCAAGATACCTGGATCAGTTTCTTCCAAAGGCCCAGGCTGGGTTTAAGCCACTCGCCCTTATTTGGCTTGCTTCTGGTAAGCTTAATACCACATAGAAGTGTTCCAGTTATATGCTATCCCACCATCTCACCATTTATTTTATTTGAAGGAAATTCACGCCATTCACTTATGACAGATTCTCTTTCTTTTTGTTTTGGACCTTTTCACATTGGACTATATTTATTTGTATGGGACTAACTTCATCATATATTGTTTATAATACATATTAGCGTGGTTTTTTGTATTTTAGTAAAAGATTTTAACAGCCTGCTGGCTCAGCATTTTTTGAAGTTTTATACTGCAAACTTGAGGTCCCGAAAGTAAAGGGATTTTCTGCACTAAATTTCTCTACACAGAGAGGTGATGACCCTAACCTCCTGAGGAGAGAAATGTAGATATATAGGCATAATACTTTGATCCTGAAAGGTTTGAATACTGAGTTAAACCTCTAGTTTTTCCTGGAAAACTGAGGCCGGTATCCACATCTTCTCTCTCCTCATAAAGGGAGCTTTTCATCCATATGAAATATGATTCATAAAAACTATTAGATGCACTCTACTTAATAAATAACCCTTCTATATTGCGGGGTATTTTCACATAAAAGGTTATTGCCACTTTAAGATAGTTGCCATTTTGGATGTGGGGAGGAGCCACAGTCTGTAAATGACTAGTCAACGGAGATGCACGTCAGTCCTGATGAAGCTGGAGTACGCTAACCAGCAAAACATGTCAACATCAAGCCGCAAGTGAAGTCACGCCCACTCCTGGAGTTTCTGGTGAGGAACTAAGAAGTGATGAGCGACAGTATCTACTTGTGGCAATGCCATTTCAAGGCATCCTGCACAGAGCAGCCCCAGGAGCAGACAGCACATGGTTACCGAAGATGAGCTAAGTGAAAGTCCATTTTAGTGCCCGCGTGCAGGTACAGCAGCACGGGACTTTTAACTTAATATATATATACAGTGGAGCCTTGTAACAGTATTTCACTGGTTGTGAGTTGCCTGATGTTGCCAGCCTATACCATTACTTAATCTGAAATATAGCTTGCTTTGATTTACTTACTGCCAGCTGAAGCTGCTTAATACCAAGTGAATACAGGTGATACTTGAAAAATTAGAATATCGTGCAAAAGTTCATTTATTTCACTAATGTAACCTAAAAGGTGAAACTAATATATGAGATAGACTCATTTCATGCAAAGCAAGATAGTTCAAGCCGTGATTTGTCATAATTGTGATGATTATGGTTTACAGCTCATGAAAACCCCAAATCCACAATCTCAGAAAATTACAATATTACATGCAATCAATAAAACAAGGATTGTACATAGAACAATATCGGACCTCTGAAAAGTATAAGCATGCATATGTACTCAGTACTTGGTTTGGGCCCCTTTTGCAGCAATTACTGCGTTAATGCAGGGTGGCATGGAAGCTATCAGCCTGTGGCACTGCTGAGGTGTTATGGAAGACCAGGATGCTTCAATAGCAGCCTTCAGCTCTTCTGCATTGTTCGGTCTCATGTCTCTCATCATTCTCTTGGCAATGCCCCATAGATTCTCTATGGGGTTCAGGTCAGGCGAGTTTGCTGGCCAATCAAGCACAGTAATCCCACAATCATTGAACCAGGTTTTGGTGCTTTTGGCAGTGTGGGCAGGTGCCAAATCCTGCTGGAAAATGAAGTCTGCATTCCCATAGAGCTCGTCTGCAGAAGGAAGCATGAAGTGCTCCAAAATCTCCTGGTAGACGGCTGCATTGACCCTGGACTTAATGAAACACAGTGGACCAACACCAGCAGATGACACGGTTCCCCAGATCAACACAGACTGTGGAAACTTCACACTGGACTTCAAGCATCTTGCAGTGTGTGCCTCTCTATTCTTCCTCTATACTCTGGGTCCTTGGTTTCCAAATGAGATGCAAAATTTGCTGTCATCAGAAAAGAGGGCTTTGGACCACTGAGCAACAGACCAGGTCTGTTTCTCTTTAGCCCAGGTAAGACGCTTCTGACGTTGTTTGTTGTTCAAGAGTGGCTTGACAAGAGGAATATGACATTTGAAGCCCATGTCCAGGATCCATCTGTGTGTGGTGGCTCTTGATGCACTGACTCCAGCCTCAGTCCACCCCTTGTGAAACACTTTTGAATGGCCTTTTCCTGACAATCCTCTCCAGGCTGCAGTCATCCCTGCTGCTTGTGCACCTTTTTCTTCCACACTTTTCCCTTCCACAGAACTTTCTATTAATGTGCTTTGATACAGCACTTTGGGAACATCCAACTTCTTTTGCAATTACCTTTTCAGGCTTTCCCTCCTTATGGAGGGTGTCAATGATGGTTTTCTGCACAACTGTCAGGTCAGCAGTCTTTCCCATGATTGGGATTCCTACTGAACCAGACTGAGAGACCATTTAAAGGCTCAGGAACCCTTTTCAGGTGTTATGGCTTAATTATCTGATTAGAGTCTCATATATTAGTTTTACCTTTTAAGTTGCATTAGTGAAATAAATGAACTTTTGCACGATATTCTAATTGTACGAGTATCACCTGTATAAGAACTGTGTTTACCCAGTCAGTGTGATGGGACAGGTTCTTACATGACCTTTCTGTTCATCATACCATACCAAAAATTTTGGAACTTATCAGATACAAATCACCTGTTATTAGCAGCTTTGTAGCGGCTTCCTGCTTGCCTTTATTGTGTAAACTTCCAGCCAGCTTGCAATTTTGTTAATGATATGCTATGTACTATCTTGAGAAGATTAATGGACATACATCTACATGAGGTGGAAGAAGTGAAGTGAAGATGGAAAACTGACAGATTTGCCCCTCAGAAATTAAGCCTGCATGGATAGGCTTCCGTTTAATACAATGTCCGTTTGGTACAAAAAAATGTCCGTTTGGTACAATTTTTCTTTGTAAATTTGAAACAATTTGTAGCACACCTTGGAAGCCTTTATTGGATTATACAGCAAATTAATATGTGTGGAATATCTGTTCAAGTGCTCATCAACCATTCAAATAGATTGCAGCTAGAAATAGGCAATTATTTTCTTATGTTTTTCCAAGAATTAATCATGGCGGTACAAAAAAATGGGGTTATTTCTTCCCATACAGAAAATAAACAATATAAAGAATTGCAGCACAGCTTTTATACCCTTTTGGATAGGATGATAGAGTTGTGGTATAGAACAGGAAATTTGCATTCGGATAAATATATTCCATTTATTTGAAAATTAAACAAAAAATAGTAATTTTGAGTACACCTTTTAAGACTTTTTGAATAGACCACTATTTCTGAGTAAAAAAGTGGGCGTATTTCATTAAAAAAAAAAAAAATTACAGAATATTTGTGTAGACATATTATAAGTATTGTACAATTTTGCTGAAAAGTGAATCTCATCTTTATTAATGAGAGAATTATTTTGAGGCAGAGATTAGGTCTATTTCAACCAGAAATGTTACCAGAAGCTGCATTGTTTTAGATACAGGTTTAAAATATTGCACATATTTGCAGTACAGAATCTTAACCTTTTTAATAGGAGGCCCATTTGGAGGCAGAGATTTGGCTTTTTTCAGTCAGAAACACCAATAACAAATATATTTTGAAGAAAAAATCTATACGAAAATTGTACAGATTTACTAAAAATAATCTCATCCATTTTTATGGGAGATAATCCCGAAGACGGGAATTGGTACAATTTCAGCATGAAAAATTTAATGAAAATGCGTGTGTTTTTATGTCCATATGCGATTTGTACAAATCTATCTATATATATATATACAGTATCTCACAAAATTGAGTACACCCCCTCACATTTTGGTAGATATTTTATTATATCTTTTCATGTGACAACACTGAAGAAATGACACTTTGCTACAATGTAAAGTAGTGAATGTACAGCTTGTATAACAGTGTAAATTTGCTGTCCCCTCAAAATAACACACAGCCATTAATATCTAAACCGCTGGCAACAAAAGTGAGTACACCCCTAAGTGAAAATGTCCAAATTGGGCCCAATTAGCCATTTTCCATCCCTGGTGTCATGTGACTCGTTAGTGTTACAAGGTCTCAGGTGTGAATGGGGAGCAGATGTGTTAAACTTGATGTTATCGCTCTCACTCTCTCATACTAGTCACTGGAAGTTCAACATGGAACCTCATGGTAAAGAACTCTCTGAGGATCTGAAAAAAAGAACTGTTGCTCTACATAAAGATGGCCTAGGCTTTAAGAAGATTGCCAAGACCCTGAAACTGAGTTGCAGCACAGTGGCCAAGACTATACAGCAGTTTAATAGGACAGGTTCCACTCAGAACAGGCCTCGCCGTGCTAGACCAAAGAAGTTGAGTGCACGTGCTCAGCGTCATATCCAGAGGTTGTCTTTGGGAAATAGATGTATGAGTGTTGCCAGCATTGCTGCAGAGGTTGAAGGGGTGGGGAATCAGCCTGTCAGTGCTCAGACCATACGCCGCAAACTACATCAAATTGGTCTGCTTGGCTGTCATCCCAGAAGGAAGCCTCTTCTAAAGATGATGCACAAGAAAGCTCACAAACAGTTTACTGAAGACAAGCAGATTAACCGCTTCAGCCCCGGAAGACTTTACCCCCTTCCTGACAAGAGCACTTTTTCGATTCGGCACTGCATCGCTTTAACTGACAATTGCGCGAGTCGTACGATGTTGCACCCAAACAAAATTGACGTCCTTTTTTTCCCACAATTTAGTGCTTTCCTTTGGTGGTATTTGATCACTTCTGCATTTTTTATTTTTTTCGCTATAAACAAAAAAAGTGTCAATTTTGAAAAAAACACATTATTTTTTTAGTTTTTGCTATAATAAATATCTCCCAAAAATATATAAAAAAACTATTTGTTTTCTCAGTTTAGGTTGATATGTATTCTTCTACATATTTTTGGTAAAAAAAATTGCATTAAGCGTATATTGATTGGTTTGCACAAAAGTTATAGCGCCTACAAAATAGGGGATAGTTTTATGGCATTTTTATTTTTAATTTTCTATTAGTAATGGCGGCGATCTTTTATTGGGACTGCGACATTATGGCGGACACATCGGACAATTTTGACACTATTTTGGGACCATTGTCATTTATACAGCAATCAGTGCTATAAAAATGCATTGATTACTGTCTAAATGACGCTGGTAGTGAAGGGGTTAACCACTAGGGGGCGATGAAGAGGTTAAGTGTGTCCTAGGGAGTGATTCTAACTGTGGGGGGTTTGGGCTTCAAGTCACATGACAGCGATCACTGCTCCCGATGACATGGAGTGGTGATCTCTGTCATGACACAAGCCAGAACAGGGAAGTGCCTTGTTTACATTGGCACTTGCCCGTTCTGAGGCTCCGTAACACGATCGCCGGGAAACTGTGGGCACGGTCACGCTGTACGCGGCAGGCGCCTGCGTCTGCTATCCCCGGCTCTTAAAGGGGACTTACAGGTACGCCCAATTGCCCACTGCTGCCATTGTGCCGACCTATATCGGTGTGCAGCGGTCGGTAAGTGGTTAAAGACATGGTTTACTGGAACCATGTCCTGTGGTCTGATGAGACCAAAATAAACCTTTTTGGTTCAGATGGTGTCAAGCATGCGTGGGGCAACCAGGTGAGGAGTACAAAGACATATGTGTCTTGCCTACAGTCAAACATGGTGGTGGGAGTGTCATGGTCTGGGGCTGCATGAGTGGTGGGGAGCTATGGTTCATTGAGGAAACTATGAATTCTAACATGTACTGTGACATACTGAAGCAGAGCATGATCCCCTCCCTTTAGAGACTGGGCAGCAGGGCAGTATTCCAACATAACAACCCCAAACACACCTCCAAGATGACCACTGCCTTGCTAAAGAAGCTGAGGGTAAAGGTGATGGACTGACCAAGCATGTTTCCAGACTTAAACCCTATTGAGCATCTGTGGGGCATCCTCAGACAGAAAGTGGAAGAGAGCAAGGTCGCTAGCATCCACCAGCTCTGTGATGTTGTCATGGAGGAGTGAAGGAGGACTCCAGTGGCAACCTGTGAAGCTCTGGTGAACTCCATGTCCAAGAGGGTTAAGGCAGTGCTGGAAAATAATGGTGGCCACACAAAATATTGACACTTTGGGCCCAATTTGGATGTTTTCACTCAGTGGTGTACTCACTTTTGTTGCCAGCGGTTCAGACATTAATAGCTGTGTGTGGAGTTATTTTGAGGTAACAGCTAATTTACACTGTTATACAAGCTGTACACTCACTACTTTACATTGTAGCAAAGTGTCATTTCTTCAGTGTTGTCACATGAAAAGGTATAATAAATTATTTACAAAGATGTGAGAGGTGTACTCACTTTTGTGAGATACTGTACGTGACTCTGCACTTCCGGGTAGAAGGGGGAAGGAAAGCACCACCGGCATGCCGCTTCTGCTGTGATTTGTTACAGCAAAAGCCGATCAGTGAGTGCTAGCCAATGGATGTCCGCCGCACCCACCAATCATTGGGAAGACACACAGGGGGGAAGTGATGTATTTTTTTCCCTACAAAGCAGGGCCTCACACAGTGCATAAAACACTGGATAGGCACATGTTTAACCCTGTGATCTCCTTAGATGTTTAACCCCTTCCCAACCAGTGTCATTAGTACAGTGACAGTGCATATTTTAAACACTAATCACTGCATTAGTGTCACTGGTTCCCACAATGTGTCAAAAGTGTCAGTTAGTGCTTGTCCGCTGATTGTCTGCCACAATATCGCAGTCCCGCTATAAGTCGCTGATCACCACCATTACGAGTATAACAACTATGTGGCAAAATACATATTGGCCTAAATTTATAAAGAAATTAGATTTTTTACATTTTTTTGTTGGATATGTTTTAAAGCAGAAAGTAAAAAATATTGTTTTTTTTTTTTTTTCAAAATTGTCGGTCATTTTTGTTTATAGCGCAAAAAAGAAAAGCTCTATTTCTGTGGTAAAAAAAAATAACATAAATTGTATTTGGGTACAATATTGCATGTCTGCGCAATTGTCAGGTAAAGTAACGCAGCGCCATATCACAAAAAATGGCCTGGCTATGAAGGGGGTAAATCTTCTGAAAGTCAAGTGGTAAATGAAGTTATATTATTCCCAAAAGCATTCTTGTAAAACAGATGTATTTTTTTTTTTTTTAACAGCAATACTATTCTTTGAGATATGAGGCTGTTTTTGAAGCAGATAGTAGACATATTTTAAACAGAAAAAAATTATTTTTCCAGAGACACTTTATAAATCTTGTACACAGAATGCCATCTTTTTAGAGGCATTTTTTTGATTTTTTAAAATTAATTTTCAAGTTAAAGAGAGTACAAAGATTGTACAAACAGTACAAAAAAAAGAATAAAATAAAAATAAGTGTACTACATGTACAAAGTAAACACAAAAGTTTAGGTTCAATGTCTGATAGATGCAGTATCTCACAAAAGTGAGTATGCCCCTCACATTTTTGTAAATATTTTATTATATCTTTTCATGTGACAACTCTGAAGAAATTACACTTTGCTACAATGTAAAGTAGTGAGTGTACAGCTTGTATAACAGTGTAAATTTGCTGTCCCCTCAAAATAACTCAACACACAGCCATTAATGTCTGAACCACTGGCAACAAAAGTGCATACACCCCTAAGCGAAAATGTCCAAATTGGGTCCAAAGTGTCCATATTTTGTGTGACTACCATTATTTTCCAGCACTGCCTTAACCCACTTGGACATGGCGTTCACCAGAGCTTCACAGGTTGCCACTGGAGTCCTCTTCCACTCCTCCATGATGATATCACGGAGCTGGTGGATGTTGGAGACCTTGCGCTCCTCCACCTTCCGTTTGAGGATGCCCCACTGATGCTCAATAGGGTTTAGGTCTGGAGACATGCTTGGCCAGTCCATCACCTTTACCCTCAGCTTCTTTAGCAAGGCAGTGGTCATCTTGGAGGTGTGTTTGGGGTTGTTATATTGGAATACTGCCCTGCGGCCCAGCCTCTGAAGTGAGGGGGATCATGCTCTGTTTCAGTATGTCACAGTACATGTTGGCATTCATGGTTCCCTCAATGAACTGTAGCTCCCCAGTGCCGGCAGCACTCATGCAGCCCCAGATCATGACACTTCCACCATCATGCTTGACTGTAGGCAAGACACACTTGTATTTGTACTCCTCACCTGGTTGTCGCCACACACGTTTGACACCATCCGAACCAAAAAAGTTTATCTTGGTCTCATCAGACCACAGGACATGGTTCCAGTAATCCATGTCCTTAGTCTGCTTGTCTTCAGCAAACTGTTTGTGTGCTTTCTTGTTCATCAGTAGAAGAGGCTTCCTTCTGGGACGACAGCCATGCAGACCGGTTTGATGCAGTGTGTGGTGTATGGTCTCAGCACTGAACGGCTGACCCCCCCACCCCTTCCACCTCTGCAGCAATGCTGGCAGCACTAATACGTCTATTTCCCAAAGACAACCTCTGGATATGACGCTAAGCATGTGCACTCAACTTTGGTCGACAATGGTGAGGCCTGTTTTGAGTGGAAACTGTCCTGTTAAACCACTGTATGGTCTTTGCCACCATGCTGCAGCTCAGTTTCAGGGTCTTGGCAATCTTCTTAAAGTCTAGGCCATCTTTATGTAGAGCAACAAATATTTTTTTCAGATCCTCAGAGAGTTCTTCGCCATGAGGTTCCATGTTGAACTTCCAGTGACCAGTATGAGAAAGTGAGAGCGATAACACAAAATTTAACACACCTGCTCCCCATTCACACCTGAGACCTTCTAACACTAATGAGTCAAATGACACCGGGGAGGGAAAATGGCTAATTGGGCCCAATTTGGACATTTTCGCTTAGGGGTGTACGCACTTTTGTTGCCAGCGGTTTAGACATTAATGGTTGTGTGTTGAGTTATTTTGAGGGGACAGCAAATTTACACTGTTAAACAAGCTGTACACTCACTACTTTACATTGTAGCAAAGTGTAATTTCTTCAGTGTTGTCACATGAAAAGATATAATAAAATATTTACCAAAATGTGAGGGGTGTACTCACTTTTGTGAGACACTGTACATAAATATCAGAATCATGCAAAGACATCCCATCACGTTAACTCGCTTTCAACCTGTCAGTCCACATTTCCCATTGTGAATCAAAGATTTTCCGGGTACCTCGCTTGTTAGCAAGCATAGCCTCATACTTATGGTGTACATGGACAATCTCAACTGCCTCTGACAGATTTGGTGTTTTGTCATATTTCCACCTTCTTGCTATTAGCAGTCTGGCAGCTAGTAAGAGCTGCATGACTATGGAACTGCAAGAGGGGAAAAAACGATCTATGCCTAGGTTAAGAATCACGAGGCCAGGATCTGGCGCCACAAGGATACTTGTGATATCAGAGATAAAGCAAAAAATGTTCCACAAGAAGCCGGTGAGATGGTTGCAAGTCCAAAACATATGTAACAAATGACCTACGTCTCCGCATCCTCTCCAACAAAGAGGTGAGGAGAATGGAAGAAACTTAGAGATGCAAAGAGGTGTAAGGTACCAACGTAGTGCAATTTTCTGGGACAATTCCCAATGGTTCACGCAGTGGGAGGCCTTATAGAGAGATTTAAATGCAGAACACCATTGAATAGGGGTATAGGATTTTCCTAATTCAGTTTCATATTTTTTATATGGAGGAGATTTAATGTAAGTAAGCTTATCTATTCTTGAAACAAATTGTAAAATATAGAAATACCTTGGGAGGGTGGTGGAAGAGTACTAAGGAATCTCCACGCCACAGAGTGAAACGACAGCTCATGGGAGGGTGGTGGAAGAGTACTAAGGAATCTCCACACCACAGATTGAAGCGAAAGCTCATGTGTCTGAATAAACCGAAGAAGATGAGAAATTTGAAGGTACAGATATTGGTCTGAGGAGGGAAGCCTTACATTCTCTACAGAGCTCCTCAAATTATTTAATTTGGTTATTGGTATAGAGGTCTGTAATTAAATGCCTCTATGATGCCAAAGAGGAAGGGAGATATTTGTAATTCAATCTTCTAAAAGCGATATGGGTAAAGGGATATTGGTACAATTGGTTGGAGTGGAGTAGATCTTCCTCAGTGTCCTCCAGGCTACTAGTGAGGCTTGCATTGTTGGTGGGAATTGCTGTAGGGGGTATGGTTTCCAAGCATCTATACTTAAGAAGGAACGAAGCTCCGGGCAAGGGCTAAGAGTTGTTTCTATTTGGCACCAAAGAATATCTGGGGTAAGTGAAAACCAGTGTCTAAGCTGGGTAAGAAGGGTAGCATGGACATAGTCACGAAAGTCTATATCTTCTATTTCAACTGATGCTCTGTGTTTTATAAGGAGAGTCTGAGAACACCAAGGGTGTTTGGATTGCCAAAGAAATAGCTCGAGTATATTTTGTAGGGCCTTCTGAGGGAGACATAGCATTTTAAAGGAGGCTAGGCATCCTGACCAGGATAGTTCCACTTTAGCTAAACGGCTGGTTTCCCGAGATAGTTTAGCTATTCATGGTGTGTAGTTAGCTTCCGCTAATTTCGTGGGGTCTTGTCAGAAACCATGAAATCAGGCCGAGACCAAAGTACAGTTAAATAACACTTGTTTAATAATAAAAGTAAAAAGAACAAGCGTAGTCAAAACATAGCCAAAGTTCAGTAACCGGAATGAATAGTCAACCAAGCCAGAAGTCAGGGATCAATGTAGTGGAACAGCAAGCAGGATCTGGAGCCAGAAGGGATGTCAGCAAAGCAAGTCTTGACCAGGATCGCAGGAGATCCTCTGGACTGGATGGCTTAAGTAGGCAGCACTGACGAGCAGGATATCATCAACAGCTGAGTAACTGTGGAAAGAGATGGGAGCTGGCAATTAGCCGACAGCTAAGTGGCCAGCTCAGAGAAGGAAGGGCTGAGCCCAGCCCTGACAGTACCCCCTCCTCAATGACCCCTCCCCTTCGGAGAACCACCAGGCTTGAGGGGAAAACATCTATGGAAATCACGGAGGAGGACAGGGGCATGTACATCTGAGGATGAGACCCAAGAGCATTCCTCTGGACCATACCCTTTCCAATGCACCAGGTACTGTATGCACCCACGGAACCTACGGGAGTCAACAATGGACTGTACTTCATACTCCTCATGGTTCTCAACCTATACAGGGTGAGGATGTGGCACTGAGGTGGTAAAACGTTTGCAGACCAAAGGTCTTAATAAGGAGATGTGAAATACATTCGAAATATGCATTTTAGAAGGAAGGTCTAATGTGTAAGCCACTGGGTTAATCCTGTGAAGAATACGGAAAGGCCCAATAAACCGTGGTGCAAACTTCAGTGAGGGAACACGAAGTCAGAGGTTGCGAGATGATAGCCAGACCCTGTTCCCAACCTGGTAGGAAGGCGCAGGCAGGCATCTGCAGTCAACGTAGGAATTGCTCCGAGGACAGATTGGCTCGTTCTGCGGCCCCATTAGACTGCGGTGATATGCAGAGGAAAAAGCAAGCTAAATTCCCAACTGTGCACAAAAGATTTGCCAGAAACGGGACACAAACTGACTACCCCTGTCCGAGACAATCACCTTGGGTAGCCCATGTAAGCGAAAAATCTCCCGAGCAAAAATGGAAGCCAGTTCCTTAGCAGTGGGCAACTTCTTAAGTGGAATACAATGACACATCTTTGAGAACCGGTCAGCCACCATAAGGATAACTGTGTTGCCCTGGGAGTTGGGTAACTCCACAATGAAATCCATAGACAGGTGGGTCCAGGGCCTCTCTCCATTGGGTATGGGTTGTAGGAGGCCCACTTGAAGGTGTTGTGGAGTCTTACTCTAAGCACACACGGAACAGGCAGCTACAGAGGCAGTTACATCAGCACATAGACTAGGCCACCAGAATTGTTGGGAAATGGCCCAAACGAGTTGATTCTTCCCAGGGTGGCCAACTGCCTTGGGAGAATGGTAAGTCTGGAGCACGGCAGTACGGAGACTCTCTGGGACAAAGCAGCGGTCACAAGGTTTCTCAGGAGTAGGGATGAGCCGAACACCCTCCTGTTCGGTTCGCACCAGAACTTGCGAACAGGCAAAAACTTCATTTGAACACGCGAACACCGTTAAAGTCTATGGGACACGAACATGAATAATCAAAAGTGCTAATTTTTTAAGCTTATATGCAAGTTATTGTCATAAAAAGTGTTTGGGGACCCGGGTCCTGCCCCAGGGGACATGGATCAATGCAAAAAAAAGTTTTAAAAACGTATGTTTTTTTGGGAGCAGTGATTTTAATAATGCTTAAAGTGAAACATTAAAAGTGTAATATCCCATTAAATTTCGTACCTGGGGGTGTCTATAGTATGCCTGTAAAGGGGCGCATGTTTCCCGTGTTTAGAACAGTCTGACAGCAAAATGACATTTCAAAGGAAAAAAGTCATTTAAAACTACTCGTGGCTATTAATGAATTGCCGGTCCGACAATACACATAAAAGTTAATTGATAAAAATGGCATGGGAATTCCACACAGGGGAACCCCTGAACCAAAATTAAAAAAAAAAAAATAATTACGTGGGGGGTCCCCCTAAATTCCATACCAGGCCCTTCAGGTCTGGTATGGATTTTAAGGGCAATCCTACGCCAAAATTTAAAAAAAAATGGCATGGGGTCCCCCCAAAAATCCATACCGACCCTTATCCGAGCACACAACCTGGCAGGCCGCAGGAAAAGAGGGGGGGAACGAGAGAGCGCCCCCCCCCTGAATCGTACCAGGCCACATGCCCTCAACATTGGGAGGGTGCTTTGGGTTAGCCCCCCAAAACACCTTGTCCCCATGTTGATGGGGACAAGGGCCTCATCCCCACAACCCTTGCCCGGTGGTTGTGGGGGTCTGCGGGTGGGGGCTTATCGGAATCTGGAAGCCCCCTTTAACAAGGGGACCCCCAGATCCCGGCCCTCTCCCCTGTGTGAATTGGTAAGGGGGTACAAAAGTATCCCTACCATTTCATAAAAAAGTGTCAAAAATGTTAAAAATTACAAGAGACAGTTTTTTTACAATTCCTTTATTTAAATGCTTCTTCTTTCTTCTATCTTCTATCTTCCTTCGGTTTCTTCCTCCATATTCTTCTTCTTCTGGTTTTTCTGGTTCTTCCTCCAGTGTTCTCATCCGGCATCTTCCTCCACGGCCTCTTCTTATCTTCTTCTCCTCGGGCCGCTCCGCATGGTATGGAGGGAGGCTCCCGCTGCGTGAAGCTTCTCCTCTTCTGACGGTTCTTAAATAACAGGGGGGGGCGGGGCCACCCGGTGACCCCGCCCCCTCTGACGCACAGGGACTTGACAGGGACTTCCCTGTGGCATTCCCAATGACGTCAGAAGAGGGCGGGGTTACATAATGGAGCAGCCTGAGGAGAAGAAGGGAAGAAGACGCCGACACCGCAGAGGAAGATGCCGGACGAGAACACCGGAGGAAGAACCAGAAGAACCAGAAAAACCAGAAGAAGAAGAAGATGGAGGAAGAAACCGAAGGAAGATAGAAGAAAGAAGTTAGAAGAAAGAAGAAGCATTTAAACAAAGGAATAGTCAAAAACTGTCTCTTGTCATTTTTTAACATTTTTGACAGTTTTTTGTGAAATGGTAGGGGTACTTTTGTACCCCCTTACCATTTCACACAGGGGGGAGGGCTGGGAACTGGGGGTCCCCTTGTTAAAGGGGGCTTCCAGATTCCGATAAGCCCCCCGCCCGTAGACCCCCACAACCACTGGGCAAGGGTTGTGGGGATGACGCCCTTCTCCCCATCAACATGGGGACAAGGTGTTTTGGGGGCTACCCCAAAGCACCCTCCCAATGTTGAGGGCATGTGGCCTGGTACGGTTCAGGAGGGGGGGCCACTCTCTCATCCCCCCCTCTTTTGCTGTGGCCTGCCAGGTTGCGTGCTTGGATAAAGGTCTGGCATGGATTTTTGGGGGGACCCCACCCCATTTTTTTTTAAATTTTGGCCGGGGTTCCCCTTAATATCCATATCAGACCTGAAGGGCCTGGTATGGAATTTAGGGGGACCCCCACATCATTTTTTTTTTTTTTTTAATTTTGGTTCTGGGTTCCCCTGTGGGGATTTCCCATGCTGTTTTTATCAATGAACTTTTATGTGTATTGTCGGACCGGCAATTCATTAATAGCCGCAAGTAGTTTTAAATGACTTTTTTCCTTTGAAATGTCATTTTGCTGTCAGACTGTTCTAAACACAGGTAACATGCGCCCCTTTACAGGCATACTATAGACACCCCCCCAGGTACAAAATTTAAAGGAATATTACACTTTTATTTTTTCACTTTAAGCATTATTAAAATCACTGCTCCCGAAAAAACGTCCGTTTTTATTTTCTTTTATTTTTATTTTTTAGATAATTTTATTGAGGAATTTCAACCATACATAAGAAAAAAAAAAAATTTAACGTTTTGCTCATCGGGTACATAGAAGATTTCGAGTACAAAGAGAACAAGTAGTATTCATAAAACTAGGTTTATAGTCCATTATAAGGTTATATGGTAAGGCTCTAGGGTCTCTGCACCCCCCGCCACCAGCACCCCGTCCGGGATCTTGCTGTGCAGAAGGTTGAGAGGTCCAGAAACCCAGAGCATAAATTGAAGAGAGAAAATATAGAGGCATAAAGTATTCAAATCAATATGAACAATGAGTAACGCAAGAATGACAAGAAAAACAAGAATGAAGTCAATACCAAAGAAGCAACAGTTTGGGTTGAAATCTCAGGGCGGTTCGAAAAGAGGTCAGTCCCAGGAACTAGAGTACCTTATGCGAAAGGACTTGAGGTAACAATAAAGGAAAGCCTTTCCGGAGATCAACCCATTGATTATTTAAAGGAGGCCCTATTAATAACGAGAACCAGAGAAAGGAAGTATCAAGAAGTACAGTGAAGAGATTGAAGAGAAGAAAAAGGGAGAAAAAAGAGAAAAGGTAAAGTGCGTATGACAGAGTTTGGGGGAGAGGAGAAGCACAGAAGGCTATCACAAGAGGGTATCCGAGGACCACCCTGAGAAAGAATCGAGCCTATGTTTTATGAATCAGGGTTATAGGGAGATCCCCACCTGGGTAGCCCAAGGTTCCCATATGATTTTGAATTTGTCTAGAGTGTCCAGAATGGTATTGGAAATCTTTTCTTGCAACATTATCCAAGAAATTTTTTGTTTAGCTAAGCGGAAGGATACTGTCGGAGATTTCCATGATCGGGTAATAGTCATTTTGGCTCCAAGGAGGATAAACCGAATTAGAGTCTGGTTAGGTTTAGAAGTATTAGGGATTGGGAAATTAAGTAAGGCGATAGTTGGGTCTTGCTTAACCGCAAAACCGAAGGTTCTGCGAATAAGGGCGAAAATCTTATTCCAAAACATTCTGATTCTAGGACATTCCCATAAAATATGTAGAAGAGTGCCTATGTGGTTGCATCCTTTAAAACAGAGAGGTGATGATTGAGGGTAATATTTGACTAGACGAGAAGGTACCAAGTACCAGCGTGTTAAAGTTTTGAGACTAGCCTCAATCGGGGACGTGTTCAGTATACCTTTAAAAGAACGGGCAAAATTGGAATGCCATAGGTCCAGGTCCCAGCTGAGGTCAAGGTCACGCTCCCAGCTCAACATGTAGGCCGTTTTCTCCGATGGTTCAGCTAGAGATGAGTATATGAGAGAAATTCCTCCTCTCGTGTCCACGGCCGAGGAGCACCACTGTTCATAAGGAGTTACTGAGAGAGGGCTTTCGCTGCTCTTCCATAAATGGTTCAGAAAATGTGATATTTGATAGAACCTAAATTTTTCAGATGGGGCATATCAAGTTTTGAGGTGCAGAGTGGTAAGGTGAGGGATCCATTAGAATTAAAGAAATGTCCAATTCTGTAGAGGCCTTTATCTAACCACCATTTGAAGGCTAGGATATCTAGACCTGGGGGGAACTTGGGGTTACGGAAGATGTGGGCAAGTGGTTGCCAGGTAGAGGTTAGGGTCTCATCTTATGAAGGGAATCGCATAACTTCATCGAATGGGATAAAGTAGGAGCTAGTATGGGGGGCGTCTTTTAGGTAGGTTCCAAAGCAAGAAATCTAAGGTATAATTAGGGACAGCTTCTCGTTCCATATTTACCCAGTCTGGTTTAGGCCCCTTAAGATAGATTATGGAGAATTGGCTTAACTGTGCTGCCTGATAGTACCACCACAGGTTAGGTAAACCTAGGCCTCCTTTCGTTCTGGGTCTAAAAAGAACATCCTTGGAGAATCTGTGTCCCTTTTTTGTCCCATATGAAGCGGATGATGGCGGACTGTAAGTGTAGAATGTGTGATTTGGGGACTGGAATAGGGAGGGAGCGGAAGAGGTATAATATTCTGGGCAGAAGAGTCATTTTAATAGCATTCACTTTGCCTAGCCAGGATAGTTTATAGAGGGACCATTGATTCAGGTCTTCGGTGAGTTTTTTAAACATGGGAGGATAGTTATATTTGAACAATTGGTCTATGCCGGATGAGAGATTAATGCCTAAGTAGGGAATGGAGGTGGGGTTCCAGGAAAATGGGAATTGACCTTTCAATCTGTATACAATGTCTTGGGGAGTTGATACATTAAAGGGGTTGTAAAGTTTTTTTTTTTTTTTTTTTAAATAACAAACATGTTATACTTACCTTCACTGTGCAGCTCGTTCTGCACAGAGTGGCCCCGAACCTGGTCTTCTGGGGTCCCTCGGCGGCTGTTTCAGCTCCTCCCCGCAAGCATTTACCACCTTCATGCGAGCTCCCTCGCACGGTGGTGAGTGCTTGCGGGCGCGCTCCCGTGATACAGCCGGCGGCTATAGCCGCTCGCTGTATCACTCGGCCCCGCCCCCCGGCGCGCCGCGTCATCGGATGTGATTGACAGCAGCGCGAGCCAATGGCTGCGCTGCTTTCAATCCATCCACTGCAGCCAATCAGCGACCAGGCTGAGCTGCAATGAAGCTGACGAGGACGAGCAGCGAAGATTCGAGGCGTCAGGTAAGTAAAACGGGGGGCCTGGGGGCGGCGGTACTGTCAAAAGTTTTTTCACCTTAATGCATAGAATGCATTAAGGTGAAAAAATGTTTACCTTTACAACCCCTTTAAGAGCAATTGATTTTGACATGTTTCCTGTGAGTCCGGAGGCGAGTTCAAAATCGTGGAGAAGTTGCATTATGTTGGGGGTAGAAATAAGGGGAATGTAATAAATAGGACATCGTCCGTGAACAAAGCACATTTGTGCATTGATTGGCCGCAGCGGACTCCATGGATATCTGGATGTTGTCTTATCGCGATGGCCAAGGTTTCAATAGGTACTGCAAAAAGAAGTGGGGAGAGGGGACAACCTTGCCTCATGCCTTTCTTAATAGGGAATTGATCAGAAAGGTGACCCTGAACTCTGACCTGTGCCTTTGGTTGACGATAGAGAGATTCTAGTACATTAATGAAGTTCGGGCCAAAGCCCCATTTCCTTAGAATTGTAAAAAGGTAGGGCCAGGCAACTGTGTCAAATGCTTTTTGAAGATCGATGGAGCGGAGGAAGCGCTCTTGAGGGGGGCCACCATCCCATCCCGACTTCAGGAGGGAGAATGCGTTTACTGCTCTCCGTATCTGGTCCGGTCCCTGCCTTCCCGGGATGAACCCTACCTGATCTTTATGTATGTAAGAACCTATAAATGATGCTAGTCTGTTCGATAATATCTTTGTCATGATTTTTAAATCATTATTGATTAATGAGATTGGTCTGTAATTGCTCACTTCACTGGGGTCTTTACTCGGTTTGGGAATGACCGAGATAAAGGCTAGATTGGCATCAGGATCCAGGGGGGAGGACTTGCTTAAGGAGTTAAAGAGACGGGCCAGATACGGAGAGAGCGCGTCAGTAAAGGTTTTGTAGTAGAAGTTTGAAAATCCGTCCGGGCCCCGGGCAGAATCTTTTTTGAGGTCTTTTATGGTCTTTTTCAGATTCTTGAAATGGGGACTCCAAGGTAGAACGATGGGAGTCAGATAGTTTTGGCAGTGGGATATTTTCTAGAAAGGAGTCTAGGTCTTTGTGGGAGATAGGACAGCTGTCAGAATACAAGTTGGAATAAAAGGATTGAAAGGCATCTAGAATCTTTTTGGGGTGTTGGGTAAGAGAACCCGACAGGGATTTTATTTTGGGGAGGGCAAAGATCCTATGTTTTGGGGTGAGTTTGGCTGCTAACTGAGGGCCAAACTTGAGCGCGCATGTATTGACTGCCGCTGACCCAGTGAAGATGTCTATTTGCATTGGAAGTCAAGGCTAAATTAAGGGACAATCTGGTGGAGGCTAGTTTAGAGAGAGTGGTGGGTTTGGGGTTCCGCTTATGGGAAAAACTGAGTTCTTTGAACTCTTTTTCTAGTTTTAGAATGTCCACTTGTCGTTCGCGTTTTAATTGGGAGGAAAGTTGCATAAGCTTCCCTTTAATCACCGCTTTGTGTGCACTCCAAAGGGAGCTAGGAGAGACATCCCCGGTGTCATTGATCCGGAAATATTCTTTAATATCTTTTTCCAGCATAATACAATGTACAGGGTTGGATAGAAGTTTTTCATTCAGGCGCCAAAGCCGTGAACCTGGGGGCGATAAAGAATTTAGAAGTTTTAGTGTCACTAGGGAGTGATCGGACATGTATGGAGGCCTGGGAGGCAGTGTGTATTTCAGAAGTGGGCATGAATATGTGGTCAATTCTAGCATAGGTTTTGTGAGGGGCTGAGTAGTGTGTATAATCTTTTGTTGATGGATTTAGTTCCCTCCAGGTATCAATAAGACCTAGAGAGTGGAGGAGTCTGGTGATCCGGAGACTTTGGGGTTTTTTTTAAGGTGGGGGATCCCTAGGTCTGATTTATTTAGAACCTGGTCAAAAGTGATGTTGGAATCCCCACCCATGATCACCCTACCTTCGAAGTGGGGTGAAAGATTTGCAAGTAGGGAAGAGAAAAATTTGGCCTGGCCTCTGTTAGGAGCATAATAGGAGATGAGGGTGTAGAGCAGGGGTCTTCAAACTACGGCCCTCCAGTTGTTCAGCAACTACAATTCCCATCATGCCTAGTCATGTCTGTGAATGTCAGAGTTTTACAATGCCTCATGGGACGTGTAGTTCTGCAACAGCTGGAGGGCCGTAGTTTGAGGATCCCTGGTGTAGAGGTTTCCCTCAATTGTACCTTTGACTAAGATATATCTCCCATCAGTGTCACTAATTATTAAAGAGTGTGTGAATGAGGTCTGTTTAGAAAATAATATAGCAACTCCACGTTTTTTTTCATTAGCATTTGCTAGGAAAAAAGTGGGATATTTATTGTGGAGGAAGGAAGGGGTGTAATTGGAGGGGAAATGGGTTTCCTGGATAAGAATTATATCTAAGCCCCTAGAATTGTAGCTTTGAAAGGCTTTGCGTCTTTTCACGGGGGAATTAAGGCCTTGGGTATTATGTGAGGTGATCTTAAGAGCCCTCTGTAGTGGAGAAGAGTCAGCCATGGTCACGAGAGGAGGAATATGAGCGTGTGTGGTGTGGACCTACCTGGATCCTTGTTGAACCGAACTTGAGTCTGGGAGGGTGGGCTCGGTACCCCAGCAGGAGAGTCTGGATCATGAAGGTCTTCTGTGCAAACTCCTGGGATAGGTATAAAGGGAGAGAAAGTGAGAAAAAAAGAGACAAGAAGAAAATAAAGTGAGAGAGTAAAGTTAGTGAATTCCACATACTAAAAACGAACAAAACCAGGCGTAGGCGCCTAGGAAAATGGAGGACCGAACTTATGAGCGCAGTCCTAAACCGAGACCCAAAAAAAATAAAGGGTCTCAGAAAAACAAACACAACCTCAGCCGAGGTTGTGTGTCTGGTGTAACCAGAGGGAAAACCCCTCTCGATCACAGCAGAGGGAGTGACAAGCTAACTCGACCAGGCCGCCGGGCCCCCAACTTTAAGGGCAAAATAGAACCTTGAAGCGTGAGAGATAAAGATCTTTAGAGAAAAATTAAACATGAGTAACTATAACAGAAAACATAACATATAAGAAACTAACAAAGCTGAAGACTAGGCGGATGTTTGCTGGAAGGTGGGAGGGGTGAGGGAGGGAAGGGAAAGGGAAGGGAAAGGGAAGGGGGAGGGAAGGGGAGAAGGAAGGGGTAAGCTATAATTTTGAGGTTGACGCTAAGGACCGCCTAGGCACAGGAGATTCAAGCTATCAGGTCAATCCTGAGGAGACAGGGGTCCATTTTCTTAGAGAGGAAATGTCAAAAATTTGGAGCCTGCACCCAATACCTTTGAGGATAGTTCGGGTGAGGAGGAAGAGGAGAAATTGTTCTGCTCTCATGGATGAAGAGAAGGGTTCAGTTGGTGTGTAACCAGTCACCACACAATTAGAGGAGGAAATCCTGGAAAAAAGGAGACAAGGACCATAGAGGGCCGTTGGGTTAAAAAATCATCTGGGCGGGTGAGAGTCACTATGCCGCTTCGTTTGCTGCTTATTCCAGATCGGAGTGATGGGGCTTCCTGGGGGGGGTCTCTTGGAAGAGCTTGGTTTGTTGGGGGGCTCCTGGGGGAAACTTCCTGGGTGATGAAACCGAGTCACAAAAGTAAATGTTCACCTTCTTGAAAAGATGAGAAACCGTAGGATCTATCCTTGTATTGGAACAGAAGTCGGAAAGGGAAGGACCAGCGGTATTTTATGGCTCTCTGCGTTAAGATTTCCAGGAGAGGTTTTAGGGCTCTCCTCTTTTGAATTGTGGCCTGGGAAATGTCCACAAATACATGAATTTTGTTTCCCTTGAAGGAGAGGCTATCCAGATTCCGAGATCTTTTCATAATTTCTTCTTTGATCTCGTAGTAGTGGGGTTTAACCACTATGTCCCTCGGGAGCCCATCTTGACGGGGTGGTTGGAGCGCTCTGTGAGCTCTGTCAATCTCAAGCTTATGGCTTGAAATGTCCGGGATGACTTCTTTCATAAAGAGCTTTACTGTGTCATGGATGTTGGTGACAGATTCAGGGATACCTCTGATGCGGAAGTTGTATCTCCGACTCCTGTTCTCCAAATCGTCGATTTTTCCTAGTGTGATTTCGAGTTAGTCTTGCAGCGATTGGATGCAATTAGTATTTTGATTGGTGCGTGCTACTGTGTGATCAACGTTTTTTTCAATCACTTCAATGCGAGCCCCCAAGTTTTGTAGGTCAGCTTTAATAGAAGTGGTTATTTGTGTGGCATTCTGAGCCAGGCCTGCAGCAAGCATGTCTGAGAAACAGTTCAAAAGTTGGGCCATATCAGACTGGAGGGGAGAGTGCAAGGGGAGAGCCAGCTAGGAGCCTGGGAGGTTGATAAGTGATTGCAGCGGGGGGGTATGGAGCATATCAGACAATGCTCTGCCAATGAGTGACTTGGTAGAGGCCGGGGAAACAGACTGTGGTGGCTGGGTACTCACGGGGTTGTCATCAAAGAGATAGCATGCTGGTCGGTCGTAGGGGGATCAGCTATGGAGTCCCCGTCCCCTGTGTCTCTGCGTGGAGAGGCTGCGGCCGCCATCTTGGAAGCAGTGGGGGCAGGCAGGCCAAAATCCAGTTGCCGGCTGACCTCCGATTTTTGAGGGTGTCTCCACATGCAGGCTTGTGCCTGAGACTATCCGAAGCCTGGTGGGGTCTGGATCAGGGGTTCCTGCTAGTGGATGCAGCTGTTGGGGACCACGGAAGGCTCGGCCAGATCGGAGCTCCCGGTCAGCACGTCTTCCCGGAAGTCCCGCGCATGCGCACCTCCAAACGGCCGTTTTTAAAACTTTATTTTGCATTGATCCTTGTCCCCTGGGGCAGGACCCAGGTCCCCAAACACTTTTTATGACAATACCATGCATATAAGCCTTTAAAATTAGCACTTTTGATTTCTCCCATAGACTTTTAAAGGGTGTTCCGCGGCTTTCGAATTTGCCGCGAACACCCCAAATCGGTGAACTGGAGAACAGCCGATGTTCGAGTCGAACATGAGTTCGACTCAAAATCGAAGCTCAACCCTACTCAGGAGGAGCATGGATCTGAGCAGCAAGAATTTTGTCACCCAAAGGAGAAGTGAGACTGGTGCGAACCGTAGCCAGAATACGTTCAGGAGGAATCACAGGAACCGGAAACGACTCCAACTTGGAAGTGGAGGAAAATTGTCATGACAAGGCGTCAGCCCTTACATTCTTAGTACTGGGTAAGAATGAGACAATGTAATTGAAACTTGACAAGAAAAGAGCCCATTGCGCCCTTCTGGGAGAGAGGCGTTTGGCCTCAGACAAGAATGTGAGATTCTTATGGTCAGTAAGAATGAGAACAGGCACAGTGGTACCTTCGAGGAGATGTCTCCATTCTTTGAGGGCTAAAATGATCGCCAACAGCTCTCTGTCACCAACCTTGTAATTGCTCCACAGGTGACAATTTCTTGGAAAAGTAGCCACAAGGATGCATAGCGCTCTCAGAGGTAGGACGTTGAGACAGAAGGGCACCAACACCAGTCTCAGAAGCATCAACCTCAAGGATAAAAGGTAACAAAGGATCAGGATGTGCCAACACAGGAGCAGAAACAAAGACAGCCTTGAGACTCTCAAAGGCCTTAATGGACTCCGGAGACCAACTTTGTGGGTTACTGTCCTTTCTGGTCATATCAGTCAGGGCCTAAATAGAAAAGAAAAATTACTGTGCTAACACAAACAATGTAAATTATTATATAGCAGCAGTTCTAAAATTGTGGGATATACACAATCAAATAGGATAGTGGGTAAATAGGAAACGCGCTGCAAACAAGTAAATTATAAATAGATCTCTGAGGGATTGACATAAATATTGAAAGAAAATATATTAAACACAACCCATGTGAAAATAAAACAATATGAAATATCACATCAGTGAAATAATAAAGTCCAAATACAAATTCAAAAGATGTCCGAAAGAGTGCAATGAAGCTAATAAATCAATAAAGCTAATAAAACCAGCAATGTTGCAACATGTCTTCTGATAATGCAGAATGCCTAGCTAGTACCCCTCCCATTGATGATTCCAGAGTTTTGTTTCCTGATGTCTGGGCTACAGGCCAGGTAACTATTTCTAAATAGCAGTGCCAGGCACAGCATAGGACATCAACATCGGGCACTTCAAGGACCAAAAGGATGACGGAACACCTAATACAAACAAAATCTTCTAATTTGTTTGCCATCAGTACCATGACGGATGAGAAGAACATCATTAAGATCCATTGGATGGATCTGCCCTGATCTGTCTGGTTTATCTGGCTATCCTGGTCATCCTCCCCCCTATTGTCAACCTTATTAGGACGTCAATACGATTGTGTGCCTGGTCTTTAGTACAAGCTGATTCACAGCTTGCCGTTGGTAAGCATTCAATTTACCTGGTGGTGGATTTTTTCACGTGGTGTCACTGGAAGGATTTATTAGCTTCATTGCACTCTTTCGGACATCTTTTGAATTTATATTTGGACTTTATTATTTCACTGATGTGATATTTCATATTGTTTTATTTTCACATGGGTTGTGTTTAATATTTTTTCTTTCAAAATTTATGTCGATCCCTCAGAGATCTATTTATAATTTACTTGTTTGCAGAGCGGTTCCTATTTACCCACATATCAGTCAGGGGCTTGACCAGAGACGAGAAGTTACGAATAAACTTCCGATAATAGTTGGCAAAGCCCAGGAAATGCTGCAGAGGACGTAAACCCACGGGTCTGGGCTACTGTAGAACTGCCGAAAGTTTCTCTAGGTCCATCGAAAAACCAGCAGTGGAAATGACATAGCCCAGGAATTTAACCTGTTCACGATGGAACTCGCACTTCTCCAGTTTACAATAGAGATTGTTCTCTCTTAGTTTCTGAAGCACACGACAGAACAAATATCTGTGTGGTGGCTCTCTAGGGACTTGGAAAATATGAAGATATCATCTAGATAAACCACCACACATAACTGCAACAAATCTCAGAGGACATCATTAATAAATTCCTGGAAAACTGCCAGGGCATTACAAAGGCCAAAAGCATTACAAGGTACTCATAATGGCCTGTTCTTGTATTAAACGCAGTTTTCCACTCATCTCCCTCCTTAATCCTCACGAGATTGTATGCCCCTCTCAAATCAAGCTTCGTGAAAACCAGTACTCCCTTGAGGTGGACAAATAACTCCGTAATCAACGGAATCGGATAGGCATTCTTAAATTGTGAAACGATTGAGACCCCTATAATCAATGCAAGGTCTCAGTTCACCACTCTTCTTCTTTACAAAGAAGAAACCAGCACCAGCAGGAGACGAGGATTTGCGGATGATACCTCGAGAAAGTGCATCTGCAACATACTCCTCCATGACCTTATCCTCTAAGACCAACAAAGGGTAAACCCAGCCACGAGGGGGTATGACACCAGATTGAAGGTCAATTGCACAATCATGTGTGGAGGCAAACTACCAGCTTGACCTTTGTCAAATACATCGCTAAAATCGTAGTACTCCTCCGGCAGGGGGAGAGTGAAGAGGTGCACAGGACCTTGGCTACCTTCTGGAAGCATGTCTCACTGCATTGTGGTGACCAGGAGAGAATCTCAGCACAGAGCCAATCAAAAGAGGGGTTGTGCCTCTGTAAGCAAGGATAACCAATAACCAGCAGAAACTTAGGTGAGGAATTGGATTATCTCATGGTGAAGAGCCCCTATGGCCATATGGCCATGGACAACGGAGCTGTCTCATGAGTCACATGGCCAGGCTGTAGAGGTCTCCCATCAAGAGCCTCAATGTCAAGTGGAGTGTCAAGCAGCTGCTGCAGAATCGAGTGCTTCGATACAATGGCAGCATCAATGAACAGGCCTGCAGCCTAGGTTGTATCGGGGTGGCCACAGTGGGAGATTCCAGGTAAGCCGTGTTACTCAGGAGCATTTGTAACGCCATGGTGAACTGATCTATGCGGTGATCCAGTTCATCCAATCTGGAAAAAATATTACCAACTAGTGGATTGACTGCATCTTCTGAACTCATGGCCTTCACCTACTGTCAGAAACCATGAAATCAGGCTGAGACAGAAGTATAGTTAAATCACACTTGTTTAATAAAAGTAAAAAGAACAAACATAGTCAAAACATAGCCAAAGTTCAGTAACCGGAACGGATAGTCAGCCAAGCCAGAAGTCAGGGATCAATGTAGTGGAACAGCGAGCAGAATCTGGAGCCAGAAGGGATGTCAGCAAAGCAAGTCTTGACCAGGATCGCAGGAGATCGTTTCTGTGATGTTTACCAAGGCGAAGGCAGAGCTCCTTTTGGACTAGACGGCTTAAGTAGGCAGGACTGATGAGCAGGATATCATCCACAGCTGAGTAACTGTGGAGAGAGATGGGAGCTGGCAACTAGCCGACAGCTGAGCGGACAGTTCAGAGTAGGGATGAGCCGAACACTCCCCTGTTCGGTTCGCACCAGAACATGCGAACAGGCAAAAAATTTGTTTGAACGTGCGAACACCGTTAAAGTCTATGGGACTCGAACATGAATAATCAAAAGTGCTAATTTTAAAGGCTTATATGCAAGTTATTGTCATAAAAAGTATTTGGGGACCTGGGTCCTGCCCCAGGGGACATGTATCAATGCAAAAAAAGTTTTAAAAACGGCCATTTTTTCGGGAGCAGTGATTTTAATAATGCTTAAAGTGAAACAATTAAAGTGTAATACTCCTTTAAATTTTGTACCTGGGGGGTGTCTATAGTATGCCTGTAAAGGGGCGCATGTGTCCCGTGTTTAGAACAGTCTGACAGCAAAATGACATTTCAAAGGAAAAAAAGTCATTTAAAACTACTTGTGGCTATTAATGAATTGTCGGTCCGGCAATACACATAAAAGTTAATTGATAAAAATGGCATGGTATTTCCCCACAGGGGAACCCCGAACCAAGATATAAAAAAAATAGTGTGGGGTCCCCCCAAAAATCCATCCCAGACCCTTATCCGGGCACGCAACCTGGCAGGCCGCAGGAAAAGAGGGGGGGGACGAGAGAGTGCCCCCCTCCTGAACCGTACCAGGCCACATGCCCTCAACATTGGGAGGGTGCTTTGGGGTAGCGGCCCCCCAAAGCACCTTGTCCCCATGTTGATGAGGACAAGGGCCTCATCTCCACAGCCCTTGGCCGGTGGTTGTGGGGGTCTATGGGCTGTGGGGGCTTATCAGAATCTGGAAGCCCCCTTTAACAAGGGGACCCCCAGATCCCGCCCCCCCCATGTGAAATGGTAAGGGCCTACCGTTTCACAAAAAAGTGTCAAAAATGTTAAAAATGACAAGAGATAGTTTTTGACAATTCCTTTATTTAAAGTCTTCTTCTTTCCAGCTTCTTCGGGTCTTCTTTCTTCTATCTTCCTTCGGTTTCTTCCTCCATCTTCTTCTTCCTCTCGTTCTTCCTCTGATCCTCTGCTTCTTGCTCCAGTGTTCTCGTCCGGCATCTTCCTTCGTGGTGTCTTCTTCCATGCTTCATTCTCCGGCCGCTCCGCATCCATAAGAGGCTCCCGCTGTGTGACGCTTCCCGTCTTCTGACACTTTTTAAATAACAGAGGGCGGGGCCTCCCGGTGACCCCGCCCCCTCTGACGCACGAGGGCTTGACGGGGACTACTCTATGGGTTTCCCCGTGACGTCGGAGGGGGCGGGTCACCCAGTACGTAACAGGTGACCCTGCCCCCTCTGACATCACAGGGAAACCCATAGGGAAGTCCCCGTCAAGTCCCCATGCGTCAGAGGGGGGCGGGGTCACCGGGTGGCCCGACCTCCGTTATTTAAGAAGTGTCAGAAGACGAGAATGAAGCCTCCCATGGATGCGGAGCGACCCAAGAATGAAGCGGAGAAGAACACGCCGCAGAGGAAGATGCCGGACGAGAACACCGGAGCAAGAAGCAGAGGATCGGAGGAAGAACCAGAGGAAGAAGAAGATGGAGGAAGAAACCGAAGGAAGATAGAAGAAAGAAGACTTTAAATAAAGGAATTGTCAAAAACTGTCTCTTGTCATTTTTAACATTTTTGACAGTTTTTTTGTGAAATGGTAGGGGTACTTTTGTACCCCATTACCATTTCACACAGGGGGGCGGGATCTGGGGGTCCCCTTGTTAAAGGGGGCTTCCAGATTCTGATAAGCCCCCCCGCCTGCAGACCCCCACAACCACCGGCCAAGGGTTGTGGGGATGAGGCCCTTGTCCTCATCAACACGGGGACAAGGTGCTTTGGGGTCTGCTACCCCAAAGCACCCTCCCAATGTTGAGGGCATGTGGCCTGGTATGGTTCAGAAGGGGGGGGGCGCTCTCTCGTCTCCCCCTCTTTTCCTGCGGCCTGCCAGGTTGTGTGCTCAGATAAGGGTCTGGTATGGATTTTTGGGGGCACCCCACGCCATTTTTTTTTATTTTGGTGCGGGGTTCCCCTTAAAATCCATACCAGACCTGAAGGGCCCCCACACCATTTTTTTTAAATTTTGTTTCGGGATTCCCCTGTGGGAAAATCCAATGCCGTTTTTATCAATGAACTTTTATGTGTATTGTCGGACTCACAATTCATTAATAGCCGCGAGTAGTTTTAAATGACTTTTTTTCCTTTGAAATGTCATTTTGCTGTCAGACTGTTCTAAACACGGGAAACATGCGCCCCTTTACAGGCATACTATAGACACCCCCCAGGTACGAAATTTAAAGGAATATTACACTTTTATTGTTTCACTTTAAGCATTATTAAAATCATTGCTCCAGAAAAAACGGTTGTTTTTAAAACTTGTTTTTGCATTGAAAAATGCAAATTAGGACTTTTGATTTCTCCCATAGACTTTTAAAGGGTGTCCCGCTGCTTTCGAATTTGCCGCGACACCCCAAATTGTTCGCTGTTCGGCGAACTGGAGAACAGCCAATGTTCGAGTCGAACATGAGTTCGACTCGAACTCAAAGCTCATCCCTAGTTCAGAGAAGGAAGGGCTGAGCCCAGCCCTGACAGGTCTGCCTTCAGAAAAAGACCCAAGTAAGGGATGGTGGAATCTGTCCAGGAATAAGGAAATGTGGCCTGCAGCTCAGTCTTGGAGGGGATCACATTCATACCTAAAATTATCAATTTGGTGTAATTAACCTTATAATAAGAAATTTTACTAAAGATAGTACTGTATGAGTACTGTATGAGCATTAGATAGGGATGAGGACTGGAGCTGATGGACTATTGGATGTAAAAATTGATCTATGTATAAGCTGAAGCCAGAGGTGACGCTGTCCATGGGGGCTACAATTGGTCTACCAGGAGGGTGCTTGGGGACTTTGTGGATCTTGGGCAAATGATAAAAGTAGGGTATGGAATAAAAGGATTTTTGTAGAAATGAGCTTTCCGTTTTGGAAATGATACCCTATGTTAGGACGGTTGAGATCAAGAGCTCTGCTTCCTTGGCAAGTTTGGTAGTAGGATCCTTTTTTAACTTGGTGTATGTGGCCAGATCAGACAGAAGTCTGTCAGCCTCTCTGATTTATTTTGGAGCACAATACCTCCCCCTTTATCTGCAGTTTTGATTACGAGGTCTTCAGCATGCATCAATTCATCAAGTGCTTTGATTTCGTGAGGTGAGAGGTTATTGGATTTGGACGTGGTAGTGGAGTTGCACAATTTTACAAGATCTGCAAACACCACTCTGTAGAATGCTTCGAGATATGGACCCTTAGATTGAGTGGGAAAAAATATGGATTTAGGTTTGAGCGATGAGTGGACAATGGGGGAAGACGTAGCTAGGTGTTGAGTGAGCAATCTTATAGTATCATCATCAGTGAAAGATATGTCAAGATTATCACCATCAGTGGCTTCTATAGTAGAATTGGACTCGTTAGGTGGAGAAAAAGAGGGGCTAGTTATGGGTTCCATGGCAATATTATTTTGTTCTTTTTCATGTTTTATATGGAAATGTCTCTTGAGGGTGAGGTTTCTTATGTAACTGTTAAGGTTTCTGAACAAGAGAAAGGGATTGGGTTTATTGACTGGGGCAAAACTGAGTTCGCGACTGAGTAGGGAGATCTCAGCAGTGGATGGAATATGTGTGGATAGGTTGAAGATTTTTACCATTTTTGCACTTTCGCAATATTTTGTTTTGGGTCTGTTGCATCCTCCTCTACAGCCTCTTCTGTGAGCTTTCTGTTTCGGGATACGATGGCTGGATGAGGACTGGGCACTAAAAAAATTACTGGGCGGCTGGTGGAGGGTGATGTGCAGCTGGTAGGAATGACTGGACGTGGGTCACTGGAAGGCCGGTTATACTGGCCCGAAGAGGAGGCCAAAGATGTGTTGGCCGGAGTAGTGGTCTTGGTGACATGTGGTTTGTCAGGAATATTATGGCTGATGGACGAGATTGTAACCATGCTGACAGTGGTAGAGAGGTTTGGGGTACTGGTATCCATGGATGAGGTGTTGTCTGAGTTACCCAAGGTAGAAGGATTGGGTTCCAGGGCCAGTGTAGTGCTGGATCTGTTATAAAAGTTATTGAGGGCAATGATCAATTCCTCATTTTTGTCACCATTGTGTTTATTCCGTTTCCTTTTCCTCCTAGTGCGGTGAGGAATGTGGGATGGATAATGGGCCTGTAGGGAAGGAAAGTTTCTTTGGTATCTACTAGAAGTTACAGTACCAAATGGTTGGATGTCCATTACGGGGCGAAGGGGAGCAGGTGTAATTGAGTTCTCAGAGGGGAGGGCTTTGCTGAAGGTATAAGTGGTGGGATGATGGGGTTGTTAGGATGTTTCTTATTCCATGTAAAAACTCTATCCAAATTGTAATCATTCAAGTCTCGTTTAAATTTTCCTGTCTTCATTTTTATAAGGTTATCCTCATCTTTCTTTGTATTTTTCTTTAGTACTTCTAGCCATGTTAGTGGAATAGGTGTGGAGTGACCAATGATGTCATTAATGAGGGTTTTCGTTTGTTCGTTTAATTTTTCAAACCTATTGTTTCTATTTGAGATGAGTATCCTCATCCATTTTAAGGTACAAAATTCGGAAAGGTTGTACCATTCTTTGGTGTTGTCTTTATCTAGAAAGATTGGGCATTCCTTCATGATTCTTAGACCTCTTGGTGTTATCTGGGTGTTCGTATATTGTTGCAGGAAGAATTTGTCCCACCACTGCTGATTGGTGGTGTGGACTAGTTTTTCAAGTTGTTTAAATTTTACACAGAGGTTATATCTCATTTTTCCCATGAGTTTAGCGTCCTGGGAAAAAGTGACAGATGCAAGTAGAGAGTATAGTTTCTCCAAGACCACATATCTTTGATTATCTATCATGAAGATAAATTCCATGATGAATTACGGTTATAAGTAAGTGGAGTAGGGGTAGGTAAGTGAAGATGATAGCAATAAAAATAATACATAATAATAAAAATAATAATGGAAAAAATGAAAACAAAAAATATATGTATATAGATGGAGAATAAAATTAATAAAAAACAATGGTAGGTAAAGGTGTAGATAAATGAAATAGATGAATAAAACAATTGATCAATAAAAACCTGTGATGGAGCATTCAAATAAATATGGTGAATAATGGATGGTAAGGAGGGGGAAGGTGGGGGAAATTCTAAGGGTTAAGCACAAATCAAGGATGATGAATTAGTATGCAGCACAGATGGGTTCATAGAGCAGTTAGTACAAGTAAAAGGTGCAAAAAAGTCTAAAACAATATCTATCCTATGACAGTTTGTGCATATAACAATGTCCACAATCACTGTAGCAGTTAGAGGGGAAGGTCCATAGGTATTATAAATGGAATTTCCTTAGTTGGTATAGGGGAGGGGGAGGGGGGAGGAAAGAAGGTAGGTGGGGATGATTCGCTCTCAGGGCTGCCATCGCTGGGGAACACACACCATGTTCCCAAAAAACTGGAAAGGAATGAGAAGAGGCGCCTCTGGGTGCAGGTTTTACCAAATTTTTAATATACAGTAAGTATTCCATATAATGAACTCACATTTTGCAGTTAAAAAGAAGGCATTGCGGCGGGAGGAGGAGCTGACGCCCAAGATGGCCGCTCAGTGAACTAGAGTGGCTGACATGCTGACATGCTCCAGAGACTAGATGCTGAAGACGCCGTAGTATAGGAAGGTCTGGGCGGCTGATCTGAATGCCCAAACACCTATGCTTTGCCCCAAAAGCCTAGCACCATCAATGGATTGCCTTGTTTAACAAGCGTTTGGAAGGGTCCTAAATAGGTAGAGTATCTGTGGCAGAATTTGCATCTTGAAAGCTGCAAGTCTGCCCAGCCACGAGAGTTCAGTTTTTGCCAGTTTTTTTAGTTTGTCGGGAAGCTGTTTCAGGAAGGGGGTGTAGTTGGCTGTCAATAGATCTCCAGACTTAGGAGTTAGTGTAATGCCCAAGTATTTTATTCCCTCCTTTTTCCATATGTATGGGAAATTTTGTTGTAGTTTGTGACTAACCTGTGGCGATATTCCTAGGTTTAAGATATAGGACTTAGATTCGTTTACTTTATAGTACGATACTCTGTTGAATGTTTGTAGGGTCTTATGGACTGATGGTAGGGAGGTTTCTGCATTTGTGAGCATCAGTATGATGTCATCTGTGAATAGGCTGATGGTATGGCTTCTTTGGCCTATCTGTACCCCGGAAATGCTTGGGTGTGTTCGCAGATGGGTTGCCAATGGTTCCATTAATAAGTTAAAGATCACGGGGGAAAGAGGGCACCCCTGCCTCGTCCCGTTCGTAATCTGGAACGGGGCGGATAGCGCTCCTGCTATGAGTACTTGTGCTGAAGGATGTGTGTATAGGGCCATAATGGCTGAGTATACTGAACCTTCAAACCCAAACCTCCCCAGTACTTGAGAGAGAAACTGCCAATGGATTCTATCAAACGCCTTCTCTGCGTCCAAAGCGAGGAGCAGAGAAGGCGTTTTACATCTGTCCGCAATGTGGATTACGTTGATCAATCTTCTTGTGGCATCTGAAGATTGCCTTCCCTTAGTGAACCCTGATTGATCTATGTGAATAATTTCAGGAAGAATGTGCATTAATAATTTTGCATAAGTCTTAATATCCGTATTTAATAGGGATATAGGTCTAAAATTCTGTGGGGAATACGGAGCTTTCCCTGGTTTAGGTAGTGCTATTATAGTTGCTTTCAACATCTCTGGAGGGAATGACGAGGAGGCAACAGCAGCACCGAACATCTCTGTCATATGTGGGGTTAGTATATTGTGAAAGGCCTTATAATATTCCCCTGAAAAGCCATCAGGTCCGGGGGATTTGTTTATAGGCAGTGACTGTATGGTAAGACTGACTTCTAATTCTGTAATGGGGGAGTTCAGTGTATGAAGGTGTTCTGCGGTAAGTTTAGGTAAATGTATAGTTTGTAGGAATGTTTCTATATTTTCTATATTGGGTTGCGGTATAGTGGAGTCATTTTTAAGATTATATAAGGAGCCGTAATAGTGGCTAAAGGCATCGGCTATTTCTTGTGGATGTTGGTGTTTGATTTGTGTTTTTGGATGCGTAATATATGGTATATGTGTTTTATGTCTGTGACCTTTTAGTTGATTGGCAAGTAATTTCCCTGCTCTATTACCGCTAGTATAGTATGTCAGTTTTAACTTCCTGGAGGCCTTTTCAAAGTCCTCCAGTAGAATTAGCCTCAGCTCTGTACGGAGCATATTAAGTTGATCTGTCAGTTTTTGAGAAGTAAGTGTCATATTTTGCCTCTCCAAAATTTCAATTTGGTTTATGATTCTCATTGTCTGCTGTTGCCTCATCCTCCTGGACCTTGCCTCTTGCTGCATCAACACCCCCCTTACAAATGCCTTGTGGGTATTCCACAGGGTGAATGGATCTGAAACCGACCCCTTATTGAGTGAGAAAAACTCCTTCATCTGCTGTTCTATGTACAGCTTGGTCGGGCCATGCTGGAACAGCCTGGGGTTGGCTCTCCATAAGTGTTTTTAATCTTAGAAGGTTTCCCCACTTGTAGTTCCACTGGGGCATGATCCGACCAAGTTATACTGTGTATTTTAGCAGTTCTACATTTAAACAGCAACCGTTTATCAACCAGAAATAGGTCTATTCTACTGTAAGATTTATGACAGTGGGAAAAAAAAGAGTAGTCTCTTTCATTAGCATTGAGGCATCTCCATGCATCATACAGTGAATACTTGCGAAGTATAGGTTGTAGGGTTGGTGGAGATCTTTTAGGGTTGGATGTTGAGTCCAGAGCAGAGTCAGGCACCATGTTGAAGTCTCCGCATATCACTGTTGCTCCTTGGCGTACCTGATCAATTTTCTTGAGGACTGAGTGCAGGAATTTGGATTGCCCTGCATTTGGGGCATAAATGTTTGCCAAAGTGAAAGTTTCAGAGTTAATGTCACACACCATAACTATGTAGCGGCCATGTGGGTCCAATAAGATCTTATGCAGGAGGAATGTGATTGTATCCTTAATTGCGATCATCACCCCTTTCGTTTTAGCTTTTGCGTTTGTGCAGAAAATATGGGGGAATCTCAGATGGGAGCATTTAGGTGGTGAGTCAATGTGAAAGTGGGTTTCTTGTGTGCATAGGATGTCGGTGTTTTTTTGTATCGCTTCCTTCCATAAGGACTTTCGCTTGGCCGGGTGATTAAGTCCCTTTGCATTAATGGTCAGGAAATTCACTGCCATGTATTCGGTTTATGTGGTGGGGTTTTTGACTTATAATATAAGTGTCACTTACTTCGTCTAGGTGCCTGACCTGGAGGTTGATTTCTTGCTGGACATTGAGACTTCCTGGAGATGACTTTTCTTGATTGGTGCAACATCCTCCCAGGTGTGAAGCAATGGTCTTGACTGTCGGCGTGAGAAGAGAAGAAAAAAAAAGGAAAAAAGGAAAAAAAAACTTGTAGGAACCGAGGTTCAACATTTGTGGCTGCGTGCCAACTAGCAAGTACGTTAAAATGTGACTCTCAGTCACTCAGGTAATAACTTGTGGGTAGTAAGTTTAAATAAACTTAACGGAACGGTAGTGTGTACTCCAACGCGGGTCGTTGGTGGTATGAATTGCCCATGCTGGTATCAGTGGTGAGTGCGGGCATTCCTGCGGTCAACCGGGCTTGTGTTGGGGCTTCTTGATCTAGAGGGTGACTGGTTGTCTGAGATTATCCCCCCAAGAGCTGAGTAGTGCCATGCCTTTAGCTAGGGAGTCCATCACATACTCATTGCCTTCTTTTGTTACGATCAGTTTGGTTGGAAAGCCCCATTTGTACCCAATCTTGTGGTTTCTGAGTGCTTTAGTTAGGGTTGCCATATTTCTCCTTTTTTGTAGCGTGTATTGTGATAAGTCTGCGTAGAATTGCAGGTTTGAATATGGCGATGGAATCGCTTCCTTCTGCCTTGCAGCCGCCATTATTCTTTCCTTGGTGTGGTAGAAGTGAAGGCGCAGGATCACGTCCCGCGGTATGTCTTCTCCTAGGTAGGCGGGTTTAGGTAACCTGTGGATTCTGTCCACCGTAAGATCTAATGACGATAATTCTGGTAAAATGGCTGTGAATAGCTGGGTGGCATAGTCCCTCAAATCTTGTTGTTTAACGGTTTCTGGGACCCCTCTGATCTTCAGGTTATTTCTTCTGGATCTATCCTCAATGTCCGCCATTTTGGCTTTGATCCCCTCTAAATCTTCATCTTTGGCTTCATTAGCATCTACCAAGTTGTTTATTGTTGTAGCGTATTCCCCCATTTTATGTTCTATATGGGTCACTTTGTTAGTCACCGATTTGATCTCATTACTAAATTTGTGCATACAGGAGATCATATCTGAGTGCAGTGATCCTCTCAGTGACACTAACATCTCTTTTAGCATAGTATCTATGACAGGCTGGCCGTTTGTAGGGAATGTATCAATGGAGTCAGGCAACTCCCTGGTGTCATCACCTGAGTCAGGGGGAGAGCTCACCTCAGTGCTGTCATCCATGGCATCCGCCTTGAATCTGGACTTCTCCGGGCTCCCTGTTGATGGGGTGGCTGGGGGAGACCTTGAGTCTTTAGGAGGGCTGCTTCTTTTTTGTGTTTTCAATTGCTTGCAGTTGTTTTTAGCCGCAGATGTCGGCGTGGACGCCGGGCCGGCGCCATCTTGCCTGGCCTCATAGGAGTAAAACTCCGTCAGTCTCATCGGCCGGTTCCCCTCCTTTTTCCTCCTGGTCATGGTATGGTTACGTTCCCTGGGTTCATGCGGACCGGAGCACCGTGGTTTGGGCTCAGGATCGGTCCCGAGAAAGGTGCTGTGAGCCGCGTTGTTCCTGCTTGTGTTGGAGCTCTGCTCTTACACGTCCATCTTGGACTCTGGCTAGCTCCACCCCCCCTTCTATATTAGTTTTTGAACGGATGAATTACAGATATTTTGTTCATATTGTTAGGTTGTGCACTTAGGGGTATATGGGGGATGGGGGGTGGGGTATTCCCCCCCCCCCTCTTCCCAATCATAAATGGTGGTTTGGGGCTGTGCGCAACAATTATCACTAGGATATATTAGAAGTGACCAAAATACAGATTAGTGGTGATGTATTTTATTGTTGGGGTTTTTTTTTTTTTTTTGTCTTTTTAAAGGGTATCATAAGCAAGTTATGTATATAGGCTTAAAGACGCTAGCACTATATTTTATATAGATTATTTAATAATGTTACTTTTATATTAGTTTTTGAATGGATGAAGTACAGGCATATTGTTCATATTGATAGGTTTTGCATTAAGTGGTATATGTGGTATATGTGGGATTGGGGATGGGGGGCGGGGTATTCCCCCCCCTTCCCAATCATAAATAGTGGTTGGGGTTTGTGCACAATAATTATCACTAGGATATATTAGAAGTGATCAAGCTACAGATAAGTTGTGATTTAATTTAATTGTTGTTTTTTTTTTTTTTCTTTCTCTTTCTTAATATGTTATTTATAGGGGTAATATGTGATCACATGAGGTTGTATAGGTCTAGAAGTAATATTTGTTATATGGATAAGCTGAAGTCACATGTAATACACACATCACAATATACTGTGGGATACAACACCGAATATGATGTATGAATGTGGGAAGGAGGATGGGGTTTTTTTTTTTTCTCTCCCCCCCCCCTTTTTTTTCTTTTTTTTCTCTCTTCTCCATCTATCCCCCTTCCCCTCTTCTTCTCCTCTCTTTCTATATCTTAGGATTAGATTTGAAGTTGGACGGAAGAGATAGGGAAATTGAATCAATATGGTATGGGACGTATAAATCCTCATCGTTGTTAGGTCTTTTGGGAAATATAGGTAATATAAGGAATTATAGAAACAAGAGAATAATAGTCAAATTGCAGCGTGTGGCCACCGACTGAGTGGCAGTAACTGGTCGTCAGGGTCGGATCTCCCCATTTTAGGGAACTTACATATTAGTAAGATAGACTGTTTTAGAGTCAATAGGTTGTGAGTCGGGTAGAGTGTGTAGTGTGTGTGAGTGGGTCGTATTTCTCCCCCCCCCCCCCTTTTTTTTTTCTTTCCTCTCTCTTTTTCTCCATCATCTTATCACTAAGCCTTAAAAAACAATGAAAATATGCTCATATAATATCAGAGGTCTTAACTCGGCATCAAAGAGGTCTCAGGTGTTATACTCTCTCCATAAGCAGAAAGTGGGGGTTGTCTTTTTCCAGGAGATGCATTTCCATGAGGACCACATCCCCAATCTTCAGAATAGATACTATACTACATGGTTCCATGATTCTTATAGGTATTCTAAATCAAAGGGTGTGTCTATTGCAATCCATAAAACAATTCCCTATCAAGTGCTGGAAGAATGGCGTAATAGAGATGGAAGAGCATTATTACTTAAACTTAATATATATGGTAAAAAATATACTTTTATTAATTTATACTTACCCAATCAAAATCAGCTCAAAGTGGGATTACAAGTGATTAATGAACTTATGGAAAAGGCAGAAGGAATAATAATAATTGGTGGTGATTTTAATTTCGTTATGGATAAAAATATGGATACCACAGTTCCGTCGTCTATACAGTCCAGTAAGGATAAGAAAAAGTTTAAAGATATGATGGTAAAGTGCCAGTTGGTGGATATCTGGCGGGTGTTGCATCCACTAGAGAAAAACTTTACGTTTCATTCAAAAGTTCATGGTTCATATCATCGATTAGACTTTTTCTTAATAAATCAGTGGGGGATAAACGCTATTACTTCAGCCGAGATAGGTAGTTCTATATGGTCGGATCACGCGCCAGTATTCTTGAAAATAGATATACTAATGGGCGAGAATAATAGGGGAAATTGGAGACTTAATGATAATTTGTTGTATAATGAAGCATGTGTAAAAGAGATAAGAAAGGCGATAACGGATTTTTCAAACGATCATATTGGAGATAATACATCCTTACCGATCCAATGGGAAGCATTAAAGTGTGTTATTCGAGGACTGTTCATAAAACATGGGGCTAGATTGAAAAAAATGAAAAATAGCAGAACAACTCAACTATTTAAAGAAATATCGATTGTAGAGGCCCAACATAAAGAAAATCTGACAAGGGAAACCTTAATAGAATTAACGGAGTTAAAAACAGAGCTACAAACACTGCTGAACGAGAAGACATTACATATAAGGGATAATAATCGTTCCCTATATTACCAACAGGGTAACAAACCAGGTAAACTTTTTGCAAGGGCCTTAAAAAATAGGGGAAATATAATGTCCATTGTTAAGATTAAGACAGAAACAGGGGACATGAGATACGACCCAAAAGGGATTATGAAAGAGTTTCAAACATTTTATACGAAACTATATAACATACCTAATCATAAGGCAAATAAAGATCCAGAAGGGTATCAGCAAAATATACATCAATATATAAAAGAAACTGCACTCCCTGCTTTAACAATAAGAGAAACAACACAGTTAGAGCAAGAATTTTCTGAAGAAGAAATACAGAGGGTAATTGATTCATTAATACCGGGGAAAAGTCCAGGTTCAGATGGCTTCTCCCCACGGTTTTATAAAATATTTAAAGAGGAGCTTACGTCTATAATTAAACGGACCTTTAATGCAGTATCTACAACGGTGCCCTTTGGCTCACAAAGTATGCAGGCATTTATCGCTCTAGTACCAAAACCAGACAAGGACCATACCTTGTGTAATAATTATAGACCAATCTCTTTAACGAATATTGATCTCAGATTATACTCCAAAATTATTGCTAATAGACTCACCCCCATAATACCCAGTTATATACATCTGGACCAGGTGGGGTTCGTAAAAGTTAGAGAGGCGAGAGACAATACCTTGAAAACACTTACACTAATGGAATATATACAGAGGGGCTCCATCCCATCCTGTTTAATAGCAATAGATGCTGAAAAAGCGTTCGACAGGGTGGGATGGAGCTTTCTTAAAGAGACATTAACACAATGGGGACTGGGGTCTGTAATGTTAGATAAAATAATGGCCCTTTACCAGCACCCAACTGCTAAGATCCAGGGTGAATGGGGGTTTATCGGAGGAGATATATATATCAAATGGAACCAGACAAGGTTGTCCACTATCTCCAATATTATATATACTTGTAATGGATCATTTATTAAGAGCGATTCGAGAGAATAAAGATATACAAGGAGTAAGGGTGGGGGAAATAGAGTATAAGATGTCTGTATATGCAGATGACATTTTGTTATATGTTACAAATCCTCTCATAACACTACCTAATTTGATAGCAGAATTCAATCGATTTGTAGTTTTGAGTAACTTTAAGGTGAACTATAGTAAATCTGAGGTGATGAATATCTACATGTCAAAAAACATGGTAGAACTGCTTAAAAAGGATTTTTCCTTCAAATGGCAGGAAAAGACCATTAAATATCTTGGCACTTTTATCCCCACTGATTTGAAGAAATTAGAGGATTATACTTATGTCCCGATGGTGCAAAAAATAACGAAAACACTCCAGCAATATGAAAAAGGTACATTCTCATGGATGGGTAGGATAAATATTATAAAAATGGATATAATCCCCAAAATATTATATATCTTACAAACGATCCCCATATTTCCAGCAACAAACATCTTGAAAAGGCTTTGCAGGGTAATCGGGCAATTTGTATGGGCAGGCAAGACGCCTAGAGTCAGTAGAATAGTGCTAAATAAGCCCAAAGAATCTGGGGGCCTTGCCCTCCCTGACATAGCAATATACCTTAGAGCAATAATGATCACTAGAATAGTGGACTGGTTTCATAACGGTAATAATAAACAGTGGGTGAGATTAGAAGAAGAGATAACAGGTTTTAAACTGAAATCACTGCCTTGGATTAAAAGAGAACAAAGACCGCCGGAAGGATATATGCCTTCCTTAGTAGTTTCGACATTGAAAGCATGGGATATTATGATAAAAAGGGGGTATGGATCTACCTTTAGAGGGCCGATGGCCCCACTATTTGGTAACCCAGAATTCCCACTTGCACTGGAAGCAAAGTCAAAAGGGATAGAGATACTAGGATAATAGAAACGATGGCAGGGGGAAAAATTCTCCCAATGGAAGACATGGGTGAGGGCCATAAAAAAGACTGGATGCAGTATGGCCTACTCCAAAGATACATTACATCCTTAATAAAATAAGCTGAAATAGATAGACCCTTAACATCACTAGAAAAAATTTTTATTCAAAAAGATAGACCTCTACATGTCCTATCAAAGGTATATAAGATCCTGAATATTGAGGGTCAAAACCAGGATATACCCTATATTAGGAAATGGGAGGTAGAGTTGGGCTTGGAGTTTCCAAGGAAAAAAATGGGAAAGGGCTATTACAGTAACTCATAAATTGTCAATATCTGTTAAACATCAGGAAAGAAACTACAAAATTTTAGCCAGATGGTATCAGTGCCCCATAGATCTACACAAGATAAACCCGATAAATAACGAGGCGTGCTGAAGGTGTCATGTAGCTCGGGGTACAATGTCCCATATATGGTATTATTGCTCCAAAATACAACCATTCTGGCAAAAAATGTTTGAGATCTATAGAGATGTAACTGGGAAGGATCTATATCCTGACATACAAATAACGGTATTATCTATGATACCTGGATCTTTGAAAAGCATAAAGAAAGGTTTATTAAAATATTTTTTGATGGCAGCATGTACTTGTATAGCAAGGAAATGGAAAAATACAAATGCGCCCTCCACGATGGAGTGGGAGTGTGAGATGGCGGGGATGCGTGCCTTGGAGGAGAGAAAGGTATTAGAGGAGGGAGTAAATAAGCAGATATTTAATACATGGTCTAGATGGACAGAGTATAGTGCCTCCTCCCAACTCCTCAGTGAGAGAGAGGTCCCTAAAGAGACACCGATAGGACTTTTTTTTTTTTTTGTCCTTTCCCTAGAGTGTATGGTGTATGATAGTAGGGGGGTGGGGGGGGGGGGTCGAATCGGGTAAACACACATCTTTATAACAAGGTAGATAGGTAGTTGTTATGGAATAATGCTAAATTGTACATTGGAAATTCCATTGTTTTAGATGTATATGTGTTTTGTATGTTATGTTAAAAATTTGTAAAAGTTTTGGTATAAATAAAGATTTATAAAAAAAAAAGAAGGCATTGCATAGTTTCCCAAGGATATGGGGCTGTCCTCAGTGGAGTCAATCCCTTCGGCCCGTCGGTGTTCGTTCTTAGGCGTTTTCTCGTGTGAAGCTCAGTGATGTCCTGCCGGCTGTAGTGGAGTCTCTCAGCTGAGTGATGTATTTGATGTTTCAGGTACCGCTGGAGGGTGCTCGGCCGGCTGCTGTGGAATCGATCACCACCACAAGGTATGGAATGCAAGGAAGTGTCCAGGTGGGGGGATGTTGTCACTGAACTGCGACGCGTTTCACGAGCGTGCACGCTGTGGGTGATTTACACAGCCGCGCTCCTTTTTCAAGCTATAGGACAGTCACTAACCAGTCAGTGATAAAGGATGGGGAGGGGGAGTGGTTAAAATTGAGTGTGCCGTGAGTGGATGGCACATGTGGGGGAGGGCGGAACAGGATAATGGACAGGCGGGACATGAGCATGGATAGTGCATGTAGAAATTATATGTATACGCACTTAATCATATACACTTGGGCACAGGTGAATCTAACATGAATAAAAGCAAAAAGGACATAAAGACATATATGCAAAAAACAAGAAACAAAAACAAAGGAACAGAACCAGAAAACAAAAGGCTTGAAACTATATGTAAAGGGGGGGATAGTGTGCTGATGCACACATGCATAGAAAAACAATAATAAGCAAGGTATAATGACTGTGGATGGTTGGTGTGCATGAATGGTGGAATGGGAGGAAAGGAATGATGTGCAGGGGCAATGACCGTGCTTATGCTAACACACCCCCTGCATAATTCTAGCACATGAAATTATATACATTAGGAGCCTGATATAATATATAGGAAGCCATCTGTGGGCACATTATGATAGTGGTACATACTAATATGAAATGGTGGGGAATGGTGGGGAAGAAATCTTCAACCTATTCATACATATTCCATCCACTGCTGAGATCTCCCTACTCAGTCGCAGACTCAGTTTTGCCCCAGTCAATAAACCCTATCCCTTTCTATTGTTCAAAGACCTTAACAGTTACATAAGAAACCTCACCCTCAAGAGACATTTCCATATAAAACATGAAAAAGAACAAAATAATATTGCCATGGAACCCATAACTAGCCCCTCTTTTTCTCCACCTAATGAGTCCAATTCTACTATAGAAGCCGCTGATGGTGATAATCTTGACATATCTTTCACTGATGATACTATAAGATTGCTCACTCAACACCTAGCTATGTCTCCCCCCATTGTCCACTCATCGCTCAAACCTAAATCCATATTTTTTCCCACTCAATCTAAGGGTCCATATCTCGAAGCATTCTACAGAGTGGTGTTTGCAGATCTTGTAAAATTGTGCAACTCCACTACCATGTCCAAATCCAATAACCTCTCACCTCATGAAATCAAAGCACTCGATGAATTGATGCATGCTGAAGACCTCATAATCAAAACCGCAGATAAAGGGGGAGGTATTGTGCTCCAAAATAAATCAGACTATATCAGAGAGGCAGACAGACTTCTGTCTGATCTGGCCACATACACCAAGTTAAAAAAGGATCCTACTACCAAATTTGCCAAGGAAGCAGAGCTCTTGATCTCAACCGCCCTAACAGACGTTATCATTTCCAAAACGGAAAGCTCATTTCTACAAAAATTATTTTATTTCATACCCTACTTTTATCATTTGCCCAAGATCCACAAAGACCCCAAGCACCCCCCCCGGTAGACCAAATGTAGCCTCCATGGACAGCGTCACCTCTGGCTTCAGCTTATATGTAGATCAATTTTTACAACCAGTAGTCCATCAGCTACAGTCCTATATGCATGATGGCACACATCTAATGGAACTCTTGTCACCATACACATGGGAATCAACCTATATCTGGCTATCATTGGACGTCAGTTCACTTTACACTTCCATCCCACACACATTCGGCATCAGGGCACTAAAACATTTCCTGGCAAATGACCCCCTCATCAACTCCCATCAAGCAACTTTCATTGTGGAAGCAACAAAGTTTTGTCTTACACACAATAACTTCACCTTTAATGGGGACTTCTATCTACAGAAACAGGGCACAGACATGGGCACAAACTTTGCTCCCTCCTATGCCAATCTGGCAATGGACCTTTGGGAAAATCAGTACATCTACCACAACAACCCCTTTTCTGCCAACATTGTATTTTTTGGAAGATAGATTGATGACCTTATCATCATTTAGATGGCACTACTGAACTCATCACCTTGTTTGTTAAACATTGCAATGACAATATATATGGTTTACCCTTTACCCATGAAAGCAACTCTACTTCTTTAGCCTTCCTAGACCTCGAACTAGGACATGAGGGACAAGAAATCTATGCCAAAAACCACACAAAACCGACAGCTGGAAATTCATACTTACATTTTAAGAGCTGCCACTACCTGAAATGGATTAAGAATATTCCAAAAGGACAATTTTGTCATCTCAGACAAAATTGAACCAGAGATACAGACTATACTGAACTCAGTGTCCCCCTTAAAAATAAATTCCTCGGCAAACAATATCCTGAGAGCCTTATAGATGAAGCATACCATCTATATCTCCACGGAAAACCCTCCAAAACTAATCAATTTGAACAAGATTGCTCCAGCAGGTTCATCACCACCTTCCATTCTAAGTACAAGAAAATGGAAAAAATACTGTCTGGGCACTGGAACATTCTACCACAAGACCCTCACCTGAAAACTATCTTTCCACCACATCCAAGAGTCATATACCATAGGGCCCCCAACCTTAAGAACAAAATTGCCCCCAGCAAAATAAAACCGACCGCTGCCCCACCTCCTGTACTCATTCTGATACCGATAACAGGGATATATCAGTGTCGCAAAGAGTTCTGCAAGACCTGACAATTTGTGGAGCACGGCCAAAAAACCTTCTCCACTAAAGAAAAGACTTACACACTAAAGGAATTTTACAACTGTTCCTCTGAATACGTTTTATATGCCCTCACCTGCCCATGCAACCTAATTTACGTGGGTAGAACCATTAGACCACTTAGACAACGCTTTGGGGAACACAGAAGGCTCATTGAGGGTGGCACAGACCCACATAGTGTTCCCAAATACTTTGCTATGGCCCACCAAGGATCTACCGTGGGCCTAAAAGTCTGGATAATATAACAAATCCTGAGATCTCAACCGACACCTGAACATTTTAAAAAAACTATGCGCTAGAGAAACGTATTGGATCTACTGTCTGGACACCCTCTCACCAGGAGGTATCAACGAGTGTATAGAAATAACCACCATCTTGTAATTGTTCTATCCATCTCCTGTCTCGAACCATAACCAATATGTAATAGAATATATATGAATAATTGTTTTATATATAATTTCATATCAATTTATATAGTGCATACTATACCCCCATAGCCTATCTAGTTTATTTTAACTCTCCCATTGTATCATCCAATAAATTGTTCTTATCCCTTCTTCCCCCATCATAGATTGGCCTTCTCGTCCACATCCTTCCCCTGAATCCCCAGGGGTGCTGGGTACCCATATGATTCCTCCTTTCTTCCCCACCATTCCGCACCATTTCATATTAGTATCTACCACTATCATAATGTGCCCACAGATGGCTTCCTATATATCATATCAGGCCCCATATCCCTGGGAAACTATCCAATGCCTTCTTTTTAACTGCAAAATGTGAGTTCATTATATGGAATACTTACTGTATATTAAAAGATTTGCTAAAATCTGCACCCAGAGGCGCATCTTCTCCTTCTCCTTCCTTTCCAGGTACAAGGAGCAGGGAGATAATTAGATAGTACTTTGATAGCCCCCCAGTTGGTCCAAGGGGGACTGGGTCCAGGAGGTGAGATTCTCCAGAGTGAGACCAATGCAGCCGGCATGCTGAGGGTGAGGTTCCTTCCAAATGAGAGCATTTTTCAAACTTTTAGTTGGACCTTAAGCAGTAAGAACATGAGTGAAAGAGAAAGTCAATAGAAAATAACAATAAACCAACAGTGCGGTAGTTGTGTAAAAAGGGGGATCCCAATGGAAATCTGATAGCAGTAAAACTGCACATTATAACTGGGGGTAAATTTGTGGGCTATAAGCTCCATAGCGCCATAGGAGTTTGTTGCTTTTGAAAGGATATGCGCATGAGGTGATTATGTGTTGTTCTTCTTATTGCGTTGTTTGTGAGTCCACTAGATTCCTGTCATTCTGGGTGTCCAGCTTGGGTGAAAAGATTGTCCTGGGGGTTCCTGCTCAGGTACGATATCCCAGGATTGAAGCAACTTTAGCCCTTCATTAAGAGAGGAAATCACATCGGAAGATCCATTGTGTGTGATGATCAGCTTGGTAGGATATCCCCAGCGATATACTATGCTCTGGTTTTGGAGAGCCTTGATAATGGGCATTAGGGCCTTGCACTTTTGCATAGTATATTGAGACAGGTCTGTAAAAATTAGCATTGCAGCGTATTTAGCAGGAGGTTGTGTACTCTTACTCCACACAGAAGGGATGTCAGCAAAGCAAGTCTTTAAACAGGAACGCAGGAGATAGGCTCTGTGATGTTGACCAAGGCAAAGGCAGAGATCCTTTGGGCTGGACAGCTTAAGTAGGCAGGACCGATGAGCAGGATATCATCAACAGCTGAGTAACTGTGGAGAGATAGGAGCTGGCAATTAGCCAACAGGTGGGCAGCCAGCTCTGAGAAGGAAGGGCTGAGCCCAGCCCTGACAATAGGCTCCACAAGCGCCCTGGTGTCATCTAGGTTAATGTCTCCTTTTTGGAGCTCTGCAGCAGGGGAACCAGCCTCCATTCTGGGCTTTGATTTAGCCGGGCTGCGGGAGAGGGCAGTGGAGGTGCTTGGTGAGTTCCGCTGGGATGGGAAGCGTGGGGTGAGGTGCTGGATGCAGTCGGCCAGCGGCCGCCAGCGCCATCTTGGACTTGTTCCCCTCAGGCAGTGGGAAGAAGTGTGGGAGTTTTTAGGGTGATGAGTCTCCTTTCATTTGCGGGTCATGGCTGGAGAGGTTCTGGGAACCTGCGGGCAGGTGCTAGTGTCAGTGTGGACAGTCAAGCTCACCTCTGTAGCTGTTAAATCCCGGTGCTGGAGCAGAGCTGTTGTCTTAGAAGATAGAAGAAAGAAGAAACATTTAAATAAAGGAATTGTCAAAAACTGTCTCTTGTCATTTTTAACATTTTTTACACTTTTTTTGTGAAATGGTAGGGGTACTTTTGTACCCCCCTTACCATTTCACACAGGGGGGAGGGTCGGGATCTGGGGGTCCTCTTGTTAAAGGGGGCTTCCAGATTCCGATAAGCCCCCCGTCCGCAGACCCCCACAACCACCGGTCAAGGGTTGTGGGGAAGAGGCCCTTGTCCCCATCAACATGGCGACAAGGTGTTTTGGGAGCTACCCCAAAGCACCCTCCCAATGTTGAGTGCATGTGGCCTGGTATGGTTCAGGAGGGGGGGTGTTCTCTCGTCCCCCCCTCTTTTCCTGCAGCCTGCCAGGTTGCGTGCTCGGATAAGGGTCTGGTATGGATTTTTGGGGGGACCCACGCCATTTTTAAAAAAAATTTTGGCCGGGTTCCCCTTAATGACCCCCACGTCATTTTTTTTTTTTACATTTTGGTTCGGGGTTCCCCTGTGGGGATTTCCTATGCCGTTTTTATCAATGAACTTTTATGTGTATTGTCGGACCGGCAATTCATTAATAGCCGCGAGTAGTTTTAAATGACTTTTTTTCCTTTGAAATGTCATTTTACTGTCAGACTGTTCTAAACACGGGAAACATGCACCCCTTTACAGGCATACTATAGACACCCCCCAGGTATGAAATTTAAAGGAATATTTCACTTTTATTGTTTCACTTTAAGCATTATTAAAATCACTGCTCCCGAAAAAACGACCGTTTTTAAAACTTTTTTTTGCATTGATCCATGTCCCCTGGGGCAGGACCCGGGTCCCCAAACACTTTTTATGACAATAACTTGCATATAAGCCTTTAAAATTAGCACTTTTGATTATTCATGTTCGTGTCCCATAGACTTTAACGGGGTTTGCACAAATGTTTTGCCTGTTCGCATGTTCTGGTACGAACCGAACAGGGGGGTGTTTGGCTCATCCCTACTCAGGAGCATGCAGAGCAATGCAACCATGATTATAGGATGACAGGTGCAATGTCAGGCTTCCAAATTGGGTTTGGGGTATTAAGCCCCGTACACACGATCGGATTGGCTGCAAGTCCGACCATGTGTATGGTCCATCAAACATTTGCTGTCGGACTTTGGCCAACAAATGTTGGCTAGCAGGTTCTCGAATTTTCCGCCAGCAAAACTTTGTTGTCGCAATTTCCGATCGTGTGTACACAAGTCCGATGCACAAAAGTTCACGCATGCTTGGAATCAAGCAGAAGGAGCTACACTGGCTATTGAACTTCCTTTTTCTTGGCTCGTCATACGTCTTGTATGTCACCATGCTCCCACGTTCGTAATTGTTGGCCAACATTTGTGTGATCATGTGTATGCAAGACAAGTTTGAGCCAAAATCCTTTGAACAAAAATCCACGGTTTTGTTGGCAGAAAGTCCGATGTACGGGGCATTAGTGATGCTAAAAAACTGCCCACAAATTTTAAATTGTGCCAAATGAAAAGTACCATTGTAACGAAAACAGGAATGATCCCAGTTTGAGTTAGTGGCAGGTCTACAGTGGTAGTAGATGTTAACAGTGTAAGGTCAGCAGTGCTATAAAAAGATGTTAATGGTGACAAGATTTGCTCATGGAGGCAAGGAGGTATGGAGGCAAGGGATAGCAGTGGTAGAAGGACGTAGGGGATAAAATCTCTGCATATTGCAATCATTAAGATGCCCATCTAAAATTTTTTAGCAATTATCAACATTTCCCGCTGACTAAATCAATTGCTCCAACAGTAAAGAACTCCTTATGCAGGTTAAGGTTAAACTGCTTCTCATCCAAATTCTTTGAGTGGTCACATGTCTTCTTATGGAATGCTGAATAGTTTTCTCCATATGCTAGAATCACCATTTAGCCATTTATATATCACTATCCTATCTCCTCTTAAGCATTTCTTCTCCAGGGAGAATAATTTTAATGTTTGTAGTCATTCCTCAGAACTGAAGTCCTCCAGTCCTCTTATTAGTTTTGTTGCCTTTCTCTGAACTCTCTCCAGTTCCAGCACAGCCTTCCTGAGGACTGGTGACCAGAACTGGACAGAATACTTAAGATGTGGCCAGACCAGAGTTTTATAAAGTAGTAGATTTATAGTTTTATCTTTTGAGTAAATACTCTTTTTAATTCATGCTAACAGGCTTTGCTTGCAGAAGCTTGGCATTGCATTCTATTGTTCCTATTTTTAGCCCCCAAGTGAATTACTTTACGTTTATCAAAATTAAACCTCATTTGCCAACCCCAAGGCTCTGTCCTTGGGCTCCTCCTTTTCTCTCTCTACACCTCTTCCTTGGGCCAGTTGATAACCTCCCATGACTTCCAATACCACCTCTATGCTGACGACTAGGGATGAGCCGAACACCCCCCGGTTCGGTTCGCACCAGAACCCGTGAACGGACCGAAAGTTCGCACGAACGTTAGAACCCCATTGACGTCTATGGGACTCGAACGTTCGAAATCAAAAGTGCTCATTTTAAAGGCTAATTTGCATGGTATTGTCCTAAAAAGGGTTTGGGGACTCGGGTCCTACCCCAGGGGACATGTATCAATGCAAAAAAAACTTTTAAAAACGGCCGTTTTTTCAGGAGCAGTGATTTTAATGATGCTTAAAGTAAAAAAAAAAAGTGAAATATTCCTTTAAATATCGTACCTGGGGGGTGTCTATAGTATGCCTGTAAAGTGACGCGTGTTTCCCATGTTTAGAACAGTCCCTGCACCAAATGTCATTTTTAAAGGAAAAAATCTCATTTAAAACTGCTTGCGGGTTTAATGTCATGTCGGGTCATGGCAATATGGATGAAAATCAGTGAGACAAACGGCATGGGTACCCCCCAGTCCATTACCAGGCCCTTTGGGTCTTGTATGGATATTAAGGGGAACCCCGCACCCAAATTAAAATAAGGAAAGGTGTGGGGCCACCAGGCCCTATATACTCTGAACAGCAGTATACAGGCGGTGCAAACAAGACAGGGACTGTAGGTTTGTTGTTAAGTAGAATCTGTTTGTAATTTTGAACATTTTTAACGTGTTTAGCTCCAGCCAAAAAATCTTTTCTAAGCTTTTTGGAAAACATAGGGAAGGGTTATCACCCCTGTGACATTTGTTTTGCTGTCTTTCCTCCTCTTCAGAAGATTTCACCTCACTTTTTTGTCCCAATGAAAAATGTTTTTTGAAAATTTGGGTTTTTTTGTGGAACAAGGATTGGAAAGCATCAGTGGAAAGGAGAAATTGTTTTCCCATATTAACTCTTACAGGAGAGAATTTCCCTTCCTAGGGGTAGATTTCATCTCACTTCCTGTTGTCTCCTTCCGTTTGCAAGTAGGAGTCGTTTGTAAGTTAGATGTTTGAAAGTAGGGTCCTGCCCTATATACTCAGCAGAAATTTGGGCCTTAGGTGTTGCTGTGGCCACAACACTGTAAGCCCTCACAGGGCCCTGCTGTGAAATATTAGATCAAGAATTGTAATTACATGCCCCTGTTGAACAGGAGCTGAAAAATTAGGCCTTAGGCACTGGTGCTGGTGCCACAACACTGCAACCCCTCACAGACACTCTAGTTGGAACGCAGGAACGAGCCCTGCTGCAAATTATTGCTTCAAAAATTGTAATTACACGCCCCTGTTAGACAGGGGCAGAAAAATTGGGCCTTAGGCACTGGTGCTGGTGCCACAACACTGCAACCCCTCACAGACACTCTAGTTGGAACGCAGGAACGAGCCCTGCTGCAAAGTATTGCATCAAAAATTGTAATTACACGCCCCTGTTAGACAGGGGCAGAAAAATTGGGCCTTAGGCACTGGTGCTGGTGCCACAACACTGCAACCCCTCACAGACACTCTAGTTGGAACGCAGGAACGAGCCCTGCTGCAAAGTATTGCATCAAAAATTGTAATTACACGCCCCTGTTAGACAGGGGCAGAAAAATTGGGCCTTAGGCACTGGTGCTGGTGCCATAACACTGCAACCCCTCACAGACACTCTAGTTGGAACGCAGGAACGAGCCCTGCTGCAAAGTATTGCATCAAAAATTGTAATTACACGCCCCTGTTAGACAGGGGCAGAAAAATTGGGCCTTAGGCACTGGTGCTGGTGCCACAACACTGCAACCCCTCACAGACACTCTAGTTGGAACGCAGGAACGAGCCCTGCTGCAAAGTATTGCATCAAAAATTGTAATTACACGCCCCTGTTAGACAGGGGCAGAAAAATTGGGCCCTAGGCACTGGTGCTGGTGCCACAACACTGCAACCCCTCACAGACACTCTGGTTGGAATGCAGGAACGAGCCCTGCTGCAAAGTATTACATCAAAAATTGTAATTACACGCCCCTGTTAAACAGGGGCTGAAAAATTGTGCCTTAGGCACTGGTGGTGGCGCCCAGAACCAAAAATGTTCTTACAAGCTATCAGCGTGATGATTGAGGAGGAAGAGGATAATTACTCAGGGATAGTCACTCAGCATCAGCATAGGCAGTCTTTGAAGGGATCTGAGATTTCAAAAAAAATTATTCGGTTACATCAGCATCAGGTGCTTGGTAGCTGGTGGTGATCCAAGACTCATTCATTTTTATGAAGGTCAGCCGATCGACCGAGTCGGTGGACAGACGCACCCTGTGATCGGTTACCACGCCTCCAGCAGCACTGAATGTGCGTTCCGAAAGAACGCTGGATGCAGGACAGGCCAGTAGCTCAATTGCATACTGTGCAAGCTCTGGCCAGTGATCCATCCTCAAGACCCAGTAACCCAGAGGATTTTCGGTGGGAAAGGTGTCCAAGTCTGATCTTGCCCCTAGGTATTCCTGCACCATGTAAAACAGACGCTGGCGATGGTTGCTGGAACCGATCATACCTTGGGGCTGCGGACCAAAAAATTGTCTGAACGCATCGGTCAGACGGCCACCTTCTCCACCGCTCCTTCTTTGACTGACCGAAGCCTCAGCAACACGTTGTCCAGAAACAGGAGTTTGTAACCTCCCAGTCTCTGGGAACGCATTGCACAGACCTTTCTGCAAGGCCTCCCGAAGATGTTTCATCCTCTGCTCCCTCTGCGATGGCAAGATAAGGTCCGCAACCTTACCCTTGTAACGTGGATCAAGGAGGGTTGCCAGCCAGTATTGGTCCTTCTCCTTGATACCACGAATACGAGGATCCTTACGCAGGCTTTGCAGGATCAGGGAGGCCATGCAGCGTAGGTTTGCTGAGGCATTCGGTCCGGAGTCCTCTGGGTCACTAAGAACGACATGGTCCGCAGCCACCTCCTCCCAGCCACGTACAAGTCCATGTGTTTCTTGGGACTGATCCCTTAAAGACTGCTGCTGATGCTGAGTGCCAGGCTCCACCTCCATACTGACACAATCTTCCTCCTCCTCCTCTTCCTCCTCGTCCTCTTCCTGTGTGATCGGCGGGCACGCAGGAACACTGTCTGGATAAAGGGGGCCTTGAGAGCTAAGGAAGTCCTCCTCTTCCTGCCTCTGTTCTGCCTCAAGTGCCCTGTCCATTATTCCACGCAGCGTGTGCTCCAACAGGTGGACAAGGGGGACAGTGTCACTGATGCATGCACTGTCACTGCTCACCATCCTCGTGGCCTCCTCGAATGGTGACAGGACAGTGCATGCATCCCTGATCATGGCCCACTGGCGTGGGGAAAAAAAACCAAGCTCCCCTGACCCTGTCCTGGTGCCATAGTCGCACAGGTACTCATTGATGGCCCTCTGCTGCGTGTGCAGCCGCTGCAGCATGGCTAACGTTGAGTTCCACCTGGTGGGCATGTCACAGATTAGGCGGTTCTTGGGCAGGTTAAACTCCTTTTGGAGGTCCGTCAGCCGAGCACTGGCATTATATGACCGGCGGAAATGCACACAGACTTTCCTGGCCTGCCTCAGGACATCCTGTAAGCCCGGGTACCTGCCCAAGAACCGCTGCACCACCAAGTTAAGGACGTGAGCCAAACAGGGCACATGGGTCATTTGTCCCTGTCGGAGGGCAGAGAGGAGGTTGGTGCCATTGTCGCAAACCACCATTCCTGCCTTAAGTTGGCGTGGCGTCAACCACCTCTGAACCTGCCCCTGCAGAGCTGACAGAACCTCTGCCCCAGTGTGGCTCCTGTCCCCCAAGCACACCAGCTCAAGCACCGCATGGCATCTTTTGGCCTGCGTACTTGCGTAGCCCCTTGAACGCCTACGGAGCACCGCTGGTTCTGAGGAAGAGGCCATGGAGGAAGAAGAAGAGGAGGGGGTGGAGGAGAGAGGTGTGTCACAATCAGCATTTTGGAGGCGTGGTGGCGGAACAACCTCCAACACTACTGCACCTTGTCCTGCATCCTTCCCAGCTGCCAGCAGAGTCACCCAATGCGCCGTGAAACTTAGGTAACGTCCCTGTCCATGCCTGCTGGACCATGAGTCAGCGGTAATATGCACCTTACCGCTGACCGCCCTGTCCAGCGAGGCATGGACATTGCCTTCCACATGCCGGTAGAGAGCCGGAATCGCCTTCCGTGAGAAAAAGTGGCGTTTGGGTACCTGCCACTGAGGAACCGCACATTCCACAAACTCACGGAAGGGGGCAGAGTCTACCAACTGAAAAGGCAGCAGCTGAAGTGCTAGCAATTTTGCCAAGCTAGCATTCAACCGCTGGGCATGTGGATGGCTGGGAGCAAACTTCTTTCGGTGGTGCAGCAGCTGGGGCAGGGAAATTTGCCTGGTACAATCTGACGTCGGTGTACCAAAAGCAGATTGCCCACAAGTACTTGGCTGTGACACACCTAATTCTACACCTTCATTCCTCTCACTGCAGGTCTCAGAGAGGACTGAAGGTCTAGTGGGGTTGGAAATCTCAGCTGATGAGGAGCAAGGAGAGATCCTCTTTGTTCTTTGGTGTGGGTCTTTTAGATACGCTTGCCAACGAACTGCATGGCAGGTCAACATATGTCTGGTCAAGCATGTGGTACCCAAGCGGGAGATGTTTTGGCCACGCGAGATACGCTTGAGACATATGTTGCAAATAGCAGCGGTGCGATCTGATGCACTCGTCTCAAAAAAGGCCCACACCAAAGAACTTTTTGAACAACGCGCAGAGACTGCAGCGCCCTGCACATGTGGAGCTTTGGGGTGTGATGCAGTCAATGTGCTGCCCTTAGGCTGGCCCCTGGAGGGCATCCTGCCTCGTTGGTGATGTGCTGCCGCCTCCTCCTCCTCCTCCTCCTCTCTCCTATCAGGCACCCACGTTGAGTCAGTGACCTCATCATCCCCTCCCTCCTCATCACTGGAGCAAACCTGGCAGTATGCTGCAGCAGGGGGAGCATGACTGCCAGATTGCTGTCCTTCTTGGGCACCCCCTCTGTCCGCGCTCATGTTACTGCCTTCATCGAGCTCAGTATCGTCATCAGAGCCTTCCAAACGCTGGGCATCCTCCTGGAGCATGTACCCAACACTGTGGTCAAACAGTTCGAGGGAATCCTCATGAGGACATGGTGGAGCTAGGGAAGGAGTCACTGATGACATTGAGCTGAGGGAAGAGGCCGCTGCTTTGCCAGACAAAGCACCCTGGGCATGGGTGAGAGAGGATGAGGAGGATGAGGACGGCTTGGTCATCCACTCGACCAAGTCTTCCGCATGTTGCGGCTCAACACGGCCAGCTGCCGAAAAAAAGGCCAAGCGTGTCCCATGGCCACGTGCTGATGAGGATGCACCGTCTCCACGACCAGCACTAGACACAGAGCCTGCTTGCCCTCTCTTATTGGCTTGTGACTGTCTGCCTCTCCTTCTTGGCCTTCCAGACATACTAATGGCCTGTAGCTGCACTAAGCTGGGATAGAACACCTGTAATTTTCTTCAAGTAGCTTTATATACTGTAACCAGACAAGCCTGCCTGTCAGTAGGAAGATAACAGGAACGGATCTAGCTGAACACTGTGAGCAGGACGCACTGTACTAAATGTAAATAGTCTAGCTGCCTGACCGTGGTACTAATAGGATCAAATAGAACACCTGTAATTTTCTTCAGGTAGCTTTATATACTGTAACCAGACAAGCCTGCCTGTCAGTAGGAAGATAACAGGAACGGATCTAGCTGTACACTGTGAGCAGGACGCACTGTACTAAATGTAAATAGTCTAGCTGCCTGACCGTGGTACTAATAGGATCAAATAGAACACCTGTAATTTTCTTCAGGTAGCTTTATATACTGTAACCAGACAAGCCTGCCTGTCAGTAGGAAGATAACAGGAACGGATCTAGCTGAACACTGTGAGCAGGACGCACTGTACTAAATGTAAATAGTCTAGCTGCCTGACCGTGGTACTAATAGGATCAAATAGAACACCTGTAATTTTCTTCAGGTAGCTTTATATACTGTAACCAGACAAGCCTGCCTGTCAGTAGGAAGATAACAGGAACGGATCTAGCTGTACACTGTGAGCAGGACGCACTGTACTAAATGTAAATAGTCTAGCTGCCTGACCGTGGTACTAATAGGATCAAATAGAACACCTGTAATTTTCTTCAGGTAGCTTTATATACTGTAACCAGACAAGCCTGCCTGTCAGTAGGAAGATAACAGGAACGGATCTAGCTGAACACTGTGAGCAGGACGCACTGTACTAAATGTAAATAGTCTAGCTGCCTGACCGTGGTACTAATAGGATCAAATAGAACACCTGTAATTTTCTTCAGGTAGCTTTATATACTGTAACCAGACAAGCCTGCCTGTCAGTAGGAAGATAACAGGAACGGATCTAGCTGAACACTGTGAGCAGGACGCACTGCACTAAATGTAAATAGTCTAGAAGATAACAGGAACGGATCTAGCTGAACACTGTGAGCAGGACGCACTGCACTAAATGTAAATAGTCTAGAAGATAACAGGAACGGATCTAGCTGAACACTGTGAGCAGGACGCACTGCACTAAATGTAAATAGTCTAGAAGATAACAGGAACGGATCTAGCTGAACACTGTGAGCAGGACGCACTGCACTAAATGTAAATAGCAGGAACGGATCTAGCTGAACACTGTGAGCAGGACGCACTGCACTAAATGTAAATAGTCTAGAAGATAACAGGAACGGATCTAGCTGAACACTGTGAGCAGGACGCACTGCACTAAATGTAAATAGTCTAGAAGATAACAGGAACGGATCTAGCTGAACACTGTGAGCAGGACGCACTGCACTAAATGTAAATAGCAGGAACGGATCTAGCTGAACACTGTGAGCAGGACGCACTGCACTAAATGTAAATAGTCTAGAAGATAACAGGAACGGATCTAGCTGAACACTGTGAGCAGGACGCACTGCACTAAATGTAAATAGCAGGAACGGCTCTAGCTGAACACTGTGCGCAGGACGCACTGCACTAAATGTAAATAGCAGGAACGGATCTAGCTGAACACTGTGAGCAGGACGCACTGCACTAAATGTAAATAGCAGGAACGGATCTAGCTGAACACTGTGAGCAGGACGCACTGCACTAAATGTAAATAGCAGGAACGGATCTAGCTGAACACTGTGAGCAGGACGCACTGCACTAAATGTAAATAGCAGGAACGGATCTAGCTGAACACTGTGAGCAGGACGCACTGCACTAAATGTAAATAGCAGGAACGGATCTAGCTGAACACTGTGAGCAGGACGCACTGCACTAAATGTAAATAGCAGGAACGGATCTAGCTGAACACTGTGAGCAGGACGCACTGCACTAAATGTAAATAGCAGGAACGGATCTAGCTGAACACTGTGAGCAGGACGCACTGCACTAAATGTAAATTGCAGGAACGGATCTAGCTGAACACTGTGAGCAGGACGCACTGCACTAAATGTAAATAGTCTAGAAGATAACAGGAACGGATCTAGCTGAACACTGTGAGCAGGACGCACTGCACTAAATGTAAATAGCAGGAACGGATCTAGCTGAACACTGTGAGCAGGACGCACTGCATTAAATGTAAATAGTCTAGATAGAAGATAACAGGAACGGATCTAGCTAAACTGAATACAGTGTATATATATATATGCAACACCTGGGATGCATATATATACACAATACACTGTAAGTGCAGCTAACTGACTGACTGTTCTGCCTAATCTATCTAACTCAAATCAAATGACACTGTCTCTCTCTCTCTCTATCTCTCAGCACACCAGAACACACACTACACAGGGCCGCCGTGCAGGCGGCCTTATATAGTGTGGGGTGTGTACTAAATCCCCTGAGCCATAATTGGCCAAAGCCACCCTGGCTTTGGCCAATTACAGCTCTCTCTACTGACGGCGCTGTGATTGGCCAAGCATGCGGGTCATAGTGCATGCTTGGCCAATCATCAGCCAGCAATGCACTGCGATGCCGCAGTGAATTATGGGCCGTGACGCGCCACACGAATTTAGCGCGAACGGCCCATAACGTTCGCAATTCGGCGAACGATCGAACAGCCGATGTTCGAGTCGAACATGGGTTCGACTCGAACACGAAGCTCATCCCTACTGACGACACCAAGATCTATCTCTCCACCCCTCAACTTACCTCCTCAATCCCCTCACATATCACAAACTACCTAAACGACATATCAGTATGGGTGTCACACCACTTCCTCAAACTCAGTCTTTCTAAAACTGAGCTTGTAATATTTCCTACTCTTGCTTCCCCTCCCCATAACTTTACTAATGAGATCAACAGCAAAACGATTGGTCCCTCCACACACATCAAGGTGCTGGGTGTAATCTTGGATCCTGTAATCACCGGCTAGATCTTGCCGCCTTAACCTCTGTAACATTTCCAGAATTCGCCCCTTCCTGACTAATGACACCACAAAGCAACTTATTCACTCTTTGGTTATTTCCCATCTTAACTATTACAACTCTCTCCTCACTGGCCTACCTTTACACAGGCTACCCCACAGTGTATTATGAATGCTGCTGCTAGGCTAATACACTTCACTAACAGATCAGTGACTGCTGCTCCTTTCTGCCAATCCCTAAACTGGCTACCCCTACCCCACCATATAAACTTTAAAATACTAACCACAACATACAAGGCCATCCACAACATCACCCCCAGCTACATCAACAAACTCATCTGCAGATATCACCCAAATTGTCCTCTCTGCTACTCCCAAGACGTCCTGCTCTCTAGCACCCTTGTTACATCCTCCTACGCTCACCTCCAGGACTTCTCCAGATCCTCTCCCATCCACTGGAACCCCCTGCCCCGGTATATCTGGTCAGCCCCTACACTGTCCTCCTTTAGGTGATCCCTGAAAACTCACTTAATCAGGGCAGTCTATCCCACACCCACCTAAGAACTGTACCCGAGTCACCTCCATCAGATCATCCCTCCATCAGATCATCCCTGCAGCTATTAACTTTTTTACCACCTCCCCCTCCCTTTAGACTGTAATGCAGTGTACACACGAGCGGACTCTTCCGATGGACTGAATCCGGTGGATAATCCGACCATGTGTGGGCTTCATCGGACTTCCAACGGACCTTTTCAGTCGAAAATCCGCCGGACTTTAGATTTGAAACATGCTTCAAATCTTTCCGCCGGAACTCCGCCGGACCCAGTTCCTATCGGGAAGCCCATTCGTCTGTATGCTAGTCCAACGGACCAAATACAAAGCAAGGGAAGCTACAGCACCTGCCCGTGAGAATGTTTCCAGCGCGATCCTATTGTGCTGGTTCTTGGCGACAGGGTATAATCTCGCGCTTGCTGCAATAGGAAAAACACATTTTCCAGCGAGCACGAGAAGGAGGCGACAATGTCGCCTGGTATGGATTTTAAGGGGAACCCCTAACCCAAAGCACCTGTCCTCATGTTGATGAGGACAAGGGCCTCTTCCCGACAACCCTGGATATTGGTTGTTGGGGTCTGCGGGCGGGGGGGTTATCGGAATCCAGGAGCTCCCTTTAATAAGGGGGCCCCCAGATCTCGGCCCCCCACCCTATGTAGAAAAAATTACAAATCAGCGCGAAGTGGTAAATATGCGTTATATAGCTGCTGAACACTAGGGTCAAAAAACAAATCCCTTAATATAAATATAACATCAGATAGTGCAGCACTAGAATCAAAATAAAACACTAAAGTCCACCACGATATCAATATCCATATGGGTAATCAATAAATCATCCTCAAGTGCGAGCGAACACCGGTTAGTGGAGAAGTGATTTCAGGCAGCCCACCACCAAGGAATAGGTTGGCCTCTCACCTGAAGGAATGGACCCTTTGGTTATAGAGGGTCATAAATCGCTTTAGTCAAGCAAGATACAGCATGTGCCGGCATCCGTCAGGGCTCAGGTGTCAAACACTCCTCTGGGACCATGGGGCTCCGGTAACAGACACTCCAATATGACCAAGGTCAAGTTCTCTAAGTATATTCCAAAGTTGCTTGAAGCACTTACAAATTCAAATTTACAAGTAGAGGAAGATTTTTCACAGGTCACCAGCATCAGCACAAAATATAAAACCACCTGAAAGGTAGGTGCTTTAGGATGACAGTATTCCAATTGTGCTGGTACTAGCTGAGTGCATAGATGCGCACCTGTAACCAGTTTTCTATCCAGGAACATACACTATCATCAGTGGCAACAGTCCTCATTTTGTAAATTCATTTTTTTATGGGATACTGTATAAAAATCCTTTGGCAAAGTCCCTATACATTACAACCACAGGCCATCTATCTTTGTGTTGCTTCCTTTGTGTGAAATAACTGGTGATCCTACCATTCCCCCTGCTTTGCCACTTAAAAATGACCACATTAGGCATGAGAGCACATCTTTATCAGTGTGGTCAGTTTTCTGCCCGTACTGTCTGTCCTCCAAAGGTCAGACTTGTGTTGACAAGCCCCCCCTTCAAATTGATTTACTGTACTGTATTATTTGTTTCTCCACCCCTAGCCCTGAAAGCACCTGAGAACAGAGCTTGTATGATCACTTTATAATTTCTATATATTTTTTTTTCTTAGGTATGTACACTTTTCATGTCTATTTTATACTGAATGGGTTGCATTACAAGGTAAGGGTTCAAATATACTTTAAAGCCTTCTTCACTGCTGTTCCCCCTCTGTCAGGAAGCCATGATGTCCATGAGACAGTTTACTGGTAAGCTTCTCCAAATTAAAATGTGCATTTGCACTTTCATGTTGCAATCGTCTAATAGTGTTATCACATATTTTAATTTGGTATTTGGATTTTCACTGAATTTTTTGGCATGCCATTTTATTCATTCATATCAAAGTTACCATGTACCTAGATAGGTGAAACTGTTTATACTGGTTTTGCTCTTTCACTGTACGAGTCATTTGGGGTTTCCTTTCTCTATCATTTTTTGGCATATTTGGTTGTATTTACTGAGTGAACATTTATACCTTTATTTGTATATTATTCTAATAGGGAAGTGAGTGAGGCATGTTCATGTTGTAAAATATCTTGATCTAGCAGGTGTAACATGCAGGAGGTCCCCCCCTCTTCCTCTTGATGCTGTGCCTCCAGTGCCCTATCTATAATTCTCATCATTATGGTTGTCTCCTCAAACTTTGACATTGTGGTGCATGTGTTCTGTATGGGGAGCCATTGATGATGGAGAAGCAGCCCAGCTCCCTCGAGCCTGCCCTCACACATACTACAAGTATTAATTTATAGCCTACTGATTCATCTGCAGCTGCTCCAGCATGGCCAAGGTAAGGTTCAACTGGGTGGGCATGTCACATACAGTATCAGGTGGTGTGTGGGGAGATAGATTTCCCCACTGAATTTCACCCAGTCGCACACATAGTGGGTATGACTACCCAAAATGGCTACAAACTCTTATGGTCTGCCTAGAAAATTCTGTACACCTGTTACCTATCTAGGAAGCACTGCACCAACAGGTAGAGAACATGTGCCAGACAAGGCATGTGTGAACGTTCCCTAATGAAAGGTGGATAGCAGGATGGTGCCGTTGTCACACACAACCTTTCCTGGCATAAGCTGGCATGAGGTTATCTACTTCTAGGCCTGTGCTATTATAAAAGATGTTATAATTTACAATAGGTTCTTTTACTCTGTACCAAGGACTTCACATTTTCTACATTACAGGTGTGACATGCATCCATCATATTCATGTCTGTGCCTATCAGAGTATTATCATTTATTATTTCCAATATTTCCAACATTTATTATTTGTAATATTTTCTATTTTGAGGAATGCTTTTGCTCACTTTTAGCTCTATCGCATGATAATCCTATTTCCAGATTCAAAAATACCCGCAAAGCTCATGCACTATATAAAGGGTAACTCCACTTTTGTGGGAAAAAAATTGCAAACAAAAATAGCAAATAAAGAAAAAATAATATAGCACACATAATTGTGACCCTAATCATTTTGTGGTTGAACCTTTCCTTTTCAATCTGCAGCCAATGTAATTTTCTGAGAATACATTGCATATAAATAAATCACCACATCACTTCCACTAGCAGTCACAGTCCCTGTCGAACTATCTGAGGATACCAGTTAATAAAGGTTTTTTCTTATATCCATTAGTTACTATACTCTGTACCCAGGTCTACACCACACTCTAATACAGGTCTATCAGGTCTGACATCCATACTTTTATGTTTGTCTATGGCTATCAGAGTAGACACATGTCTTTATTTGCAATCCTATAGAGTAGTGGTGTAGTATTTCACATACATGATTTCTACTTATAGAGATATGCCAAGACCCTATGGAGACAATCATCCTATTTAGTTGTCCTTAAAGAGTCATTGTCCTAAATGGACTCCTCCGCTGTCAGAATAAATTGATCAGTGCTGCAGCCAATTGGCTGCATATGCTGATCAAATCAACATCTTCTATCATTCCTGTTGGAGAAAGGCAGATTGTTAGATCGTCTTCTCTTTAGCGGGAATATCCATAGATGGATCAAAATTCAGCCAGTGCCTGTTGAACTGGCCAAATTTCATCCATCTATGGCCAGCTTAACTTTCCCTCATTCCCCTTCTCCACAGATGTCATGGTCTCAGCAGTCCATTCACCCCAAAATCAATTTCTCTTCTCCTCCCAAAGCTTACCCTCCTCTCTACTTCCCAGACCATACCACGCTACCCCTTGTCCTTGCAATCATCTTAAAATCTGCTACTCTGCTTCTCATGGGAAAACAAAAATGTGAAAAGGGAAAAAAGTTAAGCAGAATTAAAAAGATTAAGGATAGTGAGAAAGATGTACTGCCTCACCTCCTCTCCCACTCACTATATAGTAAAACCAAACTTTCTTTATCCCCTAGTGATTCTGTAAGTCGCAATACCGGGTTCCTCTATTAATAAACATTACCCTTCCTTCATTAGTGACTTCAATATGGAGGACTATTAAAGTGAAATAATGGGCACCCATTAACTCTTTAGAGGGGGGACAAGGAGGGGGGAAAGGGGAATGGGGGCAATCCTCCCTCCATGGGAGACCTACTGATCGCCATCCTGAGCCATGGGGCGCTTGTCTGAAGTCTGTTCTTCATTTCCTTTACCTACAGCTTCTAACTCATCCTCCTTATCCTTAACCTCCCTCCTAATTCCTCATACTAAAGGTCCTTCCCCACTACTCTTTAATGTATAATTTTCTTCTATATTTATATATTCTTTATCAAACCACTTATAACTAATATATTTAACTTCATGCCTACTGCTCATGTATTTGCTATATGTTGAGGATTGTTTAAATTCCAATCATTCATTCCAAACTCTAAAACATTTAGCATAAGAACCTCTATGGCTATATACTCGATCTTCCATGAGGAGTAATTGACAAACAAAATATTCAGGCGCTGTACAAATGATACACAAGTAATAAGTGGCTTCAATCGTTCGCAGCTAGGAAGGAAAAAACTTGAGCCCTACAAGCGTGCCCATGAAATAAAAACACAAAATTTCCTCATCAAATAGCACTGAAGCTATTAATCTGTGGCTATACAGACTATTATTCTTCAGCGCTATTTGATGAGGAGATTTGTGTTTTTATTTCATGAGGAGAAACTGACCTACTTTCATTGGCTACTCTACATTAGCTGGTGGTTATTTGACATTTTTTTTTTTTTGTTTTTTTTTTTCTGTTTACAAACTGTTTTCTAAGGTAGCAGCATACAAGTACAGCTATTTTATACCATATCCGCCAAAACAAGAGATACAGAATGATAATATTGTAGAATCAATATTGACATACAATGAATTGACAATGTACTACAATAGGTATACTTTAGTGGAGTTTATGCAGCCGAAATAAAAAAAAAAACAAATTACTGAGATCTGCAATTAATTGATGAACGTGAAATACAATGTTTAGCGCTAACCTTTAAATCTAAAAACTGCTCCAGGAGATTTAATTCTTTCATTGAGCTAACTGGTTTTGACAGGGTTTTTTAGAAAGTGTTGTAATTGTTTATACTTCGTGAGTCCAGCCTAACCATACCCCACTGTAATCATAATTCCTGTAGATAATACATAATTTACATCATTTAATACATCCCTTCTCAGACTGCTTGCAGTAGTCCACTTAAGAAATGTCTTGTGCATTCTACCAGGAGGGAAGTAATCAGTTCCTCAACAGCAAAGACCTAAGTGTCTTAAAATATGCTGGTGGAATATTTATAGGACATGTTTGAAACACATAAAAACCTTCAGGAGAGTCACAATCTTTATTGTCTTTACTCTCCCCAACCTAGTCAAATTATGAGTTGGATGAATATTCAAATCCTGCTTGGCTCTATAAAGAAGGATATGATTATTTTGTTAAAGATCCATATGAAAGGGATATATTATCATCCCTAAATATTTGCGTCCCTTATTTTCCATTCAAATGGGTATTATGGACTCAGATAGCTTATCCACAACTCCCTCCAGGTCTGGACTGTGCCAGAAAATTCTCATAAAGCTAGAGAGTGAGTCTCTAAAATTTGTAATTAACTTGAAGAGGGTTCAATCAATTAAACATTGCAAGTAAATATTCAAGTCCTTCTTTAAAGATATTTTTAACATATTAAGATTAAGCATTTTTAATATATTTGATGTTAAAGATGCCATCTCTTAAGGCATTAACAATCTTTGAAAACATTGGAAACCACTTCTGTAATCCCAGTTTTAAAAATGGGAAAATTACTTTGGTTCTCAAATAGATTTGGGGGACTAAAAGCAAGCAGGGGCTAGAATCTTGCACATTAGTGTAACTGGGTATGTATACATTATGGCCCTCAATAATTATATATCACAAAACTTTTATCCTTCCCTAAATTTTGGGTGCTAGTTTATGTTTCTAAATGCTGGCAGAGTGTGAATGAGCAATATGCACCCTAGTACTATGTTACTTAACCACTTCAGGTCCCGCCCATAGTCAAATGATGTCCGTAGGCCCATCCTGGGCAGGCGTCATATGACATCCTGGGCTTCCCGGCGGCACACGCCCCCGCAGCATCACTCGGGAGCCGACGCGTGTGCCCAGCGGCCGCGATGTCCGCCGGGCACCCGCGATTGCCAGGTAACAGAGCCGGGACGTGGATCTGTGTGTGTAAACACACAGTCCTGTCAGGGGAAAGGACGTCCTGTCAGGGGAAAGGAAACCAATGTGTTCCGTGTACAGAGGAACACTGATCGGTCTCCTCCCCTTCTGTGTCCCCTCCCCCTACAGTTAGAATCACTCCCTAGGTAACACAGTTAACCCCTTGATCGCCCCCAGGTGTTAACCCCTTCCCTGCCAGTGACATTTATACAGTAATCAATGCATTTTTATAGCACTAATCGCTGTATAATTGTCAATGGTCCCAAAATGGTGTCAAAAGTGTCCAATGTGTCCACCGCAATGTCACAGTCATGATAAAAATCACAGATCACCGCCATTACTAGTAAAAAAAAATTAATAATAATAAAAATGCCATAAAACTATCCCCAAGATTGTAGACTAACTTTTGTGCAAACCAATCAATATACGCTTATTGCAATTTTTTTTTTACCAAAAATACAACCCCTGGCAAAAATTATGGAATCACCAGTCCCTGAGGATGTTCCTTCAGTTGTTTATTGATGTAGAAAAAAAGAAGATCACAGACATGGCCAAAAACTAAAGGCATTTCAAATGGCAACTTTCTGGCTTTAAGAAACACTAAAAGAAATCAAGAAAAATTATTGTGGTGGCCAGTAACAGTTAGATTTATAGAACAAGCACAGGGAATAAATTATGGAATCACTCAATTCTGAGGAAAAAATTATGGAATCATGAAAAACAAACAAACAAAATAACACTCCAACACATCACTAGTACTTTGTTGCACCACCTCTGGCTTTTATAACTGCTTACAGTCTCTGAGGCATTGACTTAATGAGTGATAAACAGTACGCTTCATCAATCTGGCTCCAGCCTTCTCTGATTGCTGTTGCCAAATCATCTTTGCAGGTTGGAGTCTTGTCATGGACCATTTTCTTTAACTTCCACCACAGATTTTCAATTGGATTGAGATCCGGACTGTTTGCAGGCCATGACATTGACCTTATGTGTCTTTCTTCAAGGAATTTTTTCACAGTTTTTGCTCTATGGCAAGATGCATTATCATCTTGATAAATGATTTCATCATCCCCAAACATCCTTTCGATAGATGGGATAAGAAAAGTGTCCAAAATGTCAATGTAAACCTGTGCATTTATTGAAGATTTAATGACAGCCATCTCTCCAGTGCCTTTACCTGACATGCAGCCCCATATCATAATTGACTGTGGAAATTTGCATGTTTTCTTCAGACAGTCGTCTGCATAAATCTAATTGGAACGGCACCAAACAAAAGTTCCAGCATCATCACCTTGCCCAATGCAGATTCGAGATTCATCACTGAATATGACTTTCATCCAATCATCCACAGTCCACGATTGCCTTTCCTTAGCTCATTGTTACCTTGTTTTTTTGTGTTTAGGTGTTAGAGATGGCTTTCTTTTAGCTTTTCTGTATGTAAATCCCATTTCCTTTAGACGGTTTCTTACAGTTCGGTCACAGATGTTGACTCCAGTTTCCTCCCATTTGTTCCTCATTTGTTTTATTGTACATTTTCTGTTTTCAAGGCATATCGCTTTAAGTTTTCTGTCTTGACGCTTTGATGTCTTCCTTGGTCTGCCAGTATGCTTGCCTTTAACCACCTTCCCATGTTGTTTGCATTTGGTACATGTTTTAGACACAGCCGACTGTGAACAACCAACATCTTGTGCAACACTGCGTGATGATTTACCCTCTTTACCTACATACTAACAAGCAGATTTAATCTGATGCAGGTGTTGGTGTTTGTAATGAAAATTTACAGGGTGATTCCATAATTTTTTCCTCAGAATTGAGTGATTCCATAATTTATTCCCTGTGCTTGTTCTATAAATCTAACTGTTACTGGCCACCACAATTATTTTTCTTGATTTCTTTTAGTGTTTCTTAAAGCCAGAAAGTTGCCATTTGAAATGCCTTTAGTTTTTGTCTATGTCTGTGATCTGCTTTTTTTCTACAACAATAAACAACTGAAGGAACATCCTCAGGGACTGGTGATTCCATAATTTTTGCCAGGGGTTGTATGTAGAAAAATACAGGCATACCCCACTTTTAAGTACACAGTGGGGTTTATTTACTAAAGCTGAAAAGTGCAAAATCAGGCTCACTTCTGCATAGAAACCAATGAGCTTCTAACCTTGGCTTGTTCAATTAAGCTTTGGTAATAAAACCTGGAAGCTCATTGAATTCTATGCAGAAGTGAGCCTGATTTTGCACTTTCCAGCTTTAGTAAATAAACCCTGTTGCGTACTTAAAAGTGGAGTATGTCTGTACATATCAGCCTAAACTGAGGAAAAAAATTTGTTTTGTTTTTTTAAAAATGGGATATTTATTATAGCAAAAAGTAAAAAATATTGTGTTTTTTTTTCAAACTTGTAGCTCTTCTTTTGTTTATAGTGTAAACAATAAAAACCACAGAGGTGATCAATTACCACCAAAAGAAAGCTCTATTTGTGGGGAAAAAGTGATAAAAATTTAATTTGGGTACAGTGTTGCATGACCGCGCAATTGTCATTCAAAGTGTGACTGTGCTGAAAACTGAATATTGGCCTGGGCAGGAATGGGGTGAAAATGCCCTGTATTAAAGTGGTTAAAACTGGTGACACCTTGTTGGTATAGCTGTGATGTATTTTCTATTACAATTTTTTTTTTTTTAAATGTGATTCATTGACCCTAATTGCTAAAGGAATTGAGGATGTTCACTTTGTAAAGTGAATTTTCATGGGAATTATTATTTAGCTGCATGAATGTGGTGAAATTTACGCTACAAAGAATACGCAATCACGTGCAAGGAAAATTAAGAAAGCAGGATTTTGCTTGCACATGATTGGATGTTGAAGTTAGCACAGCTTCCCCACATGCAAGATAAATGAAAATATACTTTGAAAAGTGAACATGCGCTACTCCTTTACAAAATTAAGGTCATTGGGGTCAATTCATTAAGAGTTAAATAACCTAAAATAAATAAATAAATAAATAACTTAAAAAATGCGGTAAATCTTTTTCAAATGTGCAATTCACTAAGAATTTTGCGGTAAATAACTCATGTGGTAAAGTTTTGAGAATGTGGTCATTACCACATATTTTCATGCAATAATTTATTGCATGTGCCTGTGTCGAATGTCATTTCTGGTTGGCGGAGCCAAGAGGTATACATCTTCCACTGTACCGTCAGGCCTAAGGGAGAGCCAGACAGCACAGGAAGCGAAGCCAAATGTGCTGGACCTTGTTGAACGAATGGTAAGTGCAAACAAGCATGCTCTCAGCATGCAAACTCTGCATAAACGAACCATGCACATAACTGCTAGCTAACTCTGCATTAACCGTGCATGCCACCACTAGCTAACTCTGCAGCAACCCATGCACTCTACAATTAGCTAACTTTGCAGCAACCCATGCACTCTACCACTAGCTAACTTTGCATCAACCATACACACAACCACTAGCTAACTCTGCAGCAACCATGCACGCCACCGCTGGCTAACTCTGCAGCAATCCATGCACTCTACCACTAGCTAACTGCAGCAACCATGCATGGCACCACTAGCTAACTTTGGAAACGGGAGAAGTGGGACTTTGAGTGAGGTGTGCAAAAGAGGCCAAAGGATCAGTCACTATATAACAAACCATTTATTGATTGACAATAGTCAGGTGGCACAGTGTAGTTCCAAATTGTACATAAAACCATCATAGGTACTTGCATATATACATGGTAACAGTGAATAATAAAAACCCCAATGGTGCAGGGCAAGAAATGGTTAAAGGGTTAACAACATCCATAAAATGCACAGGGTCACAATATTGCTATATAACACTCAATGAGAGAAATGGTGCATGTAGTAGGCCCGACGCGTTTCATGTATCAAACACTCTTCGGGGGCAATAAAGCACCAATATCTAAAAGCAAGAAAAAACAAAAAATCCAAATAGTAAAAAATATAGTGCAGCTGTGGGCGGCGAGTGCCGCTGCGCTGGGAGAGGCCTCGGTTCGCCTGGTGCCCGCACTGTTTGACGCTGGGGGGAGTTTCCCTGCTGGGGGGGAGGGGCGGCTGGTTGTACATAAGGGGCCCCCATTTTTCTGCCAGCTCACCATCAGGCAGCATATCCATCACTGGGCAGATTATATACGGCCATTATCTACTACCTAGGTAAGAGGGTAGTATATGTTAACATTTTGGACAACCATTTTGGGATTGGGGGCCTGTGCTAGCCCTAGAGCATACCTCATATATGCATTACTCTCTATCACCACCACAGATTTTCTCCTCTCACCTCAACACCAGTGTGGATATATTACCATATGGGGATTCCTCTTGTGTGCGCCTGGCTTAGTCTCTCTCTCCCCTTGTCCTGGGGGCTCCCTCCTCAGCTCCCGGATCTGATTCAGTCGGTGGCCCGTGACTATGGAACCCATGGTGGTCACACTCTTTGGTCAAGTGAGTATACATCTGGGATTTTGGCTTTGCAGCCTCTCCTATATGCATACCCCATTTTTTCCTCATGCACTATATTTTTTACTATTTGGATTTTTTGTTTTTTCTTGCTTTTAGATGTTGGTGCTTTATTGCCCCTGAAGAGTGTTTGATACACGAAACGCGTCGGACCTACTACATGCACCATATCTCTCATTGAGTGTTATATAGCAATATTGTGACCCTGTGCATTTTATGGATGTTGTTAACCCTTTAACCATTTCTTGCCCTGCACCATTGGGGTTTTTATTATTCACTGTTACCATGTATATATGCAAGTACCTATGATGGTTTTATGTACAATTTGGAACTACACTGTGCCACCTGACTATTGTCAATCAATAAATGGTTTGTTATATAGTGACTGATCCTTTGGCCTCTTTTGCACACCTCACTCAAAGTCCCACTTCTCCCGTTTCCAGTATGCATAGGGATGGAGACCCATGTCTCATTTAAAGTCCCAACCTGTTCCAGTAAACACTAGCTAACTTTGCAGCAAGCATGCACACCACTGCAAGCTAACTCTACAGCAACCATGGGGTCAATTTAGCCAATGCTACTTAACTCATAACTGTCAAAACATGAATGGAGAGATTGCAAACGTTGTCCAAAATTGATGTTTGCATGTGTTAATGAAACTGATGTACCTGGGAGGGGCGTGGACAGCAGCTGAAGGACATGGCCACGTGAGGAGAGAGCTCCGAGTCTTCCAGCTCTCTCGGCTGTTATACATTGACTTCGAGCGACACTAACAGTGCCCACGGGTCCCTGAGAACTCCACTGACATAGCTGCAGGCATGGGTATGAGGAAAGCCAAGGGGGCCCCAGAAAACTGACAGACTTTTTCAAGTCGGCTAGTAAACCGAAAGCCCAAGATGTCGCCACTGCCTTCAGACGGCAGCGGATCATGCAAAATGGCACACAAGGGGATAAGAGGGACAGTAATAAACCCCCCTCCGCTTCACCCAGCCACAGCAGCAGTTCCTCCTCCTGCAATACCCCATTACAAAGCCTGAAAAAGGCTGCACTAAAACGCTCCTCTGCCCACACTTATGCAGGGGACAGACAGGAGGGCCACACATCCCAGGACAGCACTGCTGAGTTCTATGATCAAATTCACAAATCCAGCTACTGGGCAGCCCCTCAGTGATGCCACCATGAAAGAGATGCTGGTGACCCTGCGGGGATCCATGCATAGGGATCTTATATGGACTGTGTTTCACAAATGAAATCTGACAGCTGAGGTGGGGGACCGCGTTAGCCACATGGAAAACAAAATGGCAGAGTTTGCGTCTGCTCATAACGAATTAGTAGATGTGCCCAATGACAAAGATGATGAAATGGAGGCACTGAAAAACAAAATGCGGACTTAGAGGACAGATCTCGCAGAAATTATATTAAACAACGCGGGGTGGCCGAATCTGTACCCCCCTCTGACCTCCGGCATTATGTGCAAAAACTGATTAGTGACTTGCTCCCTGACACATCTGCTGGAGAAATTATTGTGGATCGGGCTCATAGGCTACCCAAGCCACAACACCTCCCAGACAAAATCCTGCATGATGTCATAGCCCGCATACACTTTTTCCAAGTTAAAGACAACCTGATGCGGTTTGCAAGACAACACTCTCCATTGCCTAACCGTTATTCAGGATTTGCCATTTATGCTGATCTTTCCCAACACACCATGCTGGCACGTAAGAAGCTAGTGCTGCTCACTAAGATATTAGGAAACAACCACCTTGCATACTCTTGGGGATTCCCGACTAAACTCCTTGTTACCAAAGATGGCCGCACCTACACTATCAGATCCCTGGAGGAGGGTCTTCAACTTACAAAAAAATGGGGTCTTCTCCCAAATGAAGAAGAGACCGCGCTGACTACCAATACACCTGGGCGCATCTCACCAGAATGGAGATAAGTTGATGCAACCTGACCCTACCCTTAAACATTCTCTATCAGGGTACCATACAGGCCTACTGCTCAATAAGGCCGGGACCAAAGCTAGTTACTAAGAGCTAATCCCCCCAGTTGCTCTTATGCAATACCTTTCACACATTGAGGATTATTTCCTTGTCTTTTTATGTAATTTCTATTACTTGATTATTGACGTTTTTGTTTCTCCCTTTTCTGCTTTACCACCTAGGGTTACACACGGAAAACTTAATGACAACTCTCTGGAACCTACTTACTACTGGTAACCACAGCATGAACTTTCCTATGTCAACCCTAAGGACACCATATCTTCAACTACAGGTACTTGTATCAATAACCATCTACCATTAACTCTAAAGCTACCCTTGCACAGCAACCTCCCCCTGATGCACAATGGTCCTTAACTTTGTGTCCATGAACGCACACAACCTCAACAGCCCCTTTAAAAGAAGGGCAATGTGGCAACAGGCAAAGACCCTGAAAAGTGATGTCCTGTGTATTCAGGAAACTCATTTAGCACAGCAGAAACAACCGTTGTGCACAAACAAACTTTACCCCCAGATTTTTACAGCCTCTGGCCCAAAGAAAAAATGTGGAGTGTTGATCGCAATTAACCATAGTGTGGCCTTCCGCCTCCATGATATGATTAAGGATAAAGCTGGAAGATTTATTATATTGGTCTGTGAACTAAATAATATCATGTATATTCTAATCAACCTTTACGCTCCTGATTGTAGACAACTGCTTTTCCTATATGCTCTCAGAAAGAAAGTTGAAAATATTAAGAAATACTAAGGTTATTAAGAAAGGTTACAATACTGCTGTATTGTGGGGATTTTAATTATGTACCTAATAAACAGTTGAATTGCTCTGCTCCACAGCGATCAGCACGCATTGAAATCCAACCGTTTTTACATTTGTTTGATATGCATGATATATGGCTGTCAGGGCTGGGCTCAGCCCTTCCTTCTTCGAGCTGGCCACTCAGCTGCCAGCTAATTGCCAGCTCCTTTCTCTCCACAGTGACTCAGCTATTGATGATCTGCTCGTCACTACTTAAAGCTGTCCAGCTCACTTCATCTCTGCCTTCCCCTTTGATCACATCTGACAGACTTCCTCCTGCGTTCCTGTTGAAGTCTTGCTCGGCTGACGTCCCTTCTGGCTCCTGATCCTGCTTGCTGTACTACTACGTTGATATCTGGCTCTCTGACATTGGCATTGGCTGACTACCCGATCTGGTTATTGAACTCTGGCTATGTATTGACTACGCTTACTCTGTTTACCTTTTTATTATTATTAAACAAGTGTGATTAACTGTACTTCTGTCTCAGTCTGATTCATGGTTTCTGACAGTAGGCGAAGGCCATGAAATCAGAAGATTCAGTCAGTCCACTTGTTGGTAATATTTTTTCCAGATTGGATGACCAGGATCACCACATGGATCAGTTTGCCTTGGCATTACAAACGCTCCTGAGTTGCATGGCTCACCTGGAATCTTCCTCTATGGCTGCTCCAGTACAACCTATGGTGCAGGCCGTCCCTGCTGCTGCTCCAGTCTCTGTGCAGTCACCCACCTCGAGTATTACCTCTATAAGAGGCATGTCTGGTTCCGCTCTGCTTCACCAGTGATTTGGGGGTGATCCAGTTCAATGCAGAGGGTTTCTCAACCAGGTTGAGATATACTTTGAGATGCTGCCCCAGGCGTTTCCCACGGGCAGAAGCAAAGTAGGTTTCGTGATATGTTTGCTTTCTGAGAGAGCCTTGGCCTGAGGAAACCCTCTATGGGAGACGCAAAAACCCGTGGTCCTGAGTTACCCAGAATTTGTGGCTTCCTTCAAAAGGATATTTGACGTTCACGCATGCTCCGCTTCTGCTGCCAAGAGCCTCATGTCCATTAAACAGAGTACGATAACTGTTGCCGATTACGCCATTGAATTCCGTACTCTGGCAGCAGAGGTTGCTTGGAACAATGAGGCCCTCGTGGCTGCCTTCTCTCATGGTCTCTCGGATAACATCAAGGATGAGATAGCAGCTCGAGATATACCCACTGAGCTGGAGAGGTTGATCACATTTGCCATCCTCATTGACTCCAGACTCAGAGAAAGACTCTCTTTTAAGGAGCGCTGGCGCAAGCCTCCTGTACATTTGTCCCTGAGCTTTGCAGTCCCACCCTTACCTCCCATGCCTCCTGGTACCGAGTCGGTCTGTGAAGATGAACCCATGCACTTGGGCTTCACGCATCTCTCTGCAGATGAGAGAGCCCTTAGGAGGAGGGAGAGATTGTGCCTTTATTGTGGCCAGGCTGGTCACTATTTGAAGTTTTTTCCTACCCGTCCAGAGAACACCCGAACCTTGAGGTCCTGTCACAGACAGACCTTAGGTGGTGTTGTTTCGTCTTCAGTTTCCCAGAAAGATAAGCCCCTGGTTTAGGTTACCCTGTCTTGGGCTGAGTCATCCGTCGAGATACAGGCTCTAATCAACTCTGGGGCTGCAGGCCTGTTCATTGATGCTGCCTTTGTATCGAAGCACTCGATTCTGCTGCAGCTGCATGACACTCCACTTGCCATTGAGGCTCTTGACAGGAGACCTCTACAGCCTGCCCATGTGACTCATAAGACTGTTCTGTTGTCATGGCCCTAGGGCCCTTCACCATGAGATAATCCAATTACAATTTTTTTCCTCACCTAAGTTTCCGCTGGTTATTGGTTATCCTTGGTTACAGAGGCACAACCCTTCTTTTGATTGGCTCCGTGCTGAGGTTCTGTCCTGGTTGCCACAGTGCAGTGAGATATGCTTCCAGAAGGTAGCCATGTCCTGTGCACCTTTTCACTCTCCTCCCTGCCAGCAGAGTACAGTGATTTTAGTGATGTCTTTGACAAAGGTCAAGCCGGGAGTTTGCCTCCACACCAGTCGTATGATTGCGCAATTGACCTTCAACCCCCTCGTGGCCGGGTTTACCCTTTGTCGGTCTTGGAGGATAAGACCATGGAGGAGTATGTTGCAGACGCACTTTCTCATGGTTTCATCTGCAAATCCTCGTATCTTGAGACCTTGTATCGATTATAGGGGTCTCAATCGTTTCACGATTAAGAATGCCTATCCCATTCCGTTGATTACGGAGTTATTTGACTGCCTCAAGGGAACACCGGTTTTCACGAAGCTTGATTTGAGAGGGGCATACAATCTCGTCAGGATTAAGAAGGGCGATGAGTGGAAAACTGCGTTTAACCTCCCTGGTGGTATGATTATTTCAGATTTTTGATGCTGAAAGCGGTACAATTATTTTGCATGGCCTGTAATTCTTAAGAATAACTCACTTAAATCTGTCCAAACAAGAGTCTAGTAGACATCCCGGGTATGATAAAGTTTGAAAAACAAAATAATAAATTATAATATAATAAATAATTATAACAAATAATAATATAATAATAATAATAATAATAATTATTCAATAATGTAATCAAAAACACTGAAATTTGCTCTGTTGCAGAATTGTCATTGTCATTACTTTTAGTGTTTGATGACGGATTTCCCCACACTATCGCTCAATTCTGCAAGTGATTCTAATTTATTATCGCTGTTTTCTAGCTTGTCTAAAACCACTTTTGATGTAAAGGGACGGTTTTGGTTGCTATGGGCAATCTCCAGTTTCCAGGCAGAAAGAATAGTATTTATGATATAAAACTGCATGCAGGGCACTGGACAGACCACTAGAGACAAAAGGGATGTGAAATAAATTGATACAGTAATGTAATCTGTAAGATTACAGTGTACTGTATATGTATCGTGTGTTTTACTTTTTGAATTTGGTGCCGTTCTCCGTCCCCGTGCGTGTGGTGGTTTATCTCCTCATATTTTCCAAGTCCCTGGAGAGCCACCACACAGATGTCTGTCGTGTGCTTCAGAGACTACAAGAGAACAATCTCTACTGTAAGTTGGAAAAGTGCAAATTACATTGTGAACAGGTGAAATTCCTGGGCTATGTCATTTCCACTGCTGGTTTTTCGATGGACCCAGAGAAACTTTCAGAGGTCCTACAGTGGCCTCGACTCATGGGTTTATGTCCCCTGCAGTGTTTTCTTGGCTTTTCCAACTATTATCGGAAGTTTATTCGTAACTTCTCATCTCTGGTCAAGCCCCTGTCTGATATGACCAGGAAAGACAGCAACCCACAGAGTGGTATCCGGAGTCCATTAAGGCTATTGAAAGTCTCAAGGTTGCCTTTGTTTCTGCTCCTGTGTTGGCACACCCTGATCCTATGTTGCCTTTTATCCTAGAAGTTGATGCTTCCGAGACTGGAGTTGGTGCCCTTCTGTCTCAACATCCTAACTCTGAGTGCGCTATGCATCCGTGTGGCTACTTTTCCAAGAAATTGTCACCGGCAGAGTGCAATTATGAGATTGGTGACAGAAAGCTGTTGGCGATCATTTTAGCCCTGAAAGAATGGAGACATCTCCTTGAAGGTACCACTATACTGGTTCTCATTCTTACTGACCATAAGAATCTCACATTCTTGTCTGAGGCTGAGCGCCTCTCTCCCAGAAGGGCGCGATTAGCTCTTTTCTTGTTGAGTTTTAATTACACTGTCTCATTCTTACCTGGTACTAAGAATGTAAGGGTGTTTGGGAGACGCTGCAGATGTATGTGATGTACTGCACCCTGTGTCTGTATCCAATAGGCTATTGCAACATTAAGGGAGAGTTATGTTCTCCTGTCATGCTGATTGCGGCCCATATGAGTTAGTCTGGTGGCTGTGGCTATGGTGGTATTGTACTGGGCTTTGTGTGTCTCTTTTTTGAATGAATACTTATGGGCTCATTATTCTATGCCCATGGGTATTAATTGCAATGGTAATACTGAAGTCACCCAACTCTGCTTGGATATACCACTATACATTATCAGCGTTCCTTATCCCCACCACTAGCATCCCTATGTTGGCTCTGCTGGTGGCGCTTGTATGCGCCTACTTCGCTGCTCTGATCAACAGTTCTTGTCCACTTTCTCTAATGTCTCACTGTACATAGAGGATGTGAACATATGCAGTTGTTTACCGGCGCAGCCCCGCCCTTCATCCTCCTCTATTGGTCAGAGGTATGGAGGAGGCAGTTGTAAAGTCTCATTCACGCTGCTAAGCCCGTCCCCCATGCCTATCCACAGATAATAGACACACACCATATGGGCCAGTAATGACGCCAGGCCCCACCGGCACTTCGTATCTCTCTTGACACAGCGTGCGCAGCATGGGACGCTGTGCACGCGCTGGCGTCTCTCACTATAAAAACACAAGCCCAAATTGGAGTATTAGTCCCCTCAATTCACACCAGGACTAACGTGCTGCATAAGCTGGGGATCGCTCTGCAAAGTTAGTGGAATATTCAGCTCTTTTGTTATAATTTTTTCTTTATGACACTAACTATAGCATATCCTGTCTGCTCTTGAATATTAGCCGCCCAGCTTACTGCTTATGGGCTGATTCAATGGGTTGATTCAGGGGGCTGATTTTTAATGCCTTAACAGATACCTATATAAAGTATCTGTCTGCTTCTGATAAACCTCAGGTTTGCTAACACCACCTAATTATTTTGGATATATTTTTTACTTATTACTAGTACAAAGACTTACCTATATATTTATACCTTCATCAATGATTAATAATATAATGTTCCTACCCTCAACTTCGGCTATTATTGTAAACACCGGTGTCCAATAATGAATGCTTTTGTCAAGAAAGAGTGGGGTTTTCTTAAATAATCATATACCCATATTAATGATAACACTGGAGTGACAAATATCACCTGTTTCCCTATGAGCTTTATATATTTCTAACATATTTTATATTTTCTCCTTTGCAGAGACTTTATTGTTAATTGTGTCATTATCCACCCTGAACTAATTTGCACTTAACCATGCAGACTTCTTGGTCTCATACAACCAAGTAGTGATCTCCATTTAATACTGCTTCACGGCATTTGGTGTGACTTTACGGCCGCATTGCATCAGCTGGCACATTTTCTGGAGGTGTATATTATATCAAGTTCATCCAATTGGTAGGTGATCTCCCAATCTTGGTCTCAACAATGCTCCTGCCTCTTGCCCTCTGTTTATGATGTACATACTTTGTTATTATATATTTTTTTTCAATACTATTACTATTATTATTTTTCTGTTTTCTATTGTTTAGAATATGCTATGGTAATTTCACCTTGTCTTGAATGTCCCTTATGAAGGGACCCCACAAGTGTCCTGAAACGTGTCGGGTCGAATATCTACAATTGCCACGCATTAACGATTTAGTCTTTGTATACTTGCTGTTTTTATTAACTTTTGGTGATGTCTGCACCTGAATAATTTTATATTTTCTATAATTCAATAAATAAATGATCATTTTACAATATTTTCCTTAGACCCCTTTTCCTTGTTGCCTATAAAGTCATTATTTATCTGGGGGATATTTGCTTCTTAATATTATATCTAGGATTGGAAACCTCAACCCCCATGTTGGTGGATCTTCTTAGCTATTTATAAGAATGTAAGGGCTGACGCCTTGTCACAACAATTCTCCTCCACTTCCAAGATGAAGTCGGTTCCGGTTACTGTGATTCCTCCTGATCGTATTCTGCCTACGGTTCGCACCAGTCTTACTTCTCCTTTGGGTGACAAAATTCTTGCTGCTCTGGTCGATGCTCCTCCAGAGAAACCTTGTGAATGCCGCTTTGTTCCCTAGAGTCTCTGTACTGCCGTGCTCCAGACTTACCATTCTCCCAAGGCAGCTGGCCACGCTGGGAAGGATCAACTCTTTTGGGGCCATTTCCCAACAATTCTGGTAGCCTACTCTTTGTGCTGATGTAACCGCCTTCGTAGCTGCCTGTTCTGTGTGTGCTCAGAGTAAGACTCCACGAGACCTTCCAGTGGGCCTCCTACAACCCATACCCAATGGAGAGAGGCCCTGGATCCACCTGTCCATGGATTTCATTGTGGAGTTACCCAACTCCCAGGGCAACACAGTTATCCTTATGGTGGTTGACCGGTTCTCGAAAATGTTGCAATGTCAGAATTGTATTCCACTCAAGAAGTTGCCTACTTCTAAGGAACTGGCTTCTATTTTTGCTCGGGAAATCTTCCGCTTACATGGGCTACCTAAGGTGATTGTCTCAGACAGGGGTAGTCAGTTTGCGTCCCGGTTCTGGCGAGCCTTTTGTGCACAGTTGGGTATTCAGCTTGCTTTCTCCTCTGCGTATCACCCGCAGTCTAATGGGGCCGCAGAACGAGCCAATCAGTCCTTGGAGCAATTCCTACGTTGCTATATTTCTGACCATCATAACAACTGTTCAGACCTCTTACCGTGGGCAGAGTTTGCTCACAATAGTGCCTTGAATTCAGTTTCCCGTTTGCCCCCATTTATGGCGCACTATGGTTTCCAGAAGATGTAGCAGATAATCTCGCATTACCCACAATTGCAAACAGCTAACACACCAAATTAAATAAATGTAAAAAAAACATGAAAAACAAAAAGTGTAGCGCTATAAAATAGTGGGCTATAAGCCCAAATGACATCTGAGAACTCCAAACAGTGAATGGAAAAATATAAAAAATTTTCATACAAAGTGACAAAAAATAAAAAAACACATATATATAGTGTCAATCTATATATGATACACATATTGATGTCAACATTGGAAATGCTGCAACAAATACTTTGGTATGTATATACTTTAAGTCTATATATTTAAAGTTGTGAAATTCAACAACAAAAGATTCCAATCTGTGAAGACGTGTCTGTCCATAAATTGCATGTGTGACTGTGATAACACCACCACCGTGAGTAGAGGAGGCTTACCAGAGTGTTTGAACACGCCAGGGCATATGCTCTGCGTGTCAAACAAGCTTGTGTTACGATGGATGGGAACTGGTAATGTCGATTTCTGCAGACCGAAAGTACTCTGTACACAATCCAATACGGACCCGTGGAAAGTGACCTCTCATGTGAAATGGTTCTCAGAAATCCACAAAAGCAAAAGTGGCAAAGGAGAAAGCAGAAAGGGGCCACATAGTGTAATTCCGTAAAAAAATCTAAATTTTATTAAAATTAAGAACACTCACATAGTTGTAGATAAAAAAGCACTTGTACAAAATCAATAGGCAGCAGTGGAGACCTTTCTGACACGTTTTATCTCCAAGGACATTGTCTGGGGTGTCCCTCCACTGCTGCTCTCCACAAATATATAGGCAATATGACCCCCCCATGAAAATCAAGTCCACAAGTGCTTTGCAGCATGTTACCTCAAACACTTCCGGTATATTTAAAATGGCGTTTCAGCATGTGCTCCATAGCGTGTAATGGCCAATATGGAGGTGCATTTCAAGCTCCTCAATCTATGCTATTGGGGAGGGAATGATGTCCGGAGTGGAGGGGGCCGGTCTGATCTTGGCAGCCACACCCACTCGTCACCATCAGTGCAGGCACGTAGAAGCGCACACAGCAACGCCGCTTGCCAAAACAGGCAAGTAGGCGCATGTGCGAGCTAAGGGGGACGGTCTAAGAACAGACACAGCCGAGTGCGGTCCACGTCACCGGCTAGTGTGCGTTCCACCTTGTACATCAAACATCATGGACTCACGTGTCTGTGTTGTTGCGCATGCATAGTGATACATACACAGCGTGTGTACATACTAGGGAAACGGAAGGGGAAATAGTGGAATAGTGCGCTGATGGTGACGAGTGGGTGTGGCTGCCAAGATCAGGCTAGCCTCCTCCACTCCGGACATCGTTCCCTCCCCAATAGCATAGATTGAGGCGCTTGAAACGCACCTCCATATTGGCCATTACACACTATGCCACACACGCTGAGACGCCATTTTAAATATACCGGAAGTGTTTCAGGTAACATGCTGCAAAGCACTTGTGGACTTGATTTTCATGGGGGGGTCATATTGCCTATATATTTGTGGAGAGCAGCAGTGGAGGCACACCCCAGACGATGTCCTTGGAGACGAAATGCGTTGGGAAGGTCTCCACTGCTGCCTATTGATTTTGTACAAGAGCTTTTTTATCTACAACCATGTGAGTGTTCTTAACTTTATTAAAATTTAGATTTACGGAATTACACTATGTGGTCCCTTTCTGCTTTCTCCTTTGCCACTTTTGCTTTTGTGGATTTTTTGTCACTTTGTATGAAAAATGTTTATATTTTTCCATTCACTGTTTGGAGTTCTCAGATGTCATTTGGGCTTATAGCCCACTATTTTATAATGCTACACTTTTTGTTTTTCAAACTATGGTTTCCAACCTTCTGTGTTACCTGCCTCGTTTGTTCCGCATAGTATTCCTGCATTAGAGGAGCATCTCCGTGGTCTTCGTTCCACTTGGGCACAAGTCGAGGAGGCTTTGCGACATGCTAACGATAGGTACAGACTCCATGCTGACCGCAGACGCCTGCCTGCGCCTTCCTACCAGTTTGGGGACAGAGTCCGGCTGTCGTTTCGCAACCTCCGACTTCATGTTCCTTCTTTAAAGTTCGCACCTTGGTTCATTGGGGCTTTCCATATCCTTCGCAGGATTAACCCAGTGACCTACGCGTTGAACCTTCCTCCTAGTATGCGCATCTCTAATGTGTTTCATGTCTCCTTATTGAAACCTTTGGTTTGCAACCGCTTTACCACCTCGGTGCCATGTCCTCACCCTATACAGGTTGAGAACCATGAAGAGTATGAAGTACAATCCATTGTTGACTCCTGTAGGTTCCGTGGGCGCATACAGTACCTGGTGCATTGGAAGGGGTATGGTCCGGAGGAACGCTCTTGGGTCTCTTCCTTGGACGTACATGCCCCTGTCCTCCTCTGTGATTTCCATAGATGTTTTCCCCTCCGAGGGGGAGGGGTTGTTGAGGAGGGGGTACTGTGAGGGCTGGGCTCAGCCCTTCTTTCTCTCAGCTGTCAGCTAATTGCCAGCTCCTTTCTCTCCACAGTGACTTAGCTGTTGATGATCTGCTTGTCAGTCCTGCCTTAAAGCAGTCCAGCTCACTTCATCTCTGCCTTCACCCTTTGTCAAATCTCACAGACTTTCTCCTGCATTCCTGTTGAAGACTTGTTCGGCTGACGTCCCTTCTGGCTCCTGATCCTGGTTGCTGTACTACTGTGTTGATATCTGGCTCTCTGACATTGGCATTGGCTGACTACCCGATCTGGTTACTGAACTCTGGCTATGTATTGACCACACTTACTTTGTTTACCTTTTTATTATTATTAAACAAGTATGATTAACTGTACTTCTTCTGTCTTGGTCTGATTCATGGTTTCTGACAATGGCGTTGTGTTAATTCTGAAGAAAAAGATTTCACTTATTATTCTGCTCCCCACAAGTCGTATTCAAGAATCAGTCTGTGTGTTTCGGACTTATCTTTTCTAAAAAATGTTGTGTCGGCTAAAATTCATTCAATTACTTGGTCTGATCACAAACCAATCTCCTTGTCAATCAAAGAGCAAAACTTGCGGGCGCCAGTGCATTTATGGTGGAACAATACATCCATACTTTATAATCCTAAATATAGGAGTAGGCTGCAGGATCAGATCAAGGACTTTTTCCTTTATAACAATATGTCTGACACCTTTATCTTTTCGCTGTGGTGTGCCCACAAAGCATACAACAGAGGCCTGCTCCTCCAGGCAGCATCAAGAGAAAAATAGAGGAAATCGCAGACATTGACGACACTATTAACCAAACTTAAAACCCTTGAGATGCAGCACAAATCCAATCCTACCCCTCAGGCATACTCTGCATTGTTCCCAACCAGACAGGATGTACGTACACATTTAATCTCCGATCATCACTTTTACCTACAGAGACCTAGAGCCACCCACTATACCCAAGGAAATAAAGCTGGCAAATTTTTAGCGGCTTATATTCGCAAAAAACAACAAAAATCAAAACTTTCCCATATTATAGACCCCCACACAGCCAAACCTGTATATCACCCCCTAGATATTGCCAATGCATTCTGCACATATTACAAACAACTATACAACCTAAAATCAGATCCCTCAACACCTCAACCCACCGATATAGAGATCAACAATTTTCTTCACTCTATCAATCTCCTCTCCATAGCTACTAAGGAATTGCAATACTTAAACTATGCTATATCAGACAGAGAAAGTATCCAAGCCATCCACTTTTTGCCTCCCAATAAATCTCCAGGTGCTCCAAGCGCTTATAGTGGCCCTTCCAAAACCAGGGAAAAAGCCAGATACTCCTCAAAATGTCCGCCCTATATCCCTTCTCAACACGGACTTGAAGGTATACTCAAAAATTTTAGCTTATCGCTTAGCAGAAGTTACTCCCCAATTAATTAAAGCCGACCAGGTGGGATTTGTGAAGGGCAGACAAGCCCCAGATGATACCCATAGGATGTATAATCTACGCAAAATTGTGGAAACTTTGAAGGTGCCCAGTGTACCTGACACTTAATGCTGAAAAAGCGTTCGATTGGGTTCACTGGGGGTACATAAAAGCGACACTCAACAAGTTTGGCTTTGCGGGTCCTATCTGTTGGGCTATTTCAGCGCTATATACTGTCCCAACAGCAAGGGTATTTACCTCCAATGCCATGTCGGACAAATTCTATATCACAAATGGGACCCACCAGGGATGCCCTCTGACCCCTTTGATTTTTTCATTGCTGATGGAACCCCTGGCGGAAGCAATTAGGCAAGACACTTTAATTAAGGGCATCCGAATAGCTGACACAGACCACAAAATCGGCTTATTTGCGGATGATATGGTACTGACCCTGACCTCACCAGCAAATTCCCTTGACAGGACTCAAAATCTACTTAATCATTTTGGGAGAGTATAATACTACAAACTCAATGTTAACAAATCCTCTATCCTTCCCATGCATATACTTGCCCCAAATCTCAATAAATTAAAATAAAAATTTCCTTTCCAATGGGCTACAAAAAGTCTGCAATATCTAGGGATTAACCTCTTATCCCTCCAATTCTATATATGAATATAACTACCCTGCCCTTCTAAATACAATTAAACACGACCTAGCACATATCTCTTCGCATGAACTTACCTGGTTAGAGAAAATAGCTGCTTTAAAAATGACACTATTGCCAAAAATAATCTATTATTTTCGCACCATCCCTATCTGCTTACCTGAATCTTTCTTCACTACTGTCGACAAGATGTTTAGGAAATTTATATGGGCTGGTAAATTAGCAAGGCTCTCCTACCCTATACTACTCAAACAAAGACATAAAGAGGGAACAGGATTTCCCAACCTGTGCAATTATTATTATGCAGCATTGTTGGACCAAGCCAAGTCATGATTTGATAGCGAAACTGATAAACTATGGGTGCAAATAGAGCGAGCAGTAGTTGCACAAAGAGATCTACCCTCACTTTTACTGGCAACATTAACACAAAGACCACTATACTACCCCAAGTTTTCCTCCATTGATGCAACGTTACTTGCGTAGAGGGCTTTAAATGGGCAAACTGATAGTAGTAAACACCTACATAGGAAAGATATCACCTTGGGCATGTACGAATACCTTATCCCTTCTTTGAAAATTACTGACGGATCCTTTTCAAAAGAAGCCACATACACACAATTTGTAGCCAAACGCCTCTCTAGAACATCATATGCAGATATCCAATTGCACCATTACCACATTAAGAACCCACGCTCCCTCTTTACACTCCGACCAGACATATGGGAGTACCTGACCACCTCATTTCATAAACCTAGAGGTCTCTCCTGGTTCTACCAAAAATTACAAAATAATTCCACCCACACTAAAACCTCAAGCATGATAAATTGGGAAAGGGACCTCAAAGCTACATTTGCTTTATCAGATTAGAACAAAGCAATTCAGTCCACCTATATTCATTCTAACTGTACGAACCATTGGGACTTAGCTCTCAAAATATTACACAGGAGCTATTTAACACCGGTGAGACTCGCAAACATCTTTAAGGAGCCTACTAACTCCTGTTGGAGAAACTGCGGCTCCAAAGGGATATTATTCCATATTCTATGGGAATGTAAATCTGTGATGAGTTTCTGGAACTCCATTATTTTTCCTATTAGCAAAATTCACAGGTATCACCCTCGCCCCTAATCCAGCATTGGCCCTCCTCAACTTAGGGATGAATAACATACCCACAATGCACAGGTGTGTAATCACCCATGTCCTTATAGCAGCATGCTTAACCATTACCTCCAAATGGAAAACAGATGCAGCACCTAACGTATCCGATGTAATACACAGAGTAAAAACCCAATATCTCTTTGAAAAGTTATTTGCATATTCATCCAACTCAGCGCTTCAATTCACAACTAAAGGGCTGACATGGTCCACAAGATTTCCAGAGACTCCTCCTTGATATACTGGTATCTAAACCAGCATAATATTTAATGATACTGATTAATATTTCAACAGTGGTAATTCCCAGTTTTTATATATAGAGAACAAATGTAGATGTGGCGCTGTTCCAGTGGAGTAAATATTTGATGGTAAAACCGCCCTTTTGTACCTTGTGTAGTCTCCTAGACTAGGTATGAAAACTGGATAGTTTAAATTGTATATACTATGAATTAGTGGCAAGTGCCTCAAACCTTGTGTGTGTGCACATAGATCACAGTGTGGTGCTACAGACTTATGGTGTCCATTAGCAATTGGACTAATTCAAACAAAAAATAGGTGAATAAATAAAAAAATAAAAGAAACAATGTGTGTTAACGCCTCTGTCGCCCAGTTTGCGGTGGATTTTGGATTGTGTTACAACCTCTGGCGGCTGCTTGGCTATTTTGCTAATATAAAAATGCAATTACATTAAATATATACCCAATGTTATATCACATACAGTTGCATTAATTAATTTTTTAGTAAAAGTGCAAGAAGTGCTTCGTGATAAAAAATGTGTGCTAGTTTAGCAGCTATTAATTAGCAAAGTGACTAGTGCTCAAAAGGTTAATTAACAAAGTGACTTGTGCTCCAAAGGAAAACCAGTACTTGCTGGAAAAACAATTTTGTTTTAAAAGGTCTTCTTATATGGCAAAGTAACTTGTGCTCAGAAAGAGTGAGTCCTTATTGAGAGACAATATTATTTAAAGATCTTCTTATCCAGGTGCTGGCTTAGTGATAGTTCTTCTTAATCGTGTTCCTAATGTGCTTACACACACCGAATAGCCTCACCCCTGCAGGGGTATTACGCAGTCACAGTATCTGCCACTGTGTAGCAATCCTGGGTAGGTCCGTGCTTTAAATGTTGTCTAGCGACTTTTAATGTGTTCAACATATGAAAAAGAAGGGATGCCCATAGCGTAAAACCATTTAAAAAGCTTTATTTTAACATAAGCAAAGATTATACTCACATTTTAAAAGGTTGGTATAAGCATGGAAGGATAAGAACCATCAAAAATGGTCTGTGTTCGTCTGACTGGAGGTGACACAAGACGTTCGTAAACCCCTCCCTACGCGTTTTGTCATTGGACGTCTACAGGAGCCAACCTGGTCTGGATGCACCAGGGCGGTCATCTTTTCCTTCAATCTCATTGCCAAGACTTTTGCGTAGAGTTTAGTGTCTGCATTTAGTAGGGCTATTGGCCTGTAGCTAGAGCAAAGCGTCCTATCTTTGCCCTCCTTTAATATCACTGTTATTGCTGCAGACAATGCTTCCCCTCCCATTTCACAATTCAGACCCAAACCATTCCAATACTGGCAGAGCTTCGGGACTAGAATTGCCTTGAATTTTTAAAAATAATAAGTTGTAAAACCGTCAGGGCCCGGGCTTTTTCCTGGGGCAGATTCTTTTAACGCTGAATATATTTCCTCCACCATAATAGGTCTATCCAAGTCTTCTCTATCTTTTTCGGACAGGCTTGGTAATCCTGCCGTGTTTAGAAATTCTTCAACTTTGTGCATATTGTTGTTCCCCTTGACCCTTCTGTCTTACTGAATATAGGGTTTTATAATAATTTCTAAATTCTTCCTCTATCTCTTTAGAGGTATGGACCACTTCCCCCTTCTTATTTTGGATTTTTTCAATAAAGTTAATTTCTCTCTTTTTTTCTCAACATCCTAGCTAGGTGCTTACTTGTTTTATTACCCCAAAGGTACCTGTCTCTGACTAAGCTATTAAATATCCTTCTAGACTCTTGTTCCATTATATCCTTCAGTTCTTCTCTCTTATTTATCAATTGATGAAAGAGATCCTGAAGGTGGCTCTTAGCCTTTTTATGATCCTGCTCTAGTCTGTGGATTTCTTCGATGAGTAATTTCCTTTTTCTTATTCTCTCTTTTTTTCTTCCAGAACGGTAGATATAAGGACTCCCTATCGGCTCTGTGAGCCTCCCAAAGGGTGGAATCCGATATTTCACCTGTATCATTAACCAAAAAATAAAGTTCTATTTCTTTCTGTACTGTTTCTACTATTTTGTCATCTTTTAGAAGGTTTTCGTTCAAACGCCATGTATACGGTAATTCCTGGGTCCCCGGCATCCTCAGCCTCATTGAGACCGGTGAATGATCAGATAGTGTCGTTATTTCTATCTTGGTTTCACCTACTAGGTCTAGTAGACTATGGTCTGCCTTTATGTAGTCCAATCTAGAGTACGTCCCGTACACAGGGGAGAAGAAAGTGTAGTCATGTATTTTAGCGCGTTGCACCCTCCACGCATCCATAATTTGGCATTGATGCAGTCTACGCCTAATCATATTTAGTGTCACTCTACTTGTCCCCTGTGCCCGGGACGTACTGTCCAAAGAGGGGTCTAAACAAAAGTTGAAATCCCCTGCTAGAATAACCACTCCTGTCTTGTAATCCGTTAACTTACTCAATACCTGTTTTAAAAATCCAATCGGACTTTTATTAGGACAATATACGTTTGCCAAAGTAAACGTCTTATTGCCTATACTTCCCTTCAGAAAAAGATAGCAACCATAAGGATCTGTCATTCTATCAACCAACAAGAAAGTAATCATTCTTGCAAACCCAATGGCCACCCCTTGGCCCTCCTGGTTGACCAATCACCATAAAACAAGATCAGAAAATCTTTAGAACGAAGTTTAATGCCTGACTCATGAACTAAGTGGGTCTCCTGCAGGAACACCACGTCTGCCCGGTACTGCTGAAGTTCTTTTAAAATTTTATGTCTCTTAACTGGGGAATTAAGACCTTTGATTGTATGACAAAAAAAAATATTTCTGTCATTTATAGTAGTCTGATATGGGCTCTCGCTGTTTAAACTTGTCTTCTACATGTAATTTATTTTTCTGCAAGATAAATCTTCCCCTTCCCAAGGCTGTGAAACGGCCGCAAGTCCACAGTGGAAAATTCATATTGGTCTCTCCCTGCAAACTTCTTCTCCTAAGGTGTGGCTCCGACCGCTGCTACCCGTGTCCCTCCTCCCCACTCTTGGGTTGGGGGGAGGAGGGACCCGAGCGGGAGCACAAAGTTGGCCCTGTCCCCCGTGAACTGTCTACCTCCCACCTCTCCCTTTCCTTATATGTGTATCCTCCATCCGCCCCCCACACCCAAGACCTCCTTAGTTCATTGTATTTAGGTTAAAGTAAGGAAGTCCTGTTTTCAAAAATTACAGTAATATACCCTTCTACCATTATATTTGATCTTTTTCCTTATATCTAGGGATGTTTGGGACTGGAATGTCCAGATCTTTGCAAAAGTCTTATAGATCTTCCAAAAACTTTAGTCTAACTGTTCTTCCGTCTTTTTGCACTATTAATGATGTTGGGAAGCCCCAAATGTATCTGATGTTGGCTGTCCTCAGTTGTTCCAGAAGGGGTTTTAGTTGACGTCTCTGAGCCAAAGTTCCTGCTGATAAATCAGTAAATATTTGTAAGTCAACTCTCTCGTATTTCACAGGGGGTGCTCCTCTAAGATTCTTCCATATCTTGGCTTTATCCTCATACTGATGGAATTTGATGATGACATCCCTTGGTATTTCCTCTCTCAGGCCTGGGGGCTTTCTAACCCTGTGTACCCGGTCAATCTTTAGCTCGTCTTCAACCCTTTTATCTAAGATTGGATTAAATATTTTTTTCATTTTAGTCTTTAGGTCCTCCCCTTGTTGTTCAGGTAGGGATCTAATCCTGAGATTTTCCCGACGGCTTTGATTTTCTTGTTCTTCTAGTTTATATAGTATATCTTGATCGTCTGCATTTTTTTTCATTTTGTGTTTTTAGGTCAAATATCTCTTTGGCTTGTTTACCTGATAATTCCTCCGCTTCTTCAACTCTACTCAGTAAATGGCCCATATCCGTCCTAAGATTTGAATTTTCCATTTTGATCAAGATTTCTAATTTAGCAAACATTTCCAACATTTTTGTTTTCGTTGGAATTGAAGCTAAATTTCTTTGTTCTTCCATTTTACTGAAATCTAGTTCTCCTGTCGACTTCAACTCTTCTCTGGACTTTTCACCTTGATCAACTTTATGTTTCACTGGCTCTTTCTTCTTGTCTTTTGTACCCAGCTGCTTTTTTTCCAATCCAGGACTTTTTGCACTCGCTTCTTTTAGATATTTCTGGATTTCACGCATGTTCAAACTTTCTTTGGGGTCTTAGGTTCTGTTGCTTTTTGCGACCGACCTCTCATGTTCTCTTTTATGTTTCTCTTCCTCCCCACAAGATCTAAGTGAGCGTAGAATTCAAGGATTCCACCCCTGGGGTTTCATATTTAGCGCCTTACGCCCAGCTATAGTCTAGGTTCAGTTAGAAACTGTGTTTACCTGTCACTTGTTCGCTTTCACGCTCCTTGCGATGGTGTAAGCTGTTGTTTAGTTTTGCTTCTCAGAGAAACCAAATGTTGTGAAACAGATCAAGGTACAGACACAGGGCGTAAGCTATGAACAGTGGGATGGCTAAAGCAGTGCCTTATGCTCAAGGGCCTCAAAACATTAAATCCGTTCCCTTCAATATGTTGAAGATGTCAATTATTACTTAATAGTAGACAGTTCGTTGCTAAAGCAGTCACTTGGGGGCGTCCTCGGGTTTCTCCCTGTGTAATGTGACCCGACTTTTGCTTGTGATGATTTTGGAGTGCAGTATTGTGGAAAAAAAAAAAACCTTTCTTTTCCCACAAGCTTCTTCTCTGGCAGTATACCAATAATCGTATGCCCTTTTTAAAGTTCTAGTGCAAAGACTCGTACAGTCCTGTAACTCAGTATGTACACAGAAGGACAACAATCACGGGACTTTGTCAGCAGTATGTCATACAAATTGGCTTAGATCCATTTGTTGTCACGTTCCTGTTTTGGATACTACAATTAATAATTAGGGCCTTGGATTTGGCTTACACAAGGGTCCCACAAACTATTAGCTTAGTTCTACAGCATTACATCCGCTTCTAGGATCCCACATCCCTTTGTCTCTCAATTTGTACTTTGTTAGTAAGTACAGCAATGATTTTTAGGGCAAGTCTCTTTAGGAAGTCTCTGAGATGTTTATAACAGCAATGATTGTGAAGGCAAAAAAAAAAATCGTACCTGGACAGGAGTTTCTTCATGCTACATTTCTCTAACTCTTACCCTCCAACATGGGTCAGGTCCTGCTGTTTATGCCAGAAAAAACTAGAACTGCGCTACCAAAGATTATTACCAATGACCAAACTTATTCTCGTAAATTCATCTTATAATAGTGAAAATCATAATTGCCCAAACACCTACATGTGCACATACATATTAATAATAAACATTGATAAATGCATGCTTAATAAATTAAAAAGAAATATGACACATCAATTGTAAAATATAGATTGAACGTTCATAATAAGTCCAAAGATAATTGTGAAAAAAACTATCTAGTGAATAGATAAATAAAAATTAGTTGGAAACAAAAATGAACATTAAAAAAAGGGGAAAAAGAAAAACACCCGTGCAAAATAAAAGTCCTTAGGATGCAGGCAGGCTTTCATCAAAAAAACGTTGGATAGGAATTTTAGTAGAATCCACCACCAAATCAACAGAAATGAACTCTTACCAGAGTTCTATGATCCCCCATGACAGAGGATCAAGGAATGCATGTGAGGAAGTACTAGATGGCTTCAGGACATCAAACAAAAACACCAATACCGGGCGGTCCCCTCCCGAATGATCAGATCATGATGGAAATCCCACGGTACATAAAAAATATATGTAGAGACTCCATAGTGTAAAACTGTTATTTATTCAATGTATTAAAAGAAAGGAAACACACTCTCACAATGTTGTAGATAGTAAAAGGCCTGAAGTCTGCTGTGCCGGCCGGAGCACAAGCAGACAACCCGTCCTCTGGGTATACGAAGTACAAGGTGATGTCAGTCCGTCGCTCTGCCCTACGCGTTTCGTAATTTACGTCGTCCAGGAGCACGGGTGGCGCACTGCGTCACCTCCAATTATACTAAACATTGCGCACCAAACCTCGTTCTGAGTCACCACACATTGGTGCACATGCGCATTAATATAAATATATGTCCGCCATACTAAATAGCGTACGGACATCTGCGCCAAACACCAAACGAAAAAGAAAGGCCCCACACAGCCCAGCTCACGATCGGATCTGGAACAAAGAGCAATAACGTAAACAAACTAAGCTTTAAAATACACATTTAAAAATAGAAAAGTGTCACATCATATGGACGCGCACCGGAAGTATCTCAGATGTCTATAAAGGTGACATACCCAGCCTTAAGCAGAGTGACACCTAGTGGACACCATAAAAATTGTCTGATATTAATCCTAAAAACAAAACAAAACCATTGTCATGTTGTATGTTCAATGGTAATGAATTAGATTAAATTAAATTAATATAAATTTAAATATAAAGAAATATAGAATATTAAAATGAAACGAAGTAATATAATATATCGGCAGATGGGACAAAAAATTAATCTGTTGGAAATGGCAAAAAATTGTGTGGGGACTCAAAGCAGAAATGCATTCATTAATAACTCTTATGCCCCGTACACACGGTCGGATTTTCTAACGGAAAATGTGCAATCGGAGCGTGTTGTTGGAAAATCTGACCGTGTGTGGGCTCCATCTGACATTTCCATCGGATTTTCTGACACACAAAGTTTGAGAGCAGGCTATAAAATTTTCCGACAACAAAATCCGATCGCGTCAATTCCGACCGTGTGTGGAAAATTCCAACGCACAATGCATGCTCAGAAGAAATTCCTTTTTCAAGGCTGAATTTTATTTTATTTTTTTTGTTGGGTTTGTATTTGTTTCAAGGCTGATGTTATTTTTTGTTTTTTTTGTTTTACTCCAGAATATTTTTGTGTGTGTTTTGTGTGTCAAGTTACCATAACACCATTATTATCTTGTATTGTTTAATCTCAAGGAGATTGTTTGGTGTTGGTGTCCCTTGTTAATTTCACATTGTATTTTTGAAATGTACCTGAATCCTCACAAACAAACTGTCCTTTTTGAAAGGAAACACACATAGGCGAGTATAATTGAAACAAAAATTCCTTTATTAAAGGCTCAGAACCAAAGAGGGAGGCAACGTTGGAGAAACAGCAGAAATTGGCAAAGCCTTTGACCCCCAGGGCAGACTTCAATTTTTTTAAGGCAAAATTGGTGGCCTGAGGAGTCCATATCTAAGGGAGTGCAGTCTGGTCCAGAAGTCCCAGAGATCCGTAAAGCAGCAGATGACATCTATGTCTCCAGGCTGTGGTACTACAAGAGCCTGCATATTTTGCCAGGCCAGACTGAACCCAGGTCATCACTCTCTGGTCTTCCTTCCACGCTTCCTTCCCGGCTGTGGCTCTGGTGTTGGAGATGTGGCAGGAGGAGGAGTAGGACCTGGAGGAGGAGGAGGAGTAGGACCTGGAGGAGGAGGAGGAGGACCATGGGTGAGGTGACAAATGTGGATTGCACATGTGAGTTGGCCCCTCAACCCCTCAACTCCTTATTTAGAGCTTCCAAAATTAAAAACTCACATAGGAGTCATTGGCCCTCTTCCATCTGCATCATTTTGCATGCAGTTATGCCAGCAAAGTCCTCCTCCACACTGTGGGGTGTTCTGAGGGCCTCAGTAGCCTTCCAAAAGAGGCCTATGGCAGCCTCCTCCAGGTTACTCCTCTTCCTGCCACTTTTTCTTTGAAGGTGAACATATCAATGAAGATTTGCATAAAGTCCTGATTCTTCAAGATATTCATTTTCACTGCAAGACACAACACAAGACAAACCCTAATGTCAGCCTAAAGTCTTCTAAACTTGTGCAAATACAGGCCTCAATCTAGAAACAGTATAGGCCCAATGTTAAATCTTACCTTTGCTATCACAATAGGCGCCTCCGTTACTCCTTCCTCCGTTAACAGATCGTAAGTACTACGCACGCCTGTTACGATTTATAGACACTGCGCATGCGTGAAACTCCGCCCGCCCCTGACGTTCTTTCTAGTCTATTCCCTGCCCCTTCTCGTTCGGCGCAGTGGGGGAAAAGCACATGGCGGAGACACAGCAGGTGTCTTATAATTACAGCAAGGAGGAGGAGGAGGAAAGCCAGGAGCCAGAAATGTCCCGAACCAGAAGGAGATGATTTAGGGCATCGAATATGTCCTTTGGGGAGATGTTGGAGATGGTGGACATCCTGAAGAAGGCCGACTATGATGGGAAGTATGGAGCTTACCCCAACCCCAATGTCAGAAAGGCCAAGATCATGGCGAAAGTGGTCAAAAGTCTACACCAGAATTTCGAGGTACGACAATCGAAAGATTAGCTCATGAAGCGGTGGTCGGACCTCAAATTAAGGGAGCATGAGCAGTACAGAAGGATCCGGAGAGTGCTGCAAAAAAGTAAGTAGTTGTGCTGTATTCCTATTTTTTATGTTTATTACGTTTGTGCTGCTCTATGTGCTTTTCTTTACTGTTGTACAGTTTAAAATGGCAACTTTCATGTTCATGGGCACATTATTTGGTCGTATGAAACATTGTTCGTTCGGCCTAGAACACACCATTGTTTTGGCCATATGCATTTTAAAACATTTTTTATGGCCTACTTGTCTGAAAATAATTTGGTTGTGTAGATGGGTTTGTAACTAGAATGAAATGCAAACTAGATTCTGTGTAAGGAGAGGACACTCAGCAGCAGTTTTCACATCTGGACTCTGGAGCACTAGTGTGGGACACAAGAAAACCCTTTTTATTAGGGGGCCCCACACAGGTGCTCCAGTATATACTATAGGGGTGTCTCCATCTGTGAAGCTTGTACTAAACAGGTAAGTATTCAAGCTTGACAAAGGACAATAACATTTCAACATCTTGGAACTCAGCCAAAACAGACAATTGTACCCCACTTCCAAGCAATGTTTCATATTTATAGTTCTGCCATCAAATATCTGTGTGCTAAGTATACCTATTTGTTTTTACATAGGGGATAAAAGACTCGGAGGACACCCCTCATCCGAGGAGACCACAGACCCCCCACCCCTGGAAGAAGGGGAAATCCACCCAAGCCAAGCAGAGCAGGAGGAGGAAGACGTGGTGGAAATTGTCACCACAACAGGTGAGTGTCTGCGACCACAGGCTCAGGTAAGAGATGGATGCCGGCATATTTATAATACATGGTGTGTTTTTGTTTCTATCTTTTTAGGTGATTGTGATGTTGTGGATCCAGGGCATTTCACCTCTGAAAGTGTACAGATCCTGATCGGGGAGATCATGGGGTGTAATAGGGGCTTGGAAAACATCCATAAAAACATCAATAATGTTAAAAAAAAAAATGACGAACATCATTGATGTTTTAGGGAGAGTTTAAAACAAATCCAAATCCCTTTGTTTTTTTGTGAGCTAAAATTTTTTCCCATTTTTGGACATATTTGCACAGTGTGTCAACATGTGCTATATGCCATCACGGGAGATCAATGGACACGTTTTGGGGGTGCAACCCCTTCCTCAATAATAAAGTAGCTGTGAGGAAGGGGTTGCACCCACAAAACACGTCCCTTGATCCCCCGTGATGGCAGGTAGCACATGTTGACATTCGGCAATTTGTTTGCATCTTCAAAATTTGGCTTTTCCTGGGGTGACTTCACCCCATCTGAATGCAATATCAAACACAGTTTGTAAATACTCATGTCTGATATTGCCTTCAAGTTCTACCAAATGTGAACTTTGTAAGTTCAAGATTTGTGTCTTTCTTCTTGGTTTTAAACATGACTGTTTTTTCTTAAATAGACATTGCTACTTTTTCTAATGTGACCCCAAAAATTGTTATACAACAAACATGTTGGTTTGTTTTAAAAACCTTTTACAAATGCACATGTGATTGTGCTGGGATTGTTAATCAAGAATGTGTGGATTATTGTTTCAATGTTCCAAAACTTTTGTTGTGCTCTAATTGGTGTTTTCAGTGACAATGGGGGGTTATTTCCTAAGGCAAATCCACTTTAGTAAATAACACCCAACAGTGCTTTGTAATGTTACACAATCACGCCATTTTCAGGACTCGCCACATTTCTGTCAGGGTCAGCTAAAAGAAACACAAGCAGTAAATTTCAACAAAGATTTTAGTAGTTATTTTTTTGTATTATTTTTGTATATTATTGGTTTCAGACATTGTCTGGCATATTGATAGCCCCCCTACCCGCAAAGTAATCAAGGTATCTTAGCCGGACATCAAGGGCACTCAGGGGGGGCAAGCCAGGACGGCCACTTTCAAGCGCTGTCAGGGTTGTTTCATTTAGAATTCTGGCCTCAGGCCCAACTGAGCCAGCATAGTTGGCAGAATGTTGCCATAAAAAGTTGTGTAGAACACAGCACGCCAGGATGATATGATTCAGTTTGTACTCCGCCATGTGTATGGGTGTAAGAAATAGGCAGAACCGGCTGGCCATGATTCCAAACGTATTCTCCACCACTCTTCTGGCTCTGGCCAGCCAATAATTAAAAACCCTCTGGTCCGGGGTGAGGGTCCTCATCGGGAATGGCCGCATAAGATTGTCCCCCAGTGCAAACGCTTCATCTGCAACAAAGACGAATGGGAGTCCTTCCACATTGTCTTCTGGAGGTGGCAAGTCCAAGCTGCCATTCTGGAGATGCCTGTAGAACTCCGTCTGGACGATGACTCCACCATCGGACATCCGGCCATTCTTCCCCACGTCCACATACAGGAACTCGTAAGTAGCCGACACCACCGCCAACATCACAATACTATTGAACCCCTTATAGTTGAAATAGTATGACCCTGAGTTGGGTGGTGGGATGATGTGGACATGTTTCCCATCAATTGCCTCTCTGCAGTTAGGAAAGTCCCACCGCTGGGCAAAGTAGGAGGCCATAGTCTGCCATTCCTGTGGCGTGGAAGGAAACTGTTGAGGAAAACAAAAAAAATTAGTATTTTTGCACATAAACATGGAAAGCAGATTAGAGACACAAACATTCTTGGGCAACATCCAGATAACATTTATTAAGGGGAACTTTACAACACCAAAGTATAAGGTACACCTATCATATCCCCCCCCTCTCATGGGCCATTTCTAACATTATAGGGGGGGGGAATCTTGGACAGGTAACCCTCTTCACTTCATTGAGTGATGAATGCCTAAATACAGGGTATTACTTGGAACAGCCCCTCCTTAGTTACACTATTGACAGCCCACTGGACAGGTAAGAAGTGTCATATTACAAAGATATAAATACACATTGTACACATTTGAGCACATTCGGACATTCTGCTATTACCTAGCAAGATAATAATAGGATACAAAAACTTTAAACAGTACCATTTGAAAGTATACAGGCAGGCCCTTGCACTACATGCTTTGGGGAATTCATCCATACATCTGACCACAAAAGAGATGGGTATAGTGTGTATGGGTTTGGCAAAGTCAGCAGATAGATGATTGAGGATAGATAGAGAATTTGTATCAGCTGACTTAGCATTTGGGGACCCCCCCAAAAAAGCCTCTGGCACTCTGCCAGAATTTAAAGCACAAATCACATTTTAAAACATTTTAGGGGGTGTTTGGGGTAAAGCACTACTATGGAGCTGATAAAATACGTGACTACATGAGGTGAATATAGGGCCAGGAGACCATGCTGGTGAGGTAAGTGAAGGCAAATATGTATGAAGGACAAAAAAAAAATTACATAAAAATTCAGCATGCATGAGGACAAAGGGGACATTCACAGCATATTGCAATCATGGTAATTAGGGGATGTGGAAAGAAATACAATATATGATCAAACATTAAATACAATAAAATGTGATCTTTAAGGATAAATCTTACCTTAATATACTCCTTCTGCAGGACCTGAATGATGGCAGAACAGGTCTCTGGGATAATGATCCCCAGAGCCTGGGGGGAGATGCCTGTTGAGAACTTGAGGTCCTGCAGGCTTCTCCCCGTCGCCAAGTACCACAGGGTGGTGACGAGCCTCTGCTCTGGAGTGATGGCCTGCCTCATGCAGGTATCCTGCCTGCTAATATAAGGGGTCAGCAAAGCCAACAAATGGTGAAATACGGGGTCCGTCATCCGGAGAAAGTTCCTAAAATCATCAGGATTATGATTATTATAGGACAAGGCATATGACAGAACTGGTCACGTTGAAGCAACCAATTCTTGGTCCATGAACTCCTCCTCGGCCCTGTTCATGGACTGGACTTGTTTCAAGGTAAGGACAGCAACACCAAGCCCCCGCACAGCACGAACTCTACGAGGAGTACGTATACGCAACATGGCTAGAAAACGGTCGGCTGCTCAGAACGAAGTAACAGAACGCACTGAAGAACAGCAAGGCCTGTGAAGAGCGACCTGAAAATCAGTAACGAACGAACAAGAACACAATGATAAATCAATGCAAACTCACTGCATGCACTGAAGAGCAGATACAAACCCACAAGCACAAACTGTACAGCAGAAAACGATCTGAAAGCCACGAGTCTGAAAAAGCCCGAATCTTCTCTCACCAAACTTTTACTAACATTAGAGATTTTACTAACATGAGATTAGCAAAAGGAGCCCAAAGGGTGCCACGCTTGGTTCAGAACTGCCCTTTTCTAGTCTCGTCATACGTGGTGTACGTCACTGCGTTCTTGGCGATCGGAAATTCCGACAACTTTGTGCGACCGCGTGTATGAAAAACAAGTTTGAGCCAACATCCGTCTGAAAAAATGCATGGATTTTGTTGTCGGAATGTCCGATCGTGTGTACGGGGCATTAGTCTGCATTTTACGTTACTCTCCATTTTTATCTTTAAACATTGATTTTTATGAGTCTTATGGCTTTAATGATACTATGTAGACTTCCTATGGATCCATTGTTATTTGATTCCATTGCCTCCCCAATTGTGACTATGATAGATCATCATGGTTAACATGAGTGGATATTTTTGGTTATGAGATACCCATTGTGTATGTACTTTATACTGTACCTGTTTATTAATTTTTATTAATTTTATAATTTGTAATTTATCTATGACTTCTGCTTTGAGTCCCCAGACAATTTTTTGCTATTTCCAACAGATGAATTTTTTGTCCCATCTGCCAATATATTATATTACTTTGTTTAATTTTAATATTCTATATTTCTTTATATTTAAATTTATATTAATTTAATTTAATCTAATTTATTACCATTGAACATACAACATGACAATGGTTTTGTTTTGTTTTTAGGATTAATATCAGACAATTTTTATGGTGTCCACTAGGTGTCACTCTGCTTAAGGCTGGGTATGTCACCTTTATAAACATTTCCGGTGCGCGTCCATATGATGTGACACTTTTCTATTTTTAAATAGAAATTTTAAAGCTTAGTTTGTTTACTTTATTGCTCCTTGTTCCAGATCCGATCGTGAGCTGGGCTGTGTGGGGCCTTTCTTTTTCGTTTGGTGTTTGGCGCAGATGTCCGTACGCTATTTAGTACGGCGGACATATATTTATATTAATGCGCATGTGCACCAATGTGTGGTGACTCAGAACGAGGTTTGGTGCGCAATGTTTAGTATAATTGGAGGTGACGCCGTGCGCCGCCCGTGCCCCTGGACGACGCAAGTTATTACGAAACGCATAGGGCGGAGCGACGGACTGACATCACCTTGTACTTCGTATACCCAGAGGACGGGTTGTCTGCTTGTGCTATCTACAACATTGTGAGTGTGTTTCCTTTGTTTTAATACATTGAATAAATAACAGTTTTACACTATGGAGTCTCTACATATATTTTTTATGTACCATGGGATTTCCATCATGATCTGATCGTTCGGGAGGGGACCGCCCGGTATTGGTGTTTTTGTTTGATGTCCTGAAGCCATCTAGTACTTCCTCACACGCATTCCTTGACCCTCTGTCATGGGGGATCATGGAACTCTGGTAAGAGTCCATTTCTGTTGATTTGGTGGTGGATTCTACTAAAATTCCTATCCAACGTTTTTTTGAAGAAAGCCTGCCTGCATCCTAAGGACTTTTATTTTGCACGGGTGTTTTTCTTTTTCCCCTTTTTTTAATGTTCATTTTTGTTTCCAACTAATTTTTATTTATCTATTCACTAGATTGTTTTTTTTCACAATTATCTTTGGACTTATTACGAACGTTCAATCTATATTTTACAATTGATGTGTCATATTTCCTTTTAATTTATTAAGCATGCATTTATCAATGTTTATTATTAATATGTATGTGCACATGTAGGTGTTAGGGCAATTATTCTAATGAGTTTATGATTTTCACTATTATTAGATGAATTCACGAGAATAAGTTTGGTCACTGGTAATAATCTTTGGTAGTGCGATTCTAGTTTTTTCTGAGCTTGCTTTCTTGTATTTATGTTTACATGAGAATTGCAGCTTCTGAGGGGCTGTATTTTGGATACAGCTCCATTTGTTATTTGTCTTAGTGCAGTTTTTTCACATTTTTTCCCGCTGTTTATGTGACAGAATAATGTCCCATTAAAGACCCCCTGTTCACCTTAAAGCATCCACACCACAAGCGGGATCCGGCTGCACTCTTTTCTCCCTTCAATCGCAATAGGTTTGGATGTATACGCTGCAGGCAGATGAGAGGAGCAGAGGGGGGGCTGGCTTGTATTCAGGCTGGCTCCAGCCATTCTGAGATGGGACTCTACAGATAAGGTATTCCGCCGCTCAAGTCCCCGGCTATGGACATACCGCTCCTACGCTCTTCATCCCCTGGTGCCAAGCCTGGAGTCTCTTTTGCAGGTTAGAGGTGATCATCTGCTGGAGCGTCCGCGATCTCTCACACCGCTCACCTCCAGCTGGTTCATCCGAGCCTGCTCCATCCTCACACCATGGTGCCGTCATCAGGCCCCTCCCCTAACTCTGACACTGCATCCTGCTGCCGTCGCCTTCCCGGACCAGGGATTTACTGTGGATTGTGAGACTCCATGCACTACAGTCAAGGTACTCAATTAAATTTAATGTTCATACATTTTAAAATAGTTGTCTGTTGTTACCATCCAAGTTACTTTCTGTCTTCAGGGTCTTTCACAAAGTGACCAAGAGAAGAGTGTTCCAATGGTCAAGTTAAATTTAGCACAATTCATTTTGTACTTGGTTCCTTACCTTTCGCACTTGTCTCACCAATCTCTCACTCTCCACTCACCCTCCCTCATTCTCTCTGAGGGACATATAGGAATTTTTAAATTCCCGCATGCTGAAAACATAGCCATCATCGATCATCTTGTCCCAGTCTTTGACAAATTCACGGGCCCAAAAGTGCCAAAGAAAGAATCAGCATGAAAACAAAAGCAGTGGCAGAAGATTACCAATGCTGTCAACGAAATTGGAATAACCCCATGTACAGAGGAAAATGGTAGAAAACATTATCAGGATCATAGGTGTGCGCAGCCTAATGCATTAGGGTGTGCACCCTTAGGCTCAAACACACATGCATGTGTATGTATCTACATATATATGACTCCGGCACATTGATCTCCCCGCTGGCACGGTGAAAGAGAAAAGGATAAACACTTCTCTTATGGCAGAGCTGGTAAGAGGGAGATCTTTCCCATGTTCCTGTTGCTGCACAGAACGATAACACTAATGCGCATGGGGGGATTAGGGTGTGCCTGGGCACACCCGGCACAACCTGTGCGCACGCCTATGATCAGGATATAAAGTGGTCTATAAAGAAAAAACTTGCAAATAAATAATAAAGAAGGGTATATTAAGACATGTGTTTAATTAAAAAAAAGGATACAGTATTTATGCAGACTGATATTGGAATTACTAGTAGATGTTGATGAAATTCTTCCTATTTTTCTTTTTAACCATTCACTGTAGAAAGAAGGTTCCGGAATAGCAAAAACAGTGTAATTTACAGACTATGAAGAAATGCTCATGCCACGTATAGATCAGGAGACTTTCTGGTAATTTTCTGGTATTGGGTAGGGATTTGATACCTCCAGTCAAAGTAAATGTAAGTACTGTAGGACAAATTTATTTATTTATTTTTTTGTCACCAAAATATATTAAATGTGTGACTCACAACTATAGCATAAACTTACTTGGTAGGTAAGTACAAAATTCTGCATGCACTAACAAAGACAATGTGGGACATTTGCAGCCACACACAGCTATTTTTATTTTTTATTTTTTCGGCAACAAATATTGGATTTAGAACTCTACCATAAACGTAATTAGTAGGCAAGTAAAAAATTTGTCTTCGGACCATATAAAACAACGTAGGACAGTAGCAGCTACAAACTTCTTTTTTTCTTTTTCTTTTTTTTTTTTTTTTTTTTTTTTTTTTTAGGATTATTTTTTCCTTTGTTTTATTTTTTTGGTATTTCATGTTTTCTTACTTCATGTTTTTTTACTTCTAAATTATTCTTTTTTTCCCCTTTTTAAAGTGTTTTGTTATCAAATTGACAAACGCCTAATGTGTGATGTTCTTTCGCAGGTTCCAAAGTTGATCCAGGTTCGTTACTACTCTTTTCAGAAAAGGAAGACACAACAGTTCAAAACGAATCACCAGAAAATGAGGATGTTGCTCCAATTCCTACATCCCTAATCCCAGATCCAGGTAAAGCCAGGAGGGGAATCTTTCGTGGATTATATTACTCTACAGCAATCTGAAGACCTTTTTACAGACATATTAAAAAGGCGCTTTGTGTTCGTATGGTCATAGCCCAAGATGAGCAGCCAATTCACTCAGTGGTGGCTGGTGGTGGCTTCTTTGTGCAATTTAACCACTTGCCGCTGCCCACCATCAAATGATGGAGGAGCGGTGCAGCCCTCGTTCTGGGTGGACATCATATGACGTCGCCCCAGAACAGCCACTCTCATGCTCCCGTGGGGGTGCGGAGTACGGTAATCGTGGCTACGCCATGTTCCTAGGAAACGGCGCAACCCAATCCCTGTAAAGAGCCGATGACATGGTTCTTTATCCATGTGATCTGTTGTGTCCAATCACAGCCAGTCACATGTAAATGCGGAAGTGCCAGTAATCGTCTCTCATCACCTCAAACTGACAGAGTGTGTGTTGAGGAGAGCCTATCAGTGGCATCTCCTCACAGGGGACACCCGAACAGGTAATCAGGGCACTGATCATCAGTGCCCTGATTACAGTGAAGCCCACCAGTGCCCATCAGTGCCCATTAGTGATGCCAGTCAGTGCTGCCTTTCAGTGCCCATCAGTGCCGCCCATCGGTGCCACCCATTAGTGCTCAAAGTGCCGCCTATCTGTGCCCATCAGTGCCACCTATCAGTGCCCATCAGTGCCCACCAGTACCGCACATCAGTGCTGCCTATCAGTGCTCATCAGTGCTGCATATCAGTGCCCATTAGTGCAGCATATTAGTGCCTTCTCATTCGTGCCACCTAATTACAGTGCCCATAAGTGCCACTTCATCAGTGCCCAATAGTGCAGCCTCATCAACGCACATCAGTGAAAGAGAAAAATGACGTATTTACAAAATTTACTGACAGAAACTAAGAATATCTTTCAAAATTTTAGGTCTGTTTTCCATTTATGATTAAAAATTAATTTGGGTACAGTGTTGCATGACCGCGCAATTGTCATTCAAAGTGCAACAGCGCTGAAAGCTGAAAAATGGCATGGACAGGAAGGGGTGAAAGTGCCCTGTATTGAAGTGGTTAAAGGATTACACTGACACAGCTAGTAGTAGAAGATCAATACTTGTGGATTTTACCTTTTGTGTATTCACTGTTACAAGATTATTTTTGCCTTTGGATTATTTTCTGTTTTTAGATTTATCACTTGATTGCATAGGATGTGGACATTATATACATTTTTGAATAATTTGTGGGATATATTATAATATGTGCTACAATATTTTTATTTTTATATTTATTTAGATTTCTGTAGAATTCATGTATAGGTAAGGTATACACTGGAAATACTTGAAATACTATGTAGAACAACCACACCATTTTTACACATTTTGACAACTACAGAGGCCATTACTGTTCCACCAATACCTAGAAGACCGGAAAGAAGACCGGGGCAGAGAGCAGAGGGAAGGAGAAGCCATACAATCTGCAAAACAAGAAATATAGACAGGGACCAGTTTTTTAATCAGGAACAAAGCCAACGTGTAACGGAACGTCCCTCACTCCGCTTGAGTGCTTCCGTCAGTATACCACTTCCTTGTAGTCTGGATACAGATATCAGATATTCCAACCGCTCCCAAGCATAAAACAAGGTGACACTTGCTTAGATGCTAACATGGACTATATCTTTATTAGAACCAGAATACAGTCTTATATACAGGAGAAGATGAGGTTCCCCCCTCCTGCTCATATTACTCTAACAATACAAACGTAACCTAATTAACCTAATTAACATGAGCTAGTTTACTAAATCATTTACCCAGACCAGATGACCAGAGACATGACCTGTAGGACACAGACTTGTGGGCACCGAGCTTCACACAGTAACAGAGTTAATTATCATAAGTACAACCACAGGACATTTTCTCACAATAGCAGAAGCTCCAATAGGTGTCGGCCAGTCTCCTACATTGTATTGAGGATAATGTGATCAGCTCACTCAATTAACATGTTGAGTTCAGAATCAATCAAACCAAGAATAGTCTCTACATACATCCTGGGAGATACTGTGGACAAATATTACTGTCCCATTTTAAGTAGTTCAAGATATATTTTCTCACTCACCCTGTGCCAGTACAGCACAGGGTGACTTTTAGACATAAGAGGTGTATGGGGAGCTGAAACAAAGGCATCCCCTACTTAACAAGAGATTCTGAGTTCCACTGCCCTCCCGTCACACAACATTTCAACCCAGCTCAGGCAAAACAAAGAAAGGCTTGAAAATAATTTGATCTGCATAACAGATCAGCTCAAAAGGTATTAATGTTTTAGTGAAAGATTTTCAAAACACGATAACAGAGTATCAGAAGCATTTTTAAGTTGGCTTGTGCCTACTGCACTATTCCAGTGACGATTCAGAACGATTCAGGGGTTTAAAGTCTATTTTTAAGGTGAAGATTTTTTTTTTTTACTGTTTAGGCTGGGTTTACACTACTCTGACAAGGAAGTCGTATGACTTCCGATTAGACTTTGCCCTGCAACTTCATGTCCGACTTCCATGTGACTTCAATGAACGGGATCTGACTTTGAGATGATTGCGACATGTCCTTTAACCAACCGAAACAATTCTTTTGCTTCTGGTATGGATGAAACGGCAGGTCAAATTTATCCCCCCCCCAAAAAAATGGCATGGGCCCCCTAGATCCATGCCAGGCATTTTGAGTCTGGTATGGATCTTGAAGGGGAATCCCACGCCAATTTTTTTTTAAAAAACAGCGTGGGGTCCCACCAGGACCATACAAGACCCTTATTCAAACATGCAGCCCAGCAGGTCAGGAAAGGGGGGTGAGCGAGTGGCACCCCCCCTGGACCATACCAGGCCACATGCCCTCCACATATTCTTGGGTAGAATTGTGCCCCTTTTTGGATGTGCTTGGGAGGAATAGTGCTCCTATTTTGGTTGTCCTTTTGAGGAATTGTGCCACATTGCTGGTATACTTGGGAGGAATTGTGCCCCTTTTGTAGGTGTCCTTAGGGGGGAATTGTGCCCCTTTTTGGGTGTTTTTTAAAAATTTTTTAATTTTTTTATAGTGATCTCCATAATATTTTTTTTTTTTTCGTTTTGTGTGTCAAGTTACCACAGCACCATTATTATCTTGTATTTTTTAACCTCCAAGAGATTGGTTGGTGTTGGTGTCCCTTGTTAATTTGACATTGTCTTTTTGAAATGTACCTGCCTACTCATAAACTTTCCTTTTTGAACTAAAACACATAGCCAAGTATTTGGGAAACTAAAATAGACATTTATTAGGGGTCATAACAAAATAAAGAGGAAGGCGACGCTGTATAAACTGGTGAAATCTTTGTACCCCAGGGCAGACTTCAATTATTTGACAGGCAAAATTGGTAGCCTGAGGAGTCCATTTAATAGGGAGCACAATCCGGTCCAGGACTCCGAGAGATCAGGAGCAGCAGCAGATGACACATATGTCCCAAGACTGTGATCTTACAACAGCCTGCGTCTTTTGTCAGACCAGACTGAACCCAGGCCATCACACTCTTGTCTTCCACGCTTGCTTCCACGCTTGCTTCCAGGTTGCTTCCAGGTTGTGGCCCTGGTATTGGAGTTGTGGCAGGAGATGGAGCAGGAGGAGGATGGTCCAACTCACACAGGTGGGTTTTGCTTGTGAGTTCACCCCAAACCCTTATTTAGGGCAAGATAAATCACTTCCTCACAAAAGAGGCATTGGCCCACCTCCATTTCCTGCATTTTGCTAACTACGATGAAGGCATAGGCCTCTTGAATATTGGGGGTGGTTCTGAGGGCTGCAGTAGCCTCCCAAATCAAAGAAAGCGCTGACTCCTGCACGTTCCTCCCCTTCCTGGTACTTTTTGTTTGGAAGGCGGAGGGGAGGAACCTGGGATTCGATCAAGCTACTGGGCCCGGCCACCTCCTGGCTGCCACTTACCCCCACCACCTCCTGGCTGCCACTTTCCCCCGCCACCTCCTGGCTGCCACTTTCCATTGCCTCCTCCTGGCTGAGGCTTTCCTGTGTATGAAAATGGGACATAGTTTTAGTTTATTGTTCATTAATCAAACACATTTTTGAGAAATATGTTAAACAATGCTATACCTGATTCAAGCTGGGCTCCTCCACATCTTCTTTCTGGGTGGAAGGCCCAGGTTGGACGTCGGAAGCCTCAGCTGGGGTGGAAGGAAGTGTGGAAGGAAGGGTTGAGGGTGATGGCCTGATTTCACTCTGGTCTGACAGAAACCACAGTCTGTGGTAGTACCACAGCCTGGGTACATAAACATCATCTGCTACTGCTCCTGATCTCATGGAATCCTGGACTTTCTTGCGCTCCCTATTATATGTGCTCCTCAGGACACCGATTTTGGCCTTCAAATAGCTGATGTTTGCCGTGGGTATCTGCGGCTTCACCAATTCCAGCAATTGATCCAGCGCTGCCTGTCTCTTTATTTTATTAGTATAAAAGGGGATGTTTTACCTGCCACAGACAGGGTAGCTCTCTGTACATATCAATGAATTGGGGGAGGAAGCTGTGATCATTGAATCGATCCATTTTATCTGCAAGACACAACACAAGACAAACCCTAATGTCAGGCTAAACTCTCATAAACGTGTCCCTATATAGGCCTCAATCTATAAGCAGTATAGACCACTGATGCACCAAGTTCAAATTGTACCTTCGTTACCACGATCGGCGCTTACGCTACTCCGTCCTCCACTCACAGATCGTACGTATGACGCACACTTGTTATGCTTTATATACACTGTGCATGCGTGAAACTCCGCCCCTGACCTTTTTTCTAGTATATTCCCCGCCCCTTCTCTTTTGGCGCAGGGGGAGAGCACATGGCGAAGACAGAGCAAGTGTATGCAGAGGAGAGCAGCAACGAGGATGACAATGAGTTTTAGTTTATTGTTCATTAATCAAACACATTTTTGAGAAATATGTTAAACAATGCTATACCTGATTCAAGCTGGGCTCCTCCACATCTTCTTTCTGGGTGGAAGGCCCAGGTTGGACGTCGGAAGCCTCAGCTGGGGTGGAAGGAAGTGTGGAAGGAAGGGTTGAGAGTGATGGCCTGATTTCACTCTGGTCTGACAGAAACCACAGTCTGTGGTAGTACCACAGCCTGGGTACATAAACATCATCTGCTACTGCTCCTGATCTCATGGAATCCTGGACTTTCTTGCGCTCCCTATTATATGTGCTCCTCAGGACACCGATTTTGGCCTTCAAATAGCTGATGTTTGCCGTAGGTATCTGCGGCTTCACCAATTCCAGCAATTGATCCAGCGCTGCCTGTCTCTTTATTTTATTAGTATAAAAGGGGTGTTTTACCTGCCACAGACAGGGTAACTCTCTGTACATATCAATGAATTGGGGGAGGAAGCTGTGATCATTGAATCGATCCATTTTATCTGCAAGACACAACACAAGACAAACCCTAATGTCAGGCTAAACTCTCATAAACGTGTCCCTATATAGGCCTCAATCTATAAGCAGTATAGACCACTGATGCACCAAGTTCAAATTGTACCTTCGTTACCGCGATCAGCGCTTACGCTACTCCGTCCTCCACTCACGGATCATACGTATGACTCACACATGTTACGCTTTATATACACTGTGCATGCGTGAAACTCCGCCCCTGACCTTCTTTCTAGTATATTCCCCGCCCCTTCTCTTTTGGCGCAGTGGGAGAGCACATGGCGAAGACAGAGCAAGTGTATGCAGAGGAGAGCAGCAACGAGGAGGACGATGAAAGCCCGGAGCCACAAACGTCCCGGTCCAGGAGATTTAAGGCTTCAAATATGTCCTTTTTAGAGATGGTGGACATCTTGAATAGGGATGAGCTGAACACCCCCCGGTTCAGTTTGCATCCAGAACACGCGAACAGACCGAAAGTTTGCGCGAACTTTCGAACACCGTTAAAGTCTATGGGACTCGAATGTGAGAAATCAAAAGTGCGAATTGTAAAGGCTAATATGCAAGTTATTGTCTTAAAAGGGTTTGGGGACCTGGGTCCTGCCCCAGGGGACATGTATCAATGCACAAAAAAGTTTTAAAAACGGCAGTTTTTTCGGGAGCAGTGATTTTAATGATGATTAAAGTGAAAAAATAAAAGTGAAATATTCCTTTAAATATCATACCTCGGGGGTGTCTATAGTATGCCTGTAAAGTGGTGTGTGTTTCCCATGTTTAGAACAGTCCCTGCACAAAATGACATTTCTGAAGGTATAAAAGTCTTTTAAAACTGCTTGTGGCTGTAATGTAATGTTGGGTCCCGGCAATATGGTTGAAAATTATTGAGAAAAACGACATGGGTAACCCCCCAGCCCATTACCAGGCCCTTTGGATTTTGTATGGATATTAAGGGGAACCCCGCACCCAAATTAAAAAAAGAAAAGGCGTGGGGCCTCCAGGCCATATATACTCTGAACACCAGTATACAGGCGGTCCCAAGAAAGACAGGGACTGTAGGTTTGTTCTTAAGTTAAATCTGTTTGTAATTTGGAACAGGTACATTTTGTAAGTATAGCTCCAGCCAAAAAATCTATTTTTAAGCTTTTTGAAAAACATAGGGAAGGGTTATCACCACTGTAACATTTATTTTGCTGTCTGTGCCCCTATTCAGAAGATTTCACCTCACTTTGAAAATTTGGGCTTTTTAGGGAAACAAGGATTGGTGATAAAGCATCAGTGGAGGAGACACCTTTTTCCCATATTAACTCTTACAGGAGAGAATTTCCCTTCCTAGGGGTAGATTTCCTCTCACTTCTTGTTGTCTCTCTCCGTTTATAAGTAGGAGTCGTTTGCAAGTCGGATGTTTGAAAGTAGGGGCCTGACCTATATACTCTGCAGAAATTCGGTCCTTAGATGTTGGTTGTACCAGAACACTGTAAGCCCTCACAGTTACCCTTGGTGGGCGCTGGAACGGGCCCTGCTGTGAAATATTATATCAAGAATTGTAATTACATGCCCCTGTTGAACAGGGTCAGAAAAATTGGGCCTTTGGTGGTGGTGTGGTGGTGTTGCCACAACACTGTAAGCCCTCACAGCAGGCCTGTACTGGCCATAGGGACTACTGGGAGATTCCCGGTGGGCTGATGTCTCAGTGGACCAGTCAGGTGCAGTCATGGAGCCGCTCCTCTCTGACAGTGAGTGATCGCAATTTCACTCCTGTCAGGAGGAGAAGCTTCCTTCCATTAGGCGTTATGCTCCCTCCAGCCTGCAGGGGGAGATAGACCAACGGCAGACTTTCCTTCCTCTCTCCCCTATCACTTGTTATCACATGACTGGAGAGAGGAAGGAGAAGCTACCTTCAAAACGGTGAGTACATGTGGGAGGGGGAGGAAAGGGAGGACACTGATGTGAGGGGCTGCTGATGGGGGCTCTCTGATGGGGACTGTGATGTGAAGTGGGCTACTGGTGGGGACTCTGATGTAAAGTGGGCTGCTGGTGGGGACTCTGATGTAAAGTGGGCTGCTGGTGGGGACTGCTATGTGAAGTGGGCTGCTGGTGGGGACTGCTATGTGAAATGGGCTGCTGGTGGGGACTGCTATGTGAAGTGGGCTGCTGGTGGGGACTCCGATGTAAAGTGGGCTGCTGGTGGGGACTTCTGATGTAAAGTGGGCTGCTGGTGGGGACTTCTGATGTAAAGTGGGCTGCTGGTGGGGACTTCGATGTGAAGTGGGCTGCTGGTGGGGACTCTGATGTGAAGGGAGCTGCTGGTGGGGATTCTGAGGTGAAGGGAGCTGCTGGTGGGGACTCTGATGTGAAGGGAGCTGCTGGTGGGGACTCTGATGTGAAGGGAGCTGCTGGTGGGGACTCTGTTGTAAAGTGGGCTGCTGGTGGGGACTCTGATGTGAAGGGAGCTGCTGGTGGGGACTCTGATGTGAAGGGAGCTGCTGGTGGCGACTCTGATGTGAAGTGGGCTGCTGGTGGGGACTGCTATGTGAAGTGGGCTGCTGATGGGGACTCTGATGTGAAGGGAGCTGCTGGTGGGGACTGCTATGTGAAGTGGGCTGCTGGTGGTGACTCTGATGTGAAGGGAGCTGCTGGTGGGGACTCTGATGTAAAGTGGGCTGCTGGTGGGGACTGCTATGTGAAGTGGGCTGCTGGTGGGGACTCTGATGTGAAGGGAGCTGCTGGTGGGGACTCTGATGTAAAGTGGGCTGCTGGTGGGGACTGCTATGTGAAGTGGGCTGCTGGTGGGGACTCTGATGTGAAGGGAGCTGCTGGTGGGGACTCTGATGTAAAGTGGGCTGCTGGTGGGGACTGCTATGTGAAGTGGGCTGCTGGTGGGGACTCTGATGTGAAGGGAGCTGCTGACTGGGACACTTTGATGTAAGGAGGGCGCTGTTGGGGACACTCTGATGTAAGGGGGGCGCTGTTGGGGACACTCTGATGTAAGGGGGGCGCTGTTGGGGACACTCTGATGTAAGGGGGGCGCTGTTGGGGACACTCTGATGTAAGGGGGCGCTGTTGGGGACACTCTGATGTAAGGAGGGTGCTGTTGGGGACACTCTGATGTAAGAGGGACGCTGTTGGGGACACTCTGATGTAAGGAGGGCGCTGTTGGGGACACTCTGATGCAAGGGGGGTGCTGTTGGGGACACTCAAAATTAAAGTGGGCCAGTCATGAGCAAGTCCAGGGCCAAATTTTTGTCCCAGTCCAGCCCTGCCTCACAGTTACTCTTGGTGGGCGCAGGAACGGGCCCTGCTGTGATATATTAGATCAAAAATTTTAATTACACGTCCCTGTTGAACAGGGGCAGAAAAATTGGTCTTTAGGCACTGGTGCTGGTGCCACAACACTGCAACCCCTCACAGATACTCTACTTTAGCGCAGGAACAAGCCCTGCTGAAAAATATTACAACAAAAATTACAATTACACGCCCCTGTTGAACAGGGGCAGAAAAATTGTGCCTTAGCCACTGGTGGTGGTGCCCACAACCAAAAATGTTCTTACAAGCTATCAACATGAACATTGAGGAGGAATAGGATAGTCACTCAGCATAACAGGATAGTCACTCAGCATCAGCATAGGCAGCCTTCAAGGGATCTCACATTCATAAAAGAATTAGTCAGTTACATCATCATCAGGTGCTTGGTAGCTGGTGATCCAAGACTGATTCATTTTTATGAAGGTGAGCCGGTCAACCGAGTCGGTGGATAGGCGCACTCTGTGATAAGTTACAAAGCCTCCAGCAGCACTGAATGTGCGTTCCGAAAGAACACTGGATGCACGACAGGCCAGTAGCTCAATTGCATACTGTGCAAGCTCTGGCCAGTGATCCATCCTCAAGACCCAGTAACCCAGAGGATTTTCGACTGGAAAGGTCTCCAAGTCTGATCTTTCCCCTAGGTATTCCTACACCATGTAAATCAGATGCTGGCGATGGTTGCTGGAACCACAAAACAATAAAGCTGACGTGTTTCAGCAATAGCCTTAGTCGTTGCTGGAACCGATTAGGCCTTGGGGCTGATCACTAAAAAATTGTCTGAACGCATCTGTCAGACGGCCACCTTCTCCACCACTCCTTCTGTGACTGACTGAAGCCTCAGCAACACGTTGTCCAGGACCAGGAATTTGTAACCTCCCAGCCTCTGGAAACGCGTTGCACAAACCTTTCTGCAAGGCCTCCCGAAGATGTTTCATCCTCTGCTCCCTCTGCGATGGCTGGATAAGTTCCGCAATCTTACCCTTGTAATGTGGATCAAGGAGGGTTGCCAGCCAGTACTGATCCCTCTCCTTGATACCACGAATCTGAGGGTCCTTTTGCAGGCTTTGCAGGATCAGGGAGGCCATGCAGCATAGGTTTGCTGAGGCATTCAGTCCGGAGTCCTCTGGGTCACTAAGGATGACCTGATCTGCAGCCACCTCCTCCCAGCTACGTACAAGTCCATGGGTTTCTGGGGACTGTAAACGATCCTTTGAAGACTGCTGCTGATGCTAAGTGCTAGGCTCCACCTCCATGCTGACACAATCCTCCTCCTCCTCCTCCTCCTCTTCCTCTTCCTGTGTGATCGGTGGACCCGCAGGAACACTGTCTGGATAAAGGAGGCCTTGAGAGGTAAGGAAGTCCTCCTCTTCCTCCCTCTGTTCTGCCTCAAGTGCCCTGTCCATTATTCCACCCAGTGTGTGCTCCAACAGGTAGACAAGAGGGACAGTATCACTGATGCATGCACTGTCACTGCTCACCATCCTGGTGGCCTCCTCAAATGGTCACAGGACAGTGCATGCATCCTTGATTATGAGCCACTGTCATGGCGAAAAAAAGCCAACCTCCCCTGACCCTGTCCTGGTGCCATAGTCACACAGGTACTCATTAATGGCCCTCTGCTGCATGTGCAGCTGCTGCAGCATGGCCAACATTGAGTTCCACCTGGTGGGCATGTCACAGATTAGGCGGTTCTTGGGCAGGTTGTATTCTTTTTGGAGGTCAGCCAGCCGAGCACTGGCATTATATGACCAGCAGAAATGCACGCAGACTTTCCTGGCCTGCCTCAGGAGATCCTGTAAGCCCAGGTACCTGCACAAGAACCACTGCACCACCAAATTAAGGACATGAGCCAAACAGGGAACATGGGTGAAGTGTCCCTGTAGGAGGTCCGAGAGGAGGTTGGTGCCATTGTCGCAAACCACCATTCCTGCCTGAATGTGGCATGGCGTCAACCACCTCTGCGCCTGCCTCTTAAGAGCTGACAGAATCTCTGCCCCAGTGTGGCTCCTGTCCCCTAAGCACACCAGCTCAAGCACCGCATGGCATCTTTTTGCCTGAGTGCTTGCGTAGCCCCTTGAACGCCTACAGAGCACCCCTGGTTCTGAGGACATATCTATAGAGGAAGAGGCCATGGAGGAAGAAGAAGAGGAGGGGGTGGAGGAGAGAGGTGTGTCAGAATCACCACTAGTAGCATTTCGGAGGCGTGGTGGCGGAACAAGCTCCAACAATACTGCACCCTGTCCTGCATCCTTCCCAGCTGCCAGCAGGATCACCCAGTGCGCGATGAAAGATAGGTAACGTCCCTATCCATGCCTGCTGGACCAGGAGTCAGCGGTAATATGCACCTTACCACTGACTGCCCTGTCCAGTGGGGCCAAGACATTGCCTTCCACATGCCAGTAGAGAGCCAGAATTGCATTCCGTGAAAAAAAGTGGTGTTTGGGAACCTGCCACTGAGGTACCGCACATTCCACAAATTCACAAAAGGGGGCAGAGTCTACCAGCTGAAAAGACAGCAGTTGGAGTGCTAGCAATTTAGCCAAGCTAGCATTCAGCTGCTGGGCATGTGGATGGCTGGGACTGAATTTCTTTTGCCGGTTTAGCAACTGGGGTAGGTAAATTTGCCTGCTACAATCGGACGTTGGTGTATAGCAGATTGCCCCCAAGTACTCAGCACACCTAATTCTACAACTTCATTCCTCTCAGTGCAGGTTTCTGAAAGAACTGAAGGTATAGTGGGGTTGGAGATCCCAGCTGATGAGGAGCAAGGAGAGGTTCGCCTTGTTCTTTGGTGTGGGTCTTTTAAGTACGCTTGCCAAAGGACTGCATGGGAATTCGACATATGTCTGGTCAAGCATGTGGTGCCCAAGCGGCTGCTGTTTTGGCCACGCTTAATACGCTTCAGACATATGTTGCAAAAAGCAACAGTGCAATCTGCTGCACATATCTCAAAAAAGGCCCACACCAAAGAACTTTTGGAAAAAGGCGCAGAGTCAGCAGCGCCCTGCACATGCAGAGATCTGTGGTGTGATGCAGTCAGATGGCTGCCCTTAAGCTGGCCCCTGGAGGGCATCCTGCCTCGTTGGAGATGTGCCTCCTCCTCCTCTCTCCTATCAGGCCCCCACGTAGAGTCAGTGACCTCATCATCCTCTCCCTCCTCATCACTGGAGCAAACCTGGCAGTAGTCTGCAGCTGGGGGAACATGTTGTCCTTTTTGGGCACCCCCTCTCTCTGGGCTCACATTACTGCCTTCCTCAATCTGGATACCATCATCTGAGCTTTCAAAACGCTGCACATTTTCCTGCAGTATGTACCCAACACTGTGGTCGAACAGTTCGGGGGACTCCTCAGGGCATGATGGTGGGGCTAGGGAAGGAGTAACTGATGACATTGAACCGATAGAAGAGGCTTTTTGTGCTCTGAGACTGGGTGACAGAGGATGAGGAGGATGAGGACAGCTTGGTTATCCACTCTACCAACTCTTCTGCATCTTGTGGCTCAACACGGCCAGCTGCCGAAAAAAAGGACAAGCGTGCCCCATGGCCACATGCTGAGGATGCACCGTGTCCATGACCAGCAATGTTGGCTGTAGACACAGAGCCTGCTTGCCTTCTTTTAGTGGCCTGTGAGCATCTGCCTCTCCTTGTTGGTCTTCCAGACATACTGTATTTGATGTATTTGTAATGTATTTGAATAGGTACACCAGGAATGGCCTGCAGTGAGATGTAGCTGCACAAAGCTGGGATGTATATATATATATATATATATATATATATATATATATATATATATATATATATATATACTGAATATACTGCAGCTAACTAAATGAACTGCCTGCCTGTGGTATGTAGGAAGAGAACAACAGGAATGGTCTGCAGCTAGATCTAGCTGCACAGGATACAGTACTGAATATACTGCAGCTAACTGAATGAGTTTGCCTGCCTGCCTGTAGTATATTAGAAAGAGAACAACAGGAAAGGTCTGCAGCAAGATCTAGCTGCACAGGATACAGTACTGAATATACTGCAGCTAACTGAATGAATTTGCCTGCCTGCCTGTAGTATATTAGGAAGAGAACAACAGAAACGGTCTACAGCGAGATCTAGCTGCACAGGATACAGTACTGAATATACTGCAGCTAACTGAATAAACTTGCCTGCCTGTAGTATGTAGTAAAAATGTCAACAATTCTGTGTTTTTCTGTCAATATGGGGTATTGTGTGAGGAAAAAAATGAACTTAAATGATTTTAGCAAATGGCTGCAACATAACAAAGAGTGAAAAATTTAAGGGGGTCTGAATACTTTCCATCCCCACTGTATGTATGTATGTATATATATATATATATATATATATATATATATATATATATAAAGCCCGGAATGTGTATATATACTAAATATACTGGAGCAAACTGAATCAATCTATCTGAACAAAATAAAAATAAAAATTAAAAAAAAAATTTAATGACATACTCTCTCTCTCGCTGAACGCCGCAACACACTACACACGGCTGACGTGCAGGCGGCCTTATATAGTGTGGGGCATGTACTTAATCCCCTGAGCCATAATTGGCCAAAGGCACCGTGCCTTTGGCCAATTGTGGCTCTATTTGCTTACGGCGCTGTGATTGGTCAAAGCACGTGGTTATAGTGCATGCTTGGCCAATCATCAGCCAGCAAACCGCTGCATTGACGCAGTGCATTATGGGCCGTGACGCGCCACTCGAATTTGGCGCAAACGGCCCATAATGTTCGATCTTCATGAAAAGATCGAACAGCCGATGTTCGAGTCGAACTCAAAGCTCACCCCTAATCTTGAAGAGGGCCGACTATGATGGGAGCTAGCACATGTTGACATTAGGCATGGGATCAGGAGGAAAATCCCCATTTTGACTCCAAATTTGTGTGCATCTTCAAAATTTGTCTTTCACAGGGGTGACATCACCCCATCTGATGAAGGCAATATCAACACAGTTTGGACATACTAATGTCTGATATTGCCTTCACTTTGTCAAAGTTGAACTTTGTAAGTTCCTGAGTTGTGTATGTTTATGGTTTTACACATGCCTGTTTAAGCCAAAAAAGGCTATTTGTAGTGTCAAACCTAAAAATGTTATACAATAAATATGTTGGTTTGTTAAAAAACCCTTTTCTAATGCACATGTGAATGTGCTTTGAGTAAAATGTTTTCTACTCAACAAAGTGTGGCTTCTTCTTTCAATACTCAATACTAGGGATGGGCTGTCTGTTCAGGTCGAACATGAGTTCGACTCGAACATTGGCTGTTCGCACGTTCGCGAACAGCAAACAATTTGGGGTGTTGACGGGAAATTGGAAAGCCGCGGAACAGCCTTTAAAAGTCTATGGGAGAAATCAAAAGTGCTAATTTTAAAGGTTAATATGCAAGCTATGAGCACAAGGGAACACTTGGGAAAAGAAAATTGCTGCACCCCCGAGTATGTCAGAAAAAAGGAAATTGTCCCCAGGAAAAAGGGGTTTTCTAGGCAGCAGGCAATATGAAAAAGTGACACTGAATTAAAAAAATAGTCTTTAGTAGAACAAATGACAATAAAGTCCAGTACAGGAGATATAAAAAGCGCAATAGCGCATATAAAACTACACACAATTATACAAATAATCAAGCGCTTGGATAATTACTGACACGTTTCAACCCCATCGGGTCTTCGTCAGAGGATATGTATGCGCTGTAGAGAAGATTTCATGCATGAAAATATATGAATGAATGAATGATTTGTAGAGCGCTGCAAATGCAAACTGAATCGCCTCAAGGCGCTAGATGCGTTCTGTGTTGTCAGCTTCTTAGAATAGGTAGGTTTTGAGTTTTTTCCTGAAGGCCTGATGGTTTTCTTCCATGCGGATGTAAGTTGGAAGAGCATTCCATAGTCAAGGTCCTTGGACTGCGAATCTTCGTTCTCCCTTTGCTTTGTAGCGATATTTGGGAATGAGGAGGAGGTTTTGGTTAGCTGATCGAAGACTGCAATTTGGTGCGTAGTGTTTTATTTTCTCTCAAAGGTATAGAGGAGCGTTTCCTTGTATGCATTTGTGGGTAAGGCAGAGGGTCTTGAAAGTGATCCGATTATTTACGGTTAGCCAGTGTAGGCTCCTCAGGGATGGGGAAATGGATTCCCAGGGTTTTTTTCCTGTTAGCAGCCTTGCTGCCGTGTTTTGGACGAGTTGTAAGCACGCAAGCTGATATTGGGGTAATCCTATGTAGAGCGAGTTTGCGTAGTTGAGACGGGAGTTGATGATTGTTCCAACTACTGCTGCTTTGTCCTCTTCTGGGATGAAGGGGATGAGTCTACGTAGCAGGAGGAGGAGATGGTGGGATCCGCTAACTACTGATCCTATTTGTGCATCCATTGTCATTTCTGAGTCAAAGATGATTTCAAGACTCTTGGCTTTGGTGCTTGGAGAGATGGTCTGTCCAAAGATGGTGGGAGGTGTCCACAGAGTCTTAGTTTTGAATTTTTTGTTAGCATGTGGGAGAAGAAGTTCTGTTTTTGAACCATTGAGTTTGAGGGAGCTAGTGGTCATCTATCAAGGTGAGGCATTTCTCTAATTGCTGATGATGGTCTTTTTGTCCGGTGATGCGAAAGTAGAGTTGGGTGTCATCAGTGTATGAGTGGAAGCAGAGGTCCAATTTTCTGATGATTTTGCGGAGTGGGCGGCTGTAGATGTTGAATAGCACTGGTGACAAGGGCGAACCCTGAGGGACTCCACAGGAGATTGCCTGGGTTTCAGAGGTGAATGCCCCTAGTTTCATTGTCTGAGAGCGATTCTCTAAGAGGGATGCAAACCATTTTAGACCAGAATCTGTGGCTCCTGCTACTTCTGTTAGGCGGACAAGTAGAGTATTGTGGTCCACTGTATCAAATGCTGCACTGAGGTCCAACAGTACCAGGAGACATGATTCTCTGTCATCTGCTGCTTCCAGGGCGTTGTCCCATATTTTGAGAAGTGCTGTTTCTGTGCCATGGCCTGGGTGGAAGCCTCATTGCAGAGGTTCCAGAAGTTGGTTAGTGTCCAGGTGGCATTGTAGCTGTTGTACTACTGCTTTCTCCATAATCTTGGAGATGGTGTTGAGGCTTGTTATCGGTCTGCGGTAGTTAGGGTCCTTAGGGTCGAGATTGGGTTTCTTTAGCAGGGGTTTGACGATGCCTTGCTTGAGGGTGGTTGGAACAATCCCTTCTTTGAATGACTGATTTATGAGGTGTGTTATAGTAGGGGCCAAGATGTCGGAACATTTTTTCAGGAGTTTTGTGGGGATGATGTCGTTTGGTGATGTGCTGTCTCGAAGGCTTCCGATAATGTTTTTTGTCGTGTCAGTGGTGATTGGGGTCAAAGAGAAATTCGGTGGTTGTATGATGTTAGTGTCGGTATCCTCTTTTTGCTTTGGTTGAGTGAGGTTGGTTGTTTTTTTCTGTTGAATTGATTTCCGAATGTTGTCGATTTTGTCGATGAAGAAATTTGATAACTCATTGCAGAATTCTTGAGTATCGTTTTCTGGGGGCTATAAGCAGGTTGGGTTCATTGACTGGGCAACTATTTTGAAAAGTTCCCGTGGCCGATTTAAGGCAGTTGAGATGGTGTTCGAGAAATGTTCTTTTTTGGCTTTGAAGATTGCTTTGTGGTATTTCACAGTGAGTGCTTTGTAGTTTGAATGGTTTTCCTTGGTAGGATTTCTTCTCCATGCTCTTTCAGCTCTTCTATGTTCTTGCTTGCGTAGTGTGAGGGTGCCATTAAACCATCTCAAGTTTTTTTTTGCGGATGAGTGTTCTGCGTTTTGGTGCCACTGAGTCTGCTGTTTGTAGTAATACCTTGTTTAGGGAGTTTAGTGTTTGTTCCATTGAGAGGTTTAAGTTTAGCAATGGTATTTTGTTTGATAATATTGTTTTGAAGAGTTCAGAGTGTAGTTTCTTCTGAGATCTGTTCCAGTGTGTTGTTGCGCGTTTCTGTTTTTGGAGGGTGGTGTTAGTGGCGATTTTAAATTTGATAGCGTGGTGGTCCCTCCATGGTAGTGGTGTGTTGTCGAATATGTTGATGTCCATATTCTGTTTGAAGATGAGGTCTAGAGTGTGTCCTGAACCGTGCGTGGGAGCATTTATCAGCTGTTGAAGACCTAGTTCTTCCAGCTGGTTAATGCAGGCGGTGACGATAGGGACTTGGGTAGAGTTTGCTTGGAGGTTAAAGTCCCCAAGTACCAGAAAGTTTTTGTTTTTCAGGGTGTGTATTGAAATTAATTCAGTGAGTGGGTTGTTAAGGAGATTGGTCTTTGGTCCCAGTGGTCTGTAGCATAGTAGTATGTGAATGGTGTCTTGGGGTGTTGTTTGAAGATGCAGGGAGAGTGTCTCCATGAAAGGCACTGAGTTCTGTAAAGTTGGTTTGGAGAGCACAAGGTGTGATTTGAAGATCACTGCTAGGCCTCCTCCTTTTTTTCCTATTCTGTGCTCAGTTAGGATACTGTAGTTCTCAGGCACCAATTCAGTTAGGATGGTGTTGCAGTCGGATGTTAGCCAGCTTTCTGTAATGAAAAGGCAATCTATGTTGTAATCGATGATGAAATTGTGGATTTCCAGCCTGTGCTTGACTGCAGATCTGGTGTTGATTTTTTAAAAATTGTCTAGGTGTTTTAAACTAGCCCTGCTGGAGGTAAATGTCTTTTTTGCATGTGTGCGCTGTAATATTTTGCTCTGGTGTTGATCAGGGGGCATGCTAGTTGTTGCGGTTGTATTTGATGGTTGATTGTGGGTTGGTCCTTAGTAATTGTTCTTTTTTTAGTCTTTTTTGAGTGGCGGTTGGTAAAGCTGAGGCGGGTTTTCTTAGCCTATGGAGGGCGTCCGCTGTGTATTTGAAATTGCACATGGTGAGAAAGACAAAAGTTGCTGAAGGAGGGATGATCTACTGATGGTACTGATGTAGCGATGAGCTTGCTGGGGGATGAAGGGATCAGACGGCTGCCACTGCTACTGGAGTAGTGTGGCTGACGGCTGGATGATGGTGCGGAATGTTCTGGAAGAGGTGATGAAGGGCTACCTACCACCCTCCTGTTGATCCAGAGGAAGGTGAAAAACCCCTAGCTGAGCTGGCCAATTGCTGCAGCAGAGGAAAAAATTCCTTCCTGACCCCCCCGAGGGGCGATCGGACTCGAGGACCCTGGATCAACTGCTGGTGTACCCCGATGGGCTTACCTGTACAGGATGGTCCAGAAGAAGACAGGGGGAGAGGAGGGAATGGGGGGCGGGGGCATTGGGGGTAAGGGGGATCTGCCCCTACTTACTGGTTGGACTGGCACATGGCTGCGTCTAGGATGATCTAAGATGGATGCTGGGCAGGGCCAGAACCATGAATATCCTGGCCTCCGGTGTCCACCTGTGCCCCTGCAGTGAGGTCTAGTAGCGGGGGGATGTGGAGGGGCACGGGGCCCGCTGGACAAGTGTGGGAGGGGTATAAGGTTGCTGGATGGCCGGAGTTAGGCCACAGCCGTGGTCTGTCCCCCGAGTCTAGCGGCTAGAAAATGGGGTAAGTGGGCCGCGGTGCGTTGGTGTCCCGGGGGAGTGGGTTCGGGACCGTGACCAGTGGGAGGTCTGTGGGATGGTGGGTCTTACCTGGAGGTGACGGGCCAGTGGAGTGTTTGTGGCCTCAGGAGGGAGGACCAAGATGGCTGCCAGCTAGGCCCGAGCCACGGGCCGTTCGGGTGCTGGGGAGTACCAAGATGGCCGCCGGCTAGGCCCGAGCCGCGGGCTGTCCGAGCACTATGTGCCCGGTCCGTCAACGCAGATGGTGAGAGGATGAATCCGGTGAGAGGACGGAACCGGTGGGAGGGGGGAGCGCAGACCAGCTGGTCAGGCTGCCGATCAGTAGTGGGAGGAGAGGCGATGATTCGGTGCTGGCCAGATCTAGCTGGCCGGAGCCACGGAGTGTCCTGCGAGTGTCCTGTGGGATGGGCCTGTGCGGCCGGCATGCTGGATGCGGCGTCCGGATGGTGTGGATGGCATGATGAATAGGTACGGGGGGTCCCAATGCACTTCTGCTGGGGGAGTCCGGGATGAGTCCTAGGTGGCTGGGTGGCCGGATGGCTGGAGCTGCTGCACAGAGGTCTGCTCTCCACAGTGTCAGCACTCAGACTGACCTGGGGGTTTACAAATCAAATATCGATACAAGTATACATGATTATAAATAATGAATGTAGAGATACAGAACAATTTATAGCACAGTTACTAATCACGTGTGTATAGCCATTTCTCCTGAATCTGAAGTTTTCAAAAGACCTCCACCACATGGTCTCAGCCCGGGTTCCCCGGGGCCCGCCAACACCTGAAAGGGGAAAGGCCGAGCACAAATGTGCAACTTACAATGGATTACAATTGTGAAATTGTCCTGTAGTCGGCGAGGGGCGTGTGGGCAAGCAACACCTGCAATCTTGATATCAAACAACAGCACTGTTATGCCCTGTACACACAGTCGGACATTGATCGGACATTCCGACAACAAAATCCATGGATTTTTTCTGACGGATGTTGGCTCGAACTTGTCTTGCATACACACGGTCACACAAAGTTGTCGGAAAATCCAATCGTTCTGAACATGGTGACGTAAAACACGTACATCGGGACTATAAACGGGTCAGTAGTCAATAGCTTTAGTTTCTTAATATATTCTGAGCATCCGTGGCACTTTGTGTGTCGGATTTGTGTACACACGATCGGAATTTCCGACAATCGGAATTTCCGACAACGGATTTTGTTGTCGGAACATTTTATAGCAAGCTCTCAAACTTTGTGTGTCGGAGCCTACACATGGTCGAAATTTCCGACAACAAAGTCCTATCACACATTTTCCATCTGAAAATCCTATCATGTGTACAGGGCATTCGTTTTTATAAGAAGATACAACTAAGATTTGATTATAAGTATGTGTACTTAATTGGGTAAAAGGGGTAATGATGATAATCATAGTTTTATTTAGATTTAAGCTATTGTACCTAATTATCACAACAAGCAACATAAGAATGAATTATGTTACTTAGTGATCAAAAATTGTGACGTGTATCCAAATATAGTGGTAGAACTCATGAGGTGAATAAGGTGAAAGAATAGAATAGGAACAGTGAGAGGAAGGAGGGAAAGAAAGGAAAGAGAGAAAAAAAAAAGAAAAATACCCCGACAAGTGAGGAAGGAGGGGGAGGGAAAAAAAAGGGGGGGAGGGGGCAGGGAGGAAGGTGAGGGAGAAGCCAAAGGGGAAAAGGTGGGAGGAAAAGAATGACAATAAAAGGAAGAAAAAACAAGAAAGAAGAAGAAAGAAAGGGGAAAGGAAAAAGCTAGACAAGGTCAGAAAGGAAAAGGAAATTGGAAAATGATGTGCAAAAAAACACTGCTGAGAATAGGAAGTGAGGCTGAAGCAGAAGGGAAAATGCAATTGTGAAAAAAAGCTGAGGTGAAACAACCCACACTAAAAAAAGTGTAGGAAAAGTGGAGGCGTGAGTAAAAGGGTAGGGTGAAGGGTAAAACTAAAACAAAGTGAGGAGGATACAGCGAGGACAGTGAGTGATAACAATGGTGCAGGTGAAAAAAGGAGGAGCATGAATAAAAAAAGAAGTGGATGAGGAACCGTGAGTTATTACCTTAAAAATGCAGGACGTGTGGGCAATATACCAACAAGGAAGGAAAATATTTGTAGTAGCGCAGGGTGAGTATTGAAAGCAGAAAACTGCCGGATCTAAAATAAAATTATTAAAGAATATTTTTATCACTATCAAACATTAAGTGGAATAAGGACCGTCGGTGCATGAATATGCAGCGTTGGGTTCGAACCTGAAGAGTATGAAGGTATAGCATATGTTACCTGTCACAGAAGTGCTCCTAAGTCAATGAGCTTCCTGCTGGATCAAATGAAGGATCCCCCAATTGCTGCCAGCATTAAATACCAAACATCAGACACTAATTGTTGTGGAGATCAGTTGCAGGTGCACGCCAGCCACCCCCACCTTACTCGCCTGTACAGGGACAGTGCCGACGTAGTTGGCGCTCCACGTGTTATTCACCCGGAGTTCCGGAAGACAGACTGTCCCGGCATCGCCTTCATTTCTGTCGCAAATACATGGCGTTGTGACATCACGCGCACGTGCGCACTCACCCATGCGCGCCCCCGCGCATGGGCACGGCGCCCGGAGAGATCAGGAATGCCACTGGCAGGGGAAGCCACATCCAAGAAGGTCCAGCCCTCTAGTGGACGTGTAAAAAAGCACAGGGCCCTGCGCCTGTCTCCCCCTGCCAGGAAGAAACACAGTGGCAGGGCCAACTCCCCCAAAAGGGGCGGCGAAACCAAGGGATCCAAGCCGGGACCTAGGCTGGGGGAGGAAAGAAAACCACAAAACAAAATAACATATATAAAAAAAATCTACGGCACAGTATGGGAACCACAGCGTGAATCGGCATCTCCTGTCCAAAGGCAAGAAACGCCAACACCCACAGCAACCCACACAATACATTTATATAATAAATGGCCATAGATTGTCTTCACCATTGTCTTCACCAAAGTCTATTCATTATACAAATATGGAAATATTAGTACTACACATCATCATAAATAAGTACAATAAAAAGAATGAGAATGTATCCAAGCTGGAAACACATTATTTTAAACTACATGGGGAGAAAGACATAATGTAAGATACAAAGAAACAGATAAAATATAACAGAACAATAGTCGAATGTGTGGTTGATGTGATACAATAATAAAGACATATTCAATGTGTTTTGCCTGAGGAGAAGCCTCGCAAGAAAGGGGTAAAAGAGATTGATTAATTGAGTCCAGGGGGTAACGTGGCCTGTAACTGGAAGATCCATTTTTGCTCCTTCTGGAGCAGGACCTTATTCCAGTCGCCTCCCCTGTCTGGTATCTGTGCTTTGTAGAGTGCTGTGAAAGTGATATTTGGCATCCTATAATTATGTTCGAAATCAACATGTCTCTCGATTGGGAGATAACGATTCCCAATTTTCATGCTGGACATGTGTTTGGATATTCGTCGCCAAAACTCTTGCTTGGTTTTGCCGATGTAATAGGCACCACATTCGCACTCCATAAAAATATATACCACCCCACGGGTCTGGCAATTCACGAAGTGCGACGCCTTAAAAGTTTCTCCATTGGGGAGACAGAATGTTTTGGCCTTCCTTATGAGTGAAGTCTTGGTAGGCGAAACGCGTCGGCTGTGTGACGCTACCACAGCCATCTGAGTTTACTGCGCCAGATTTGTTTTTTGTTCATATGAACATTTTAAAACCTGATTTTTATTGGAATTCTTAACCATAACTATAAAATTCCTTGGTTACTTGGATTTTATGCTATGTGGAAGCCTTTTTTCTTTTTCTCAATCACATACGAGCAAAATCAAGTGAGGGACTATCGGAAGAGGATCCTATCGTGCTGTCTGGGGCGCTCCTTCATCGGGGTGGACTCAATCCCATCGCTGAAGATTGCAGGTCGTGGGGTCGTCCGGAACCTTCCATCACAGACCGGGGACCGGGGAATGTGTGATCCACATTCATGTTTTATGACCATTTCTACACTTAGATGAACTGTCTAATATCCCAGAGACTTGCTTTATATCTCATTTAAAGTTTAACTGTACACGTGTCTTTTGGTCTTTATGGGATTGTTTTGGCACAACCACACAGTCCAGAAGAAGGACTATTATTGATTATCGTGGTTCAATTTTTATTTGATTTTCTTCACAGGTGCTGTTATAAGGCCTTTTTTCTCTTTTTTGCTTGATTGGCAGCACTGACTGCAAGTTCATATATGGGTGAACTACACTAATGTTTACACTTATAATATAGCGCTACACTTTTTGATTTTCCTTTCCTTATAAGTGGGCAAAATGTAGAATGACCACAAGGGAATGAACCAGGGGTGTGACAATATTTAAATCTTTTTTGTTGGTCTTTGAATTCGCTTTAAACAAGCATATCTTTAAGAGAGGTGGCTCTCCTAAAAGTTTTCGATGGCTGTTTAGAAAGGAGAGTTTTCAATTTAGGATCATCGGTTAGGATACTCCAATGCTTTTGCAAGATGTTTTTAATAGCTAACCCTAACCTGGGGGCTGTCTATAGTATGCCTGTAAAGTGGTGCATGTTTCCTGTGTTTACAACAGCCATTAAGTAATTTAAAAGTATTAGTGGTTTCGCCGGCAGCTATAATGAATTGTCGGGTCTCTGCAATACTCATAAAAGTCATTTAAAAAAAGGCCTGGGGTTCCCCCACAGTGCATTACCAGGCCCTTTGGTCTGGTATGGATATTAAGGGAAACCCCGTGCCAAAATTAAAAAAAAAATGTCATGGGGGCCCCCCTCAAAATCCATACCAGACCCTTATCTGAGCACGCAACCTGGCAGGCTGCAGGAAAAGAGGAGGGAGGAGATCCAATCCAACTGGGCACTTACTGTTCCATGGGATTAGAGGCAACCCCATCAATCACTCACTCTAAATATCTTGTAAAACCTGTAACATCCTAGATACGTAAAACTTAAAACAGAGGAGCAAAGGCAACTTGTGGACCTACTTATTATAAGCAAAGTATGCATTCATGAGTCCCATTCTAAGGAGTACCTGGTAGAGGTACCCCTAGGTGGAGCGGTAGTTTATGTGGGGGTTCCTATGTTTTGCGCATGTTAGATGTGAGGGGTTGTAGCAGTCTGCGGGGATAAAGATTGGTAACATCAGAGAGTTCCCGTCTTATGAAAAATAAATAATCAAGGTAGTGTCGTACTCCTTGGGTCATTGATCCATGGTTCCCAGTTGAGGCGAAACGTTGCGGTAGACAGGTTGGCCTTAGCAAAGGAGGATTCCATTTGGAAGTGGTTGTTTAATAGAGCGATGAGTTCCGATCCGGAGGGAGGTTGTGAGGCTTTACATTTTCTTGCTAGAGCTAAATGAGCTGCGATGAGGATGTGAGTTGCAAGTACTCTGACATTTTTGGGCCAATTGGGGATGTTAAGACCCAGAAGAAGGTCCAGCGGGGATAATGGCAAAGGGATTTTGCATAGCTGTGAGATGAGGACAGAGACTTCTTTTCAGTAAATGTGGATGTTAGGGCAGCCCACCATATGTGCCGCAGGGTGCCTTTTCCTGTACAGTTTCTCCAGCATTGAGAGGATGTAGTTGGATAGATATTAGCCAATCTGGCTGGGGTGAAGTACCACTTGTGGAATAGTTTTTGTGTCGATTCCCAATGAGAGATACATCTTTAAGCTCGAAGAGGAATGGTCAGGGCTTTGTGCCACAGTGGAGGCTTTGGTGGAGAGTCTGTGAAGGTGGACCAGAATTTGATGGACGAAGAAGTGTGATCTTCTGAGGACATTGTCAACAACTTATATACCCATGCAATGCCTTTAACTGCTGGATTACGGGTATTGTAAAATTTCAGGATGTCAGCTAGTAGGGAGTCACATACTGTGATATCCAATGTAGAGAGGATATATCGAAGTCGTATATATAAAAAAGAGGTATTGGCAGGCAGGTCAAATGTTTGTTGTAGATGAGTTGTCCCAGGTTGGCAAGTCCTTTTTGTATCCATGTCTTGAGGGGTAAGTTAGGAGAGATCAACTCTAGTGCTTTGATATGAAGTTTGGAAAGGATAGATTTGGGTATGCCGTTGGATTTCTGTGCAGTGGCCGACCACACTCGTAGTGCTGCAGTTACAGAATGTAGGAAGTGCCGATGTGGTTTCAAGATGAGTAGCGCAGCCATTAGGGTGTGTTGCGACTTGCATTAAGAGCCACGGTTTCGATTTGTGTCCATGTCCTGGTTGAGGTGGTCGACCACCATTCACGTCGTTGATCTAGTATAACTGCCTTGTAGTATGCCTGGACGTGGGGGGCTCCCATCCCTCCATTTTGTACAGGAGATAAAAGAATGTCCTTTTTGAGCCTGGGTTGTTTATGTTGCCAAATGTATGCATTGATTATTCATTGTAACTGCGCCAGTTGTTTGGGTAGCAAAGGTAAGGGGAGTGTGCAAAACATATATAAAATATGTGGCATTAGATACATTTTGGCTTGAGCTATTCTACCAGCCCAAGAAACAGTATAATTACACATATCTTTGGAGATGCGCAGAAGCTTTTCTTGTAGAGCGGCATAGTTTAGTTGAAGTAGTGACTTACTTGGGAAGGTTAGTTGAATTCCCAAGTATGGCAGCGATGAGTTCTAGGCCCAAGTGAAAGGTGTATTTGTCGAGATGTGGCGTGAAGTTTGAGGGTCTATCCCTAGGTTCAGCATGGTGGATTTGCTGTAATTTATTTTATAAAGAGAGACTGAGCTAAACTGTTCCAGTGTTTTCTGGACACTGGGAAGGGAGGATCGGGGATTTGTGAGGGTAATAATAACATCGTCCGCGTAAAGACCTATTTTATGTTCAACATCCCCTACTGTGATGCCCGAAATTGCTGGCATGGATCTAATGATTTGTGCAAGTGGTTCTATCACCATGGCAAAAATCAGGGGGGAAAGTGGGCACCCCTGCCTTGTGCCATTAGTGATGAGAAAGGGGTCTGATATTATTCCTGAAGTCCATACTCGGGCACTGGGGGAGGAGTAAAGGTTGAGTATAGCCTTGAGGATGTTCCCTGTCAGTCCGAACTTGTACATGACTTTTTCCATGTATTTCCAGTGCACCCTGTCAAACGCCTTCTCTGCATCCAGTGAAAGGAAGAGAGAAGGCGTTTGACTGTGCTCCACCCATTGGATCAAATCGATGAGGCATCTAGTACCATCGGAGGCCTGCCTGCCAGGCACAAATCCGACTTGGTCAGGGCGTATGATGAGGGTGATAACTTTGGATAAACGTTGGGCTAGTAATTTTGCATATAGTTTGGTATCAGTGTTCAGGAGTGAGATCGGGTGGTAATTGGCTGGGTTATCAGGGTGTTTGCCTGGTTTGGGTATGGTGACAATTAGGGCTTCTAGTGCTTCCGTGGGGATTTTGCCTGTAAGGGTATACTGGTTAAAGGTGGTGCATAGGTGTGGGGTGATCAAGTCAGAGAAATGTTTGTAGTATTCGTTTGGGAATCCATTGGGTCCTGGGGCCTTGTGTAGGGGTAATTGTTTGATGGCCGTGCGAACTTCCTCTGGGGAGAAGAGCATAGAAATGGAGTCTAGTTGCTCGGTGGATATTAAGGGAAGGTGAATAGAGGAGAGAAACGCATCTATATCTTCTATTTTTGGTTTGGTTTCTTGGTCCAGGTCATTGAGATTGTAAAGTTTGGCGTAAAATGTACTGAATTCGTTCGCTATATCCAGAGGATTATGGACTTTTTTACCTTGGGAGTTGGATAGATATTGTATCTTATTGTTGGCTCAGTGTTTTTGTAATTGTTTGGCCAGGAACGCTCCTGATTTGTTAGCTGAGGAGTAATATTGTAGCCTAAGGCATTTTACATAATAATCAAATTTCTTGTGTAGGTGTTCGCTGAGTTCATATCTTAGATTTTTGAGGTCTAGGGATAGTTTGGCAGATGGAGTTTGTTTATTGGTGTGTTCTAATGCTCTGATCTGTTGTAGTAACTTTTCCGTGGTGGCCGCCTGTTGTTTTTTAGCTTGTGCTCCATATTTAATAAGGAGGCCCCATGAGAAAGCTTTATGTGCATGCCAAACAATAGATTGGTCAGCAAGAGAATGCACATTGTTATCAAATAGGGATGAGCTTCGAGTTCGAGTCGAACTCATGTTCGACTCGAACATTGGCTGTTCGCAAGTTCGCCGAACAGCGAACAATTTGGGGTGTTCGCGGCAAATTCGAATGCCGCGGAACACCCTTTAAAAGTCTATGGGAGAAATCAAAAGTGCTAATTTTAAAGGCTAATATGCAAGTTATTGTCATAAAAAGTGTTTGGGGACCCAGGTCCTGCCCCAGGGGACATGGATCAATGCAAAAAAAAGTTTTAAAAACGGACGTTTTTTCAGGAGAAGTAATTTTAATAATGCTTAAAGTCAAACAATAAAAGTGTAATATCCCTTTAAATTTCGTACCTGGGGGGTGTCTATAGTATGCCTGTAAAGGGGCGCATGTTTCCTGTGTTTAGAACAGTCTGACAGCAAAATGACATTTTGAAGGAAAAAACTCATTTAAAACTACCCGCGGCTATTGCATTGCCGACAATACACATAGAAGTTCATTGATAAAAACGGCATGGGAATTCCCCAAAGGGGAACCCCGAACCAAAATTAAAAAAAAAAAATGACGTGGGAGTCCCCCTAAATTCCATACCAGGCCCTTCAGGTCTGATATGGATATTAAGGGGAACCCCGGCCAAAATTAAAAAAAAAAAATGACGTGGGGTTCCCCCTAAATTCCATACCAGACCCTTCAGGTCTGGTATGGATTTTAAGGGGAACCCCGCGCCAAAAATAAAAAAAAAACGGCATGGGGTCCCCCCAAAGATCCATACCAGATCCTTATTTGAGCACGCAACCTGGCAGGCCGCAGGAAAAGAGGGGGGGACGAGAGTGCGGCCCCCCCCCCTCCTGAACCGTACCAGGCCACATGCCCTCAACATTGGGAGAGTGCTTTGGGGTAGCCCGCCCAAAACACCTTGTCCCCATGTTGATGAGGACAAGGACCTCATCCCCACAACCCTGGCCGGTGGTTGTGGGGGTCTGCGGGCGGGGGGCTTATCGGAATCTGGAAGCCCCCTTTAACAAGGGGACCCCCAGATCCAGAAGGAAGAACCAGAAGAGCCAGAAGAACCAGAAGATGAAGGAAGATAGAAGAAAGAAGAAGTATTTAAATAAAGGAATTTTCAAAAACTGTCTCTTGTCATTTTTAACATTTTTGACAGTTTTTTAGTGAAATGGTAGGGGTACTTTTGTACCCCCTTATCATTTCACACAGGGGGGGGCCGGGATCTGGGGGTCCCCTTGTTAAAGGGGGCTTCCAGATTCCGATAAGCCCCCCGCCCGCAGACCCCCACAACCACCGGCCAGGGTTGTGGGGATGAGGCCCTTGTCCTCATCAACATGGGGACAAGGTGTTTTGGGGGGCTACCCCAAAGCACCCTCCCAATGTTGAGGGCATGTGGCCTGGTACGGTTCAGGAGGGGGGGGCCGCACTCTCGTCCCCCCTCTTTTCCTGCGGCCTGCCAGGTTGCGTGCTGGATAAGGGTCTGGTATGGAATTTAGGGGGAACCCCACGTCATTTTTTTTTTAAATTTTGGCCGGGGTTCCCCTTAATATCCATACCAGACCTGAAGGGCCTGGTATGGAATTTAGGGGGACTCCCACGTCATTTTTTTTTTTTTAATTTTGGTTCGGGGTTCCCCTTTGGGGAATTCCCATGCCGTTTTTATCAATGAACTTCTATGTGTATTGTCGGCAATGCAATAGCCGCGGGTAGTTTTAAATGAGTTTTTTCCTTCAAAATGTCATTTTGCTGTCAGACTGTTCTAAACACAGGAAACATGCGCCCCTTTACAGGCATACTATAGACACCCCCCAGGTACGAAATTTAAAGGGATATTACACTTTTATTGTTTGACTTTAAGCATTATTAAAATCACTGCTCCTGAAAAAACGGCCGTTTTTAAAACTTTTTTTTGCATTGATCCATGTCCCCTGGGGCAGGACTCAGGTCCCCAAACACTTTTTATGACAATAACTTGCATATTAGCCTTTAAAATTAGCACTTTTGATTATTCATGTTCGTGTCCCATAGACTTTAATGGTGTTCGCGTGTTCGAACGAACTTTTTTCCTGTTCGCATGTTCTGGTGCGAACCGAACGGGGGGGTGTTCGGCTCATCCCTATTATCAAAGTAGGTCTGAATCTCGGATCGAAGCTCATCCTCAAAGGATGAGTTGGTAAGGAGGGATGTGTTTAGTCTCCAAATGTTATGACTTGCAGTCTGTTTGCAATTAAACAACGTGATGGATATGGGCGCGTGGTCAGACCATGTGATTGTACCTATGCTCGCTTCAGTGATCGATTGTAGGAGAAATTTATCTGTGAGGAACATATCGATCCAAGAGTAAGACTGCTGGGGGATGGAGAAGAAGGTGTAATCTGGCTCTGTATCATGGGTACATCTCCAGGGGTCATAAAGATCTTCTTTGTGTAGAAGAGAGGACAAGGCGGAGGGCCTACGTTTAGTTGGGTTAGACGCGTCTAGGGATCCGTCAACAATTTTGTTGAAGTCTCCACATAGTATCACTGGGTTGGATCTATACGGTGTCAATTTGGAGATCAGTGTGTTGAAAAATTTCTTTTGGCCAGTGTTAGGGGCGTATAGATTTACTAGCGTAAGGCGTTGGTTTTCAATTGTTGCAGAGAGAATCAGGTACCTGCCGTCTTCGTCAGTCTCACAGTGATGTAACTGAAAGGAGACAGAGGAGCTAATCACTATCATTACCCCCCTTTTTTTGGCGGGGGCACTGGCAAAAAAGCAGTGTGGGTAGTGCTTGTGCGAGCAATTTGGGGAACTGTCTTTAGCGAAATGCGTTTCTTGTACGCAAAATACATCAGCGTGATGGGATAGTGCCTCTTTCCAGAGGAGGTTACGTTTGAAGGGGGAGTTTAGGCCCTTTACATTCAAGGAGGTGATTTTGAGGGCCATTATAGTAGGGAGTGACCTGGGATGACGATGAAAGTAGCGAGATTCCACACACCTTCTATTTGCCCCGACTATATAGGAAGCAAACAATAGCGTAGGTAAGTATACAGAGTATGTTTGCTATACACAAAAACCGCACTGGAGATACCTGTTGAAGTTGCTTGGGACTGTCAGAGGTATTACAATGCAAAAGTAGGTATGTCAATCGGTGAGTAGATCAGACGTTCGGTATGAACGAGTAAACAATATGAGGAAAACAAAAAAAGAAAAAAGAGAAAAAAATATATATAGTTGAGAACAGAAAATCAACAAAACAATTATATCAGTGTGCGTGACACACTATAACCTTATGGAGAGGGTTTGTCTCTATAACTGCGCCCATCGGGGATCCTAATAATGCGGAGGACCGAAGGCCTTCTTGTTGTTAAGAACATCGCCTGGATCGTGTATCCGGTTCCGTGATGGCTGAGGACGCGAGTGGGAGCCCCTGTTTTCGTTTTGGTTGGCAGATACGGGAAGAAATCCCCAATTGGTCAGCTTTTTGTATCCATCCTTGGGGGTGAGGATAGGAATTATCTGTTGCTGGTACATTACTAGTAGCTTAGTAGGAAATCCCCACTTATATGTAATTTTCTTTTCCTGCAACACAGAGGTTACGGGGGTGAATGCTCTTCTCATCTCCATTGTGGCCTTGGAGAGGTCACTAAACATGAGGACATTTGTATACGGTGCTGGAAGCAGTTTAGTGGTTTTGGCAATTTGTAGAATCTGCTCCTTAACATGAAAGTAGTGCACTCTCGCTAGTATGTGCCTGGGTATGTCAGGGGGAAGGTGTGCTGGCTTGGGGATTCTGTGTGCTCTATCAATCGTGATGTCCCATGCGTTTAAGCGAGGTAGTAATCTGGAGAACAGCTGTTGTAGGTAGGGCGTGATTTCATTCGGTTTAACAGATTCTGGAACACCTCTGAATTTAATATTGTTCCTTCTGATATGGTCTTCCAAATCTGCTAATTTCAGCTTTATGTGGTGTATTTCACATGCATGATGGTCATGTGCGTCTAGCAGTTCGTTATGGGCCCTGACGAGGTCATGCATGCTCTCCTCAAGTACAGTCGTTCTCCCCTCAAGGTGGTCTACCCTGCCATGTATCTGAGTGACAGAAAGTTGCAGTTCTCTGTGCAGTTCCCTTTGCAGGGTTAGGAGCATGGCTTTTAGCATGGACTCTGTCACAGGGCTGTCAGATGCAGGGATGGCCGCTAGAGCTGGGGTATGTGCTGTGTCAAGGTCCCTGTCAGCCCATTGATGTCTTTTATATTGTGGCTCCTTGCTGGGGAAGATGCCAGTCTCTTACCTCTATCTGCATTGTGTTGAGAGGATGAGACATCTGGCGATGGGAGGGTATCCATTTCCTCCCTGTGAGGGATTTCAGGTGGTTCGAGCTGGAGATCGTCCTGAGGGGGAGCTGCCAGTTGTGCCTCAGATTGTGCAGAGCGGGACGCTCCTGAGGTGTTTTTTCCGGCGTCGGCGCCATCTTGGGCATCGTTCATGGCTGCGGGGGATAGTAATCCGTGAGGCGGCGAGGTGCTGGCGGCTTATTCCACCTTCTAGACATGCCCGGGTCCTGATATCGTTCCCCCTCTGTGTGGCCAGAATGGGGGTCAGATCGTTGCGTACGGTCGCTTCGGATCTCGTCAGTGGCGTGGAGCTCAGGCTTCAGGCATCCATCATGGTCTGTTGCAGGCCACTCCCCCCTAAAATGTCCATTTTTAAAACTTTTTTTTGCATTGATACATGTCCCCTGGGGCAGTACCCAGGTCCCCAAACACTTTTTATGACAATAACTTGCATATTAACCCTTAAAATTAGCACTTTTGATTTTTCACGTTCGTGTCCCATGGACTTTAACGGTGTTCGCGTTACAAACAAATTTTTTGCCTGTTCGCATGTTCTGCTGCAAACCGAACAGAGGGGTGTTTGGCCCATACCTACTCAATACCAGTTTTTAGAGTAATTTGTTGTTTACAGTGGCAATGGGGGTTATTTACTAAAGGCAAATCTACTTTGCACTACAAGTGCACGCTCAGTGCTTTTTCAGTGCACTTGTAGTGCAAAGTGGATTTTCCTTTAGTAAATAATCCCCACAGTGCTCTAAAATTTGCCCCAATCAGGCCAGTTTCGGGACTCAAAACAATTAATTCATGGTGCTGAAAAGGATGTGTTTTTTTAATCATTAATGCATTACATACAATAACAACAAAAACAAGGTGTGTGTGTAGCAGATCCACAACATAATAGTTAGCTGAAGAAGAGATTGTCACCTCATGTATCAAATAAATAAATTTTGCACTATTTAAGAAAATAGCCAAAAAGAAAACCCCATTGGAGAACCTAGGAGACAGCTAAAAGAAACATAAACAATAAATCAAATAAAATATTATTTCAGTTTAACAAAAACATTTATTTTAAAAATGTTTATCAAACATTTGCTGGCATATCAATGGCCCTCCTACCCGCAAAATATTCCATATATTTTTGACGGACCTTGTGGGTGCTTTGGGGGGGCAAGCCAGAATGGCCAGCTTCAAGCGCTGTCAGGGTTGTTGATTGTTCTGGAAATCCGGCCTCAGGCCCAACTGAGGCCACATAGTTTATAGCATTTCTCCTGAGAAAGTTGTGTAGAATGCAGCATGCAAGTATTATATGGTTTAGTTTATATTCCGCCATGTTGATTGGCGTCAGGAATAGGTGGAACAGGGTGGCCATTATGCCGAAAGCATTCTCCACCACTCTTCTGGCTCTGGCCAGCCGGGAGTTAAAAACCCTCTGGTCTGGGGTGAGGGTCCTCATCGGGAATGGCCGCATCAGGTGATCACTTCATCAGCGACAAAGACAAACGGTAGACCAGCCACGTTGTCTTCCGGAGGTGGCAAGCCCAAGCCACCACTCTGGAGCCGTCTGTAGAACTTGGTCTGGGCGATGACTCCACCATCCGACATCCGGCCATTCTTCCCCACATCCACATAGAGAAGCTCGTATGTTGCCGACACCACCGCCAACATAACTATACTATTAAACCCCTTATAGTTGTAATAGTATGACCCCGAGTTGGGGGGGTGGCACAATGTGGAAATGTTTCCCATCAATTGCCCCTCCGCAGTTAGGAAAGTCCCACCGCTGGGCAAATTGGGAAGCCACAGTCTGCCATTCCTGTGGCGTTGAAGGAAACTGTGGAGTGAAACAAGAAAAAAATAAATTAGTACTTTTGCACATAACAGTGCAAGCAGATTAGACACAAACATTCTTGGCCAACATAAGTATAAAACATTTATTTTAAGGAGTATTTAACCACTTCAGCCCCGGACCATTTGGCTGCCTAAAGACCAGAGGACTTTTTCCAATTTGGCACTGCGTCGCTTTAACTGCTAATTGCGCGGTCATGAAATGCTGTACCCAAACAAAATTTGCGTCCTTTTCTTCCCACAAATAGAGATTTCTTTTGATGGTATTTGATCACCTCTGCGGTTTTTATTTTTTGCTCTATAAACGGAAAAAGACCGAAAATTTTGAAAAAAAATGATATTTTCTACTTTTTGTTATTAAAAAAATCCAATAAACTCAATTTTAGTCATACATTTAGGTCAAAATGTATTCAGCCACATGTCTTTGGTAAAAAAATGTCAATAAGTGTATATTTATTGGTTTGCGCAAAAGTTATAGCGCCTACAAACTAGGGTACATTTTCTGGAATTTACACAGCCTTTAATTTATGACTGCCTATGTCATTTCCTGAGGTGCTAAAATGGCAGGGCAGTACAAAACCCCCACAAATGACCACATTTTGGAAAGTAGACACCCCACGGAAATTGCTGAGAGGCATATTGAGCCCATTGAATATTAATTTTTTTTGTCCCAAGTGATTGAATAATGACAAAAAAAAAAAAAAAAAATTACAAAAAGTTGTCACTAAATGATATATTGCTCACACAGGCCATGGGCATATGTGGAATTGCACCCCAAAATATATTCAGCTGCTTCTCCTGAGTACGGGGATACCACTATTTGGGAGCCTAGCCATGTACGGGGCCCCAAAACCAATCACTGCCTTCAGGATTTCTAAGGGCGTAAATTTTTGATTTTACTCCTCACTACCTATCACAGTTTTGAAGGCCATAAAATGCCCAGATGGCATAACCCCCCCCCCCCAAATGACCCCATTTTTGAAAGTAGACACCCCAAGCTATTTGCTTTGAGGCATGTTGAGTCCTGGAATATTTTATATTTTGACAAAAAATGCGGGAAAGTGACACTTTTTTTTTTTTTTTTGCACAAAGTTGTCACTAAATGATATATTGCTCACACAGGCCATGGGCACATGTGGAATTGCACCCCAAAATACATTTTTTTTTTTATCCAAAAGAAAGTTTTTATTGAAAAAACAGGTACATACAGTCCAAGAAATCTACAGTTAAATTATACATAATAGCATAATTGGGCACAATACCAGAAATGAAATCAAGATTATATAATAATATAATAATATAATTCCCACTATTAAACACTAAAATTACTGCATCTTTATCCTCTCTGATTCCATCCTTCTGTACTCGTCCGGCAGGGGCATAGAACTCTATTCAAGTCTAATGCAGGGTGCAAAATACTCTTAACCACTATTAAGTCGCAGTAGTCTATCCATGACCAGGTCCTCCGGGGCTAGCCCAGGAGTGCCAAGCCATGGTTCCCAGAGTTTTTCAAATTTTCTTGAACAACCCCTGTGTTGGTATATAATCTTTTCCATTCTTAGAATATTGCCTAGTGCAGTAATCCATGCCTTAACTGAGGGGGCGTTTCAGATTTCCAGTGCACCATGATTAACTTACAGGCCACAAAAAGGGCTCTAGTTAGGGCCTCTCTGACATGGGGGTCCCACTCCATCTAGCACATTCAATATACAGTGTCTAGGGTCCAGTGGAATCAAGACCCCAAACACTGTGCTCAGCGTGTCCACCACCCCCTTCCAATACCTATGCAATCTGGGACATCGCCATAGCATATGTATTAAATCACCGTGTTCTCTTTTACATCTAGTGCAGGTTGGGGTGGAAAGAAGTCCCATGTTATGTAACCTATGAGGTGTATAATACGTTCTCAAAAGTGTATATAATTGCGTTAATCTTTGCGTTACATTCAGTGAGCATATGGAAACCGACTGCAAAGCCTCCTCCCATTGATCCTCATCCAAAGGCCCAACATCCAGCTCCCATTTTCCTTTCACTGTTAAGGGGTGTTTTATAAGGTACTTGTGGAGTAAGGTGCTATAGCTCTGGGAAATGAATCATTTAGAGGTCTCAGCCCCTTTAAGCAAAGCAACCAAAGGGGTCGAGTCAGTATGCCATTCAGAGGTTTTTGACTGGGCTGTAAATGCGTGTCTAAGTTGCATATAATAAAAAAGCATGGAAGCCGGTAGTCTATACAGGTCCCTCAAAGTGTCAAAAGATCGCAATTTTCCCTCACTTATAATTTGCGTTAAGTAAAAAATACCAAATCTCTTCCACCTCTCCGCATGTTGCAATTTAGCTAGCTCTGGATAGGATTCATTTCCCCAGATAGGACTATACTCATTAATACCTGACGCCTCCTGCAGATATTTAGTTTTATTCCATATTCTTTGTATAAGGGCATAAGGGCATAAGCTTTTATGAGGCTTGCCAAAAGCTGAGGCCTCCAATGCGGTGGGAACAGATTTACCCCCTATCGTATGTAACATTATAAATTCTGAAGCGCTAGGGGTTCTGACTATAGACTCCCCCTCCATGACCATAGTACCTATCAGGTGTTGCATTTGCGATGCCAAGTAGTAAAGCCATGGATTCGGTAATGCAAGACCACCTTCATCTTTAGTGCGTTGTAGGTGTTCTAGTTTTATCCTAGGCGGGCGGTTCTTCCATATCAATTCACGAAAAATGGCGTTGACTATCCTGAAAATCTTAAGTGGAATTACTACCGGTGAATTGTGCAGTATATATAACAATTGAGGCATTAGAATCATTTTAATTAGGTTCACCTTGCCTGCCACTGACAGATGCAGAGCATTCCAGGTCTTAACTTGTAAACGAAATCGAGCCAGCAGTGGGTAAATATTTCACTGACTATAGTCCCCGATCTTAGGAGAGACCTGTATCCCCAGGTATCTAAAGGAAGCAGTTATAGGTATTTCCCCCACCTTCTCTTCATTAAGTAATCGTGCATCATCTATCGGCATTAGGGCTGATTTGGTCCAATTTATTTTAAGGCCTGAAAATTCCCCAAAGCGCGCCACTGTATCCATTGTATTTCTTAGTGATTGGTCCGTATCTCCCAAAAGAATCATGGTATCATCTGCATAAAGCATTACCGTCTCCTGCCTGTCTCCATAGTCCCCGCAATCTCTAGTCCCTATTGCCAATGGCTCTATGGCCAGGGCAAACAGCAGGGGAGACAGAGGGCACCCCTGCCGCGTACCCCGCCCAAGAGCAAAGGGCAGCGACATTCTACCCGCTTCTCTAATTATCGCCTGAGGGCAGTGATATAGCAAACGCACCCAAGAAATGTACATCTCACCAAAGCCGAATCTCCTCATTACCTCCCATAAATAAGGCCATTCCACACTGTCAAAGGCTTTCATTGCGTCTAGGGACAGCAAAGCCCTCTTACCTTTGTTATCCGGTAGGGACTGCATGTTAAGATATAGTCTTCTAAGGTTTATTGCTGTGGATTTATTGGGCATAAATCCCGTCTGATCGGGGTGTATAATTGAGGCAACAGCCTTATTCAGCCTGAGAGCCAAAACTTTTGCTAGTATTTTGACGTCAGACTGCAGTAGGGATATCGGTCTACATGAGGCCGGGTCCACTGGGTCCTTGCCTGGTTTTAGAATTAACACAATGTGGGCCTTTGACATGGAGGGCGGCAGGGTATTATGCTCCCTGGCAGTGATAAATACATTTAATAGCTAGGGGAGTAGTATCTCAGAATAAGTTTTATAAATTTCCATAGGGATGCAATCCCCCCCGGGGGCTTTACAGTTAGGGAATGCAGCCACCGCCTCCTGCAACTCATCCAGAGTCAAAGGGGCATCTAATTCTTTTCTCTGGGAAACTGAGAGTTGTGGAAAAACAATGTCATCTAGATATCTGGATAGTTCCTCAGGGCTGCTCCTCAAAGAGGAACAGTATAGCTTTTCATAAAATTCTGCTAACATTTGGAGTATCTGATCTGGGGAGCGTACCAGTCGCCCATCAGCCGTTTTTATGGAACCGATTGATGGGGATCTCTGTTCAGAGTTGGCTATTCTGGCTAAAAGGTGGCCCGTCGTTTCCCCCTCTTCAAAAAAAGCAGTTTTATCAGCCGAAGAGGCCAGCAGATGCTCATACGCTGGTTGAGCCGACTGCCATGCCTCCCTGGCGGGTTCAGTTGGGTCCTGAACATACTTTGCCTCCAGGGAGCCAGCATGGGATTCCAGTGTTTCCGTAGAGCTTCAGAATGTTTCTCAATCTTGGTGACTTCATTACTAAGTATTTTTTGGAGATGAGTTTTAAAGCCCTCCCATTCTGCAAGGACAGACAATGAACCCGGTTGACAGGAAAAAAACTTTTTAATATTGCCCTCTAAGTTCTCAGGGGAGGTAAAAAGCTGAAGCCAAAAGGTATTAAATTTCCACGGTACCCTGGGAAGTGTGGATTGGTGGGATACAATAAGGTTTATCACCATATATGAGTGATCAGATACACATTGAGGCTTGTAAGAAATGTCCAACACCGAGGAGAGCATAGCCGGGTTTCCCACTGCCAAATCTATTCTAGATAGAGAACCGTGTGCTTTCGTGAAACAGGAGAACTGTTTAGCAGTGGGATTCCGGTGTCTCCATAGATCCAACCAACCCACCTCCTGCAGCAATCTAGCCAAAGGGGTAAGCCTACAAGGAGCCGGAGTGCTCGGGCACGGATGTTTGTCCAAGGCCGGAGCCAACCAGCTATTAAAATCGCTAACTAGTAGCAATGGGAGGTCTGGCTTCCCCTCCAGAAACCCCAGCAGGAGCCGGAGTACCCGAGCATTAAACGGGAGAGGTATATAAACACATGCAATCACACGTTTCAGAATACCAATGCGACAATGCAAAAATACAAATCTACCCTCCTGGTCTATTTTTGACTCAAATTCCTGGTAGTCCAGGGAGCTGTGTATCACTACACTTACCCCCGGAGAAAAAGAAGTGTGAGTGGAGTGCTACGACCACCCGATCCATCTATACCTCATACAACTTTTCGAATCGGACATTAAATGTGTTTCCTGCAAACAAATAACCGCTGGACAAAACTTTTTCAGACATGAGAAAATCATGTTTAAGGGGGGTGTTCATGCCCCTGACATTCCAGGAGATCACCGGAGAGCCCGTCATGACAAAAACACAGTTAGCTGTGCGAGTGGATCATGAAGCGGCTGCCTTGCAGATAGACCTCCAAGGTCCCGTTGGGAGGATTGGCAGTAGACTTGAGTGGGATCAAAGTTCCAAATAGTTGGTGTAAGTAAGACTCTTGGACTGTAGAATTTATGAAGTTATTTGTAAAAAATAACAGAGCACAATGGTGCCAATAAACAACAGTGCAACTGCACTAAGGTATTTCCATTTATGATTTGACGCTCTCACTCCGGTGAGAGACCAAGCAAAAATAAAAAATAGGAACAGCTTAACAGGCCTTGCCAACAGGGCATGCCAGTAGGGCCTAATGCGACCTATAAACAAACCAAACAATAAGTCGCACATCTCAAGTTGAGTAGGGGGGGGGGGTTCACAGTTCAGTTGCTTTCACTGAAGAAATATAGGTTAATCCCCGGCATATAGGTAACTTGAAGAAGGTCAAGTATGTTGGCATAGTATGGCAGGGAGTAAGGAACCAAAATTAGAGATGTGGTAACAACATTGCAGGCCACAATGGCAGTAAGGAAAAGGAAGTATGGCCATCAGGTGCTAAAGCAAACCACATGTTATCTGGTATAGTGTCCCGGTCAGTCTCCAACCGCATCAGCGCGATGACGGCGTAATGCCTGTTCATTGTGATCTAGCCAGGCGGCTGCCTCTCTGGCAGAGTCAAAGAATTGTGCATGGCCCTCCGCAGTCACTCGCAGCTTCGCCGGATATAACATGGCGTATGGCAATTGCAAGGCCCTAAAGCGCCTCTTCACATCACTGAACTTAGCTCTATTTCTCTGTACCTCAGCCGAAAAGTCTGGATAGAATGACAATCGTACTCCATTAAACTTCACATTGGCCTGTTCTCTAGCGCATCTCAGCACTGCCTCTCTGTCAAGATAGTGTAATAATTTGGCCAGCATTGATCTGGGGGGAGCACCTTGTGGAGGAGGCCGCCCCGGCACTATATGGGCCCTCTCCACAGTAAAAAATGGAGAGAAAGCTTCATGGCCAAATAACTCAACCAGCCAGCTTTCCACAAACGATGTAGGATCTTTGCCCTCCGATTTCTCAGGGAGGCCGACAATACAAACATTATTTCTGCATGAACGATTTTCCGTGCCTTCTGCTCTATTGTATGTGTCTTGGGCCATGCGGTATGCTGCCTTCGCTTCTCGCGCCAGCGGGGGTAATTGATCCTCCAAATCACTCACTCTGCTCTCAACTGCAGTTGCTCTTTCTCTAACCTTCTGAAGGTCTTGTCTAAGTAGAGACACCTCTTCTCTCAGGCCCCCAAACTGCTCCTTCATATCAGTAACTGTAGCTGTGCACATATTAACAGCCTTTAAAATATCAGCCAGGGTGGGTTGCTCCAGGTTCTCTATTATTTCCTCTGATGGTGGGGGGGGGGGATGATTTATGTCCTAATGCAGCTGCTCAGGAGCACTGTCTGTATCATGGCCCCAGTCAGCTTGTAAGAAAAGATCTGCTTCGCCATTGCTTACCATCCCCCCGTCCTCCGGGCTTGGTAATTTCTGTGTATAATATGTCATGTCTCTGTACTGCTCCTTACCCGGTACTTTCAGCTGCTTTTTGCTGGTATTATCCCTGGGCTTGTCTGTCGTCCGTGGCGTGCGCTGTGCTTTGGCTGCTGCAGCGGCGGCGCCATCTTGAGAGTCCGGTCCCGCCATCTCTAACAGGCCTCGGCGGGTCTTTGCTCTTGTGCAGAGAGCCGGTGGTGGGTCCAGATGGTAGGGGGTCCCGGTAGCCAGCTGGGGGGCCGAAAAAATCAGGATCAGGGATGCCGGGAAAGGATCAGACTAATGATCAAGCAGGAGCTGTGAGAAGTGCGTCCTCTCACATGCCGATCTTGGCCACGCCCCCCAAAATACATTTAGCTGGTTCTCCTGAGTATGGGGATACCACATGTGTGGGACTTTTTAGGAGCCTAGCCGCATACGGGGCCCCGAAAACCAATCACCGCCTTCAGGATTTCTAAGGATGTAAATTTTTGATTTCACTCTTCACTGCCTATCACAGTTTCGGAGGCCATAGAATGCCCAGGTGGCACAAACCCCCCCCAAATGACCCCATTTTATAAAGTAGACACCCCAAGCTATTTGCTGAGAGGCATGGTGAGTATTTTGCAGCTCTCATTTGTTTTTGAAAATAAAGAAAGGCAAGAAAAAAAAATTTTTTTTCTTTTTTCAATTTTCAAAACTTTGTGACAAAAAGTGAGTTCTGCAAAATACTCACTATACCTCTCAGCAAATAGCTTGGAGTGTCTACTTTCCAAAATGGGGTCATTTGGGGGCAGTTTGTGCCACCTGGGCATTCCATGGCCTCCGAAACTGTGATAGGCAGTGAAGAGTGAAATCAAAAATTTACGCCCTTAGAAAGCCTGAAGGCGGTGCTTGGTTTTCGGGGTCCCGTACGAGGCTAGGCTCCAAAAAAGTCTCACACATGTGGTATCCCCATACTCAGGAGAAGCAACAAAATGTATTTTGGGGTGTAATTTCACATATTCCCATGGCATGTTCGAGCAATATATCATTTAGTGACAACTTTGTGCAAAAAAAAAAATTTGTCTCTTTCCCGCAACTTGAGTCACAATATAAAATATTCCATGGACTCGACATGCCTCTCAGCAAATAGCTTGGGGTGTCTACTTTCCAAAATGGGGTCATTTGGGGGGGGTTTGAACTGTCCTGGCATTTTATGCACAACATTTAGAAGCTTATGTTACACATCACCCACTCTCCTAACCACTTGAAGACAAAGCCCTTTCTGACACTTCTTGTTTACATGAAAAAAATTTTTTTTTTTTTTGCAAGAAAATTACTTTGAACCCCCAAATATTATATATTTTTTAAAGCAAATGCCCTACAGATTAAAATGGTGGGTGTTTCATTTTTTTTTTCACACAGTATTTGCGCAGCGATTTTTCAAACGCATTTTTTGGGGAAAAAACACACTTTTTTAAAATTTTAATGCACTAAAACACACTATATTGCCCACATGTTTGATGAAATAAAAAAGATGATCTTAGGCTGAGTACATGGATACCAAACATGACATGCTTTAAAATTGCGCACAAACGTGCAGTGGCAACAAAATAAATACATTTTTAAAAGCCTTTAAAAGCCTTTACAGGTTACCACTTTAGATTTACAGAGGAGGTCTACTGCTAAAATTACTGCCCTCGATCTGACCTTCGCGGTGATACCTCACATGCATGGTGCAATTGCTGTTTACATTTAATGCCAGACCGACGCTTGCGTTCGCCTTATCGCGAGAGCAGGGGGGGACAGGGGTGCATTTTTTTTTTTTTTAATTATTTTTTTGCTTTTTTATCTTATTTTTAAACTGTTCCTTTCATTTTTTTAAAATAATTTTTATTGTTATCTCAGGGAATGTAAATATCCCCTATGATAGCAATAGGTAGTGACAGGTACTCTTTTTTTGAAAAAATTGGGATCTATTAGACCCTAGATTTCTCCTCTGCCCTCAAAGCATCTGACCACACCAAGATCGGTGTGATAAAATGCTTCCCCAATTTCCCAATGGCGATGTCTACAACCGGCGAAATCTAAGTCATAAAATGCTCGTAGCTTACGGTTTCTTAGGCCATAGAGATGTTTGGAGCCACTCTGGTCTCTGATCAGCTCTATGGTCAGCTGGCTGAATCACTGGCTGCATTCTCAGGTTCCCTGTTGAGACAGGAGAGCCAGAGAAAAACACGGAGGACGGTGGGGGCATTCCCTCTCACTGCTTGTAAAAGCAGTCTAGAGGCTAATTAGCCGCTAGGATTGCTTTTACATGAAAGCCGACCGCTGGCTGAAAAGAATGATACCAAGATGATACCTAAACCTGCAGGCATCATTCTGGTATAACCACTCAAAGTCGTGAATGGCGTACCTGAAGACAAAAAAATGGTTAACAATAAAGCACAGTAAACGGTAAAGTATAAAAAATTGCATACCTGAAAAGCAAACGTGATAAAACATAATAACAATAAAACATTTCAGAATAGAATACAGTAAAAAAGAGCAGAACAATAGAGAGAGAAAAGAGAGAGAGAGAACAATAAAACGACAACTATTTTTTTTTATTTTATATTTTTGTTTGTGTTCCACGCTTGCTGCAGACACGATATCTTTTTTGGGGGGTTCGTTGGGTAGGGGTACTCGGGAGGACATAAACATGCCTCTCATGCAGCCGACTGCATTTGGTTGGGTATGTGATAGGGGGAAATACGGGTGCTGCAGAAGCGGTGGGTTCCCAATTAGCATTGGCAAATGCAGCAGGAAGGGCATTATGGGCACGACGGGCCTGTTTGTCTTCTTCTTGGTGGCAGTGGGACACTACTTGTGCTTGCCACCTCACCAGCTTGAACTGCACTTCAACTGCACTGGGACTCGCCACGTCACCAAGTGTTACTGCAGTGCTGGTTTGACTACGACCGGGGTGTACTAGGCCGCTGGTGCTTGCCAGTTCACCAAAACGCTACCAAAAAAACTGTTAGCGATCGCAGGGATCAGGACTGACTCTGGGAACGGTGCAGTTATGCGTTTAGAGTTTTGTAAGTGACAGTGATCGATCAATACTGCACTTGGGTGGGCTGGGCTGGGCTGGGCTGGGCCGGGCGGAGGGGCAAAACGCAGGTGCTAGCAGGTATCTGGGCTGATCCTGCTAACACTGCGTTTTTGGGAACCCTAAACTGCTGGGGATGCTAGTATAGATCTGATCGGATCAGATATTGATCCGTTCAGATACTATACCACTTAGGGAGGTGTACGGTGCGTGCGTGGGTGTTAGTGGTACTGGAGCTAACCTGACGCTGCTTGGGGCTAGTGTTTGCCAGTTCACCAAAACGCTACCAAAAAAACTTTTAGCGATCGCAGGGATCAGGCCTGACTCTGCGAATGCTGCAGTTATGCGTTTAGTGTTTTGTAAGTGACAGTGATCGATCGATACTGCACTTGAGTGGGCTGGGCTGGGCCAGGCAGAGGGGCAAAACGCAGGTGCTAGCAGGTATCTGGGCTGATCCCGCTAACACTGCGTTTTTGGGAACCCTAAACTACTGGGGACGCTAGTATAGATCTGATCGGATCAGATATTGATCCATTCAGATACTATACCACTAAGGGAGGCGTATGCTGCGTGCGTGGGTGTTAGCGGTACTGGCGCTAATCTGATGCTGCCTGGGGCGACGCATATCACCGCTGGGTGATCAGGGGGCTAAACCTTTATTTGGTAAAAAAAACGGCGGGTGCCCTGACACTATAAAAAATAAACGAACTAACCAGCGTCACCCGTAACACTTATACGGTGATCAGTGGTGAAAGGGTTAACTAGGGGGAAATCAAGGGGTTAAAACATTTATTAGATAGTATATGGGGGTCCCTGTCGCTATAAAACGCTGACGCGAGCCTAAATATTTAGCTCCCTAACTAGCGTCACCAGCGACACTAATACAGCGATCAGAAAAATGATCGCTTAGTGACACTGGCGACGGGGGGTGATCAAGGGGTTAAAACTTTATTAGGGGGGGTTAGGGGGGTATCCTAGACCTAAAGGGGGCTAACAATAACTGCCCTACCACACTGTCACAAACTGACACCATGCAGTAATCAGAAAAAAAAAAAAACTGCTTGGTGTCAGTGTGACAGGGGGAGGGGTGATTGGGGGGGTGATCGGGGGGCGATGGGGGGGATTGGGGGTGTAATGTGTGCCTGGCATGTTCTACTGTGTGTGTGTTTTACACTCACAGTGATGTCTTCTCTCCTCGGCGCCGGAACGGAAAATACCGAGCCGAGGAGAGATGACATCATTTCCTTTGTTGCTGTTTAGCATACAGCAGCAAAGGAAGATTCTCATTGGCTGGGAGCGATCGCGAGGGGGGGGCCACGAACTGATGGTCTCCCCCTCACCTCTCATCGCTCCCAGTCACAAGGCGACCGCCTCGGGCACCGGGGGGGTCCGATCAGACCCCCTGCCCGCAGGAGGCAGATCACGTATATATACGTGATTCTGCCTGCCTGTGCCATTCTGCCGACGTATATCGGCGTGAGGCAATCGTCAAGTGGTTGAAGACAAAAATATAAGGTCCAGAGGTGGTCAGATTCCTCACCACCTCTGATGGCCCATTGTAAAAAATGTAGGGTGGGGGGGAGATGTTTTGAACAGGTAACCCTCTCCACTTCATTGAGAGCTGAATGCATAAATAATGTGTGTTACTTTGGCCAGCCCCTCCTTACTTACACTATTGGCAGCCCACTGTACAGGTAAGAAGTGTCATAATACAAAAATATGAATACACACTGTACAAATTGAAGCACATTTTTTCATTCTGTAATTACCTATCAAGATAATAGAACAAAACTTTAAACAGTACCATTTGAAAGTATTCAGGCAGGCCCCTTCACTACATGCTTTGGTGAATTCATCCATAAATATGAACACAAAAGAGGTACGTATAGTGTGTATGGGTTTGGCAAAGTTGGCAGATAGAGTATCAATATCAGTTGACTTAGTGGTTGGGGGGGAGGGATGGTTTCAAATGAGTTTTGCCCCCCCCCAAAAAAAAAAGCCTCTTGCACTCTGCATGAATTTAAGGACAAAAATAACGTGTACACATTTTAGGGGGTGTTTAGGGTAAAGCACTACAGCGGAGCTGACAAAATACATTGTTAAGTGACTAGGCTAGGTGTGTATGGGCTCAGGATAGCATGCTGGGGAGGTTAGTAAAGGCAAATATGCCTGAAGGACAAAAAAGGAGCATTAAAAACTTCCAGCATGCATGAGGATAAAGGGGACATTCACAGCATATTAAATCATGGTAATTATGGAATGATGAAAGAAATACAATAAATTAGCAAACATTAAATACATAGAATGTGATATTAAAGGATAAAACTTACTCTAATATAGTCCTTCTGCAGAACCTGAATAATGGCAGAACAGGTCTCTGGAATAATGATTCCCAGAACCTGGGGGAAGATGCCTGTCAGGAACTTGATGTCCTGCAGACTTCTCTCCGTTGCCAAGTACCGCAAGGTGGCGACTATCCTTTGCCCGGGAGTGATGGTTTGCTGCATGCAGGTGTTCTGCTTCGTAATATAAGGGGACAGCAAAGCCAACAAACGGTGAAAAATGGGGTCCGTCATCCGGAGATAATTCCTGAAATCATCAGGATTATTCTCCTGGATCTCCCACAACAAAGGCATGTGTGAGAATTGGTCACGCTGGAGCAACCAATTCTTTGTCCATGAACTCCCCCCTGCCCTGTTCATGGACTGGGCTTGGGTCAAAGTAAGAACCCCAACACCAAACCCCCGCATAGCACGAACTCTATGATGAGTACGTAACCGCAACATGGCTTCAAAACGGTCGGCTGGTCAGAATGAACTAACAGAACGCAGAAAGGCCTGAGAAGAGTGAGCTGAAAATCAGAAATGAGCAGACAAGAACGCACTGAAAATCAAATACGTACTAGAAATAGCATACACTGAAAACCAGATGCAAACTGACTACATGCACTGAAAACCAGATACGAACCCACAAGCACAAACTGAAGAGCAGTAACGATCGGAAAAGCACAAGGCTGAAAAGCATGAATCGTCTCTCGCCAAACTTCTACTAACACGAGATTAGCAGAAGGAGCCCCAAGGGTGTAGCACTGGCTATTGAACTTCCTTTTTTTTTTTTTTTCCTTGTCAAAAGAAGTTTATTGAGTATACAATGTTATAAAGATACATAAAGTAAGTTTACAAGGATCTATAAAGTAAGCTCATTGTTTTACAGTAGGGTTTGTATAGGTAAATATCATGAACTTTCCTTGTCAAAAGAAGTTTATTGAGTATACAATGTTATAAAGATACATAAAGTAAGTTTACAAGGATCTATAAAGTAAGCTCATTGTTTTACAGTAGGGTTTATATAGGTAAATATCCTGAAATTTCAAATATTAAACATTGGGTTCACGTAAACCTAAATTAAAGATATATATCATTTCCTTAGTTACTTTTGTAGGTATTTAAATGATTTATACCTACTATACATATTGTTTACAAGTAGAGTGTATATAGGTCAAATAAATTCTGATAATGAGCTTTAATCGTAAGGTGGAGAAAAGGAAAGAGAAAGAAGAAAAAGGGTTGAAAGGTAAAGGTATGGTCCACAAGGTTGTCCCGCTCGTCAGTTTATTATTCTTTTTAGTTCTCTTTGAAGCCTTAGAATGGGTGTCTCTGTAAGTCATTTAATCTGTTACCATGGCAACAGGACAGAGTCATTGAAGTTTAACAGGAACTGTTGTTTTATCCAAGGATGCCAAAGTTTTTCAAATTTTGGAATTTGATTTTGATCGATGGCTACCATCTTAGCATGGGATATTGTATTATTCATTCTGTGAATTGTTTCTGCTAGTACCAATGTAGGAGATTTCCATGCCTTGGCCACTGTTTGTTTTGCAGCCGTTATTAGTTGGATCATAAGTTTGAATTGAGAGAGTGTTAACCATTCCGGTTTTAGATTAAGTAAAGTTAAATATGGATCTGGTTGTATTATTTTTTTAAATATTTTAGATGCAATCACGAAGACTTCCTTCCAGAAGGTTTGGATTACTGGGCACGTCCACCATATGTGTAAATATGTGCCTATTTCTGGGCATCCTCGAAAACAAAGAGCTGAGGTATTAGGTGAATATTTTGCCACTCTAGCGGGTACAAGGTACCGCGAGTTAGGACATTATCATTTGTCTCCAGTGCTAAGATGTTGGGTGAAGATGACTTAGATGTGAGCCATATGTTAGACCAGTCCGTGTCTTCTAAAGTTCGTCCCAGGTCCTCCTCCCACCTCTGAACGTAAGAGGGTCTATTAAGATTTGCTACTCCATATAATTGATTATAAAGTGATGAAATTGTACCTTTAGCAAATGGATCTTTTGTACAGATTGATTCAAAAATGGATAATTGGGATAATGGTGTATCCCCCTTTAGGAATGGTGTATAGAAATTTTTGATTTGGAGATATCTAAATATCTCAGAGTTTGGTAGATCATATTTTTCTCTAAGCGATGGGAATGAAAGGAATGATTTAGATGCTATGAAGTCATTTAGTGTCTGAATGCCTGATGTTGTCCAAGCTTTAAAAGAATTTGGGTAGATCCATGCCGGATAAAAGGCCGGATTTCTGATTAAAAAAAAGGAGAAGATTGTGTGGAGATTGTAACTGATATTTGGTTTTTAGTTTATCCCAGAGAGATAAGAAGTGTTTAGTTATGGGATTATGAATTTTAAAGCGGTCTTTAGGATCAAGCCATAATAAATTTGATATTAATAGAGGGTCATTTTCTGAAGCCTCTATAAATACCCATAATGGGATTTCCTGTTTTGCATGGTATTTGGACAGACTGGCCAAATGTGCCGCTCTGTAGTAGTTAGTAAAATTAGGGTATCCCAGGCCTCCTTTATTTTTGGGAAGATGTAGTGTGTGTATAGGTATACGTGGTTTAGAAGAGCCCCATATAAACGAAGTTGCTCTTTTTTGTACTATTCTCAAAAAATAGGAAGGAATTGGAATAGGGAGGACTCTGAATAGATAAAGCAATTTGGGTAGAATAGTCATTTTGATTGCATTAATCTTCCCCATCCAGGATAAAGGAAGTTGCGACCATTGTTTTATTAGATTTGTGATCTGTCTTAATACAGGAGGATAATTGGTTGAGAATAAGTCAGAATGAGAGGCTGTTAAATGAATTCCAAGATATGGGATTGATTTTTCTGCCCATGTGAATGGGAGTGCAGCCCTAGCCGGGATCAATTCCATGTTTGTGAGTGAAATATTAAGCACTAGGTATTTCTTAGGATTAATCATAAGGCCGGATAGGGCTGCAAATCCATCAAGAGCTGGTAATAAGTTAGGACCAGAGACCTGTGGTGATGATAGAAAAAGTAATATATCGTCTGCAAATATACATAATTTGTGTGTAATACCTCCTACTTCAATGCCAGTTATAGTTTGGTTTGTTCTGATTAGGGATGAGCTTCGTGTTCGAGTCGAACCCATGTTCGACTCGAACATCGGCTGTTCGATCGTTCACCGAATTGCGAAAGATATGGGCCGTTCGCGCCAAATTCGTGTGGCGCGTCACGGCCCATAATTCACTGCGGCATTGCAGTGCATTGCTTGCTGATGATTGGCCAAGCATGCACTATGACCCGCATGCTTGGCCAATCACAGCGCCGCCTTAACAGAGAGCCATAATTGGCCAAAGCCAAGGAGGCTTTGGCCAATTATGGCTCAGGGGATTTAGTACACGCCCCACACTATATAAGGCCGCCTGCACGGCGGCCCTGTGCAGTGTGTTCCGGTGTGCTTAGATAGAGAGAGAGACAGTGTCATTTCATTTGAGTTAGCTAGATTAGGCAGGACAGTCAGTCAGTTAGCTGCACTTAAAGTGTATTGTGTATATATATGCATCCCAGGTGTTGCATATATATATATATATATATATATATATATATATATATATACACTGTATTCAGTTTAGCTAGATCCGTTCCTGTTATCTTCTAGACTATTTACATTTAGTGCATTGCGTCCTGCTCACAGTGTTCAGCTAGATCCGTTCCTGTTATATTCCTACTGACAGGCAGGCTTGTCTTGTTACAGTATTTTGAAGAAAATTACTGGTGTTCTTTTGATCCTATTAGTACCACAGTCAGGCAGCTAGACTATTTACATTTAGTGCAGTGCGTCCTGCTCACAGTGTTCAGCTAGATCCGTTCCTGTTATCTTCTTACTGACAGGCAGGCTTGTCTTGTTACAGTATTTTAAAGAAAATTACTGGTGTTCTTTTGATCCTATTAGTACCACAGTCAGGCAGCTAGACTATTTACAGTTAGTGCAGTGCGTCCTGCCCACAGTGTTCTGCTAAACCTACAAGTAAGTGGGGTGCGTCCTGCTCACAGTGTTCAGCTAAACCTACAAGTTAGTGGGGTGCGTCCACCTCACAGTGTTCAGCTAAACCTACAAGCTAGTGGGGTGCGTCCTGCTCACAGTGTTCAGCTAGATCCATTTCTGTTATCTTCTTACTAACAGGCAGGCTTGTCTTGTTACAGTAAATACAGCTACCTGAAGAAAATTGCTGGTGTTCTTTTGATCCTATTAGTACCACAGTCAGGCAGCTAGACTATTTACAGTTAGTGCAGTGCGTCCTGCTCACAGTGTTCTGCTAAACCTACAAGTTAGTGGGGTGCGTCCTGCTCACAGTGTTCAGCTAAACCTACAAGTTAGTGGGGTGCGTCCACCTCACAGTGTTAAGCTAAACCTACAAGCTAGTGGGGTGCGTCCTGCTCACAGTGTTCAGCTAGATCCGTTTCTGTTATCTTCTTACTGACAGGCAGGCTTGTCTTGTTACAGTAAATACAGCTACCTGAAGAAAATTGCTGGTGTTCTTTTGATCCTATTAGTACCACAGTCAGGCAGCTAGACTATTTACAGTTAGTGCAGTGCGTCCTGCTCACAGTGTTCTGCTAAACCTACAAGTTAGTGGGGTGCGTCCTGCTCACAGTGTTCAGCTAAACCTACAAGTTAGTGGGGTGCGTCCACCTCACAGTGTTCAGCTAAACCTACAAGCTAGTGGGGTGCATCCTGCTCACAGTGTTCAGCTAGATCCGTTCCTGTTTTCTTCTTACTGACAGGCAGGCTTGTCTTGTTACAGTAAATACAGCTACCTGAAGAAAATTGCTGGTGTTCTTTTGATCCTATTAGTACCACAGTCAGGCAGCTAGACTATTTACAGTTAGTGCAGTGCGTCCTGCTCACAGTGTTCTGCTAAACCTACAAGTTAGTGGGGTGCGTCCTGCTCACAGTGTTCAGCTAAACCTACAAGTTAGTGGGGTGCGTCCACCTCACAGTGTTCAGCTAAACCTACAAGCTAGTGGGGTGTGTCCTGCTCACAGTGTTCAGCTAGATCCGTTCCTGTTATCTTCTTACTGACAGGCAGGCTTGTCTTGTTACAGTAAATACAGCTACCTGAAGAAAATTGCTGGTGTTCTTTTGATCCTATTAGTACCACAGTCAGGCAGCTAGACTATTTACAGTTAGTGCAGTGCGTCCTGCTCACAGTGTTCTGCTAAACCTACAAGTTAGTGGGGTGCGTCCTGCTCACAGTGTTCAGCTAAACCTACAAGTTAGTGGGGTGTGTCCACCTCACAGTGTTCAGCTAAACCTACAAGCTAGTGGGGTGCGTCCTGCTCACAGTGTTCAGCTAGATCCGTTCCTGTTATCTTCTTACTGACAGGCAGGCTTGTCTTGTTACAGTATTTTAAAGAAAATTGCTGGTGTTCTTTTGATCCTATTAGTACCACAGTCAGGCAGCTAGACTATTTACAGTTAGTGCAGTGCGTCCTGCTCACAGTGTTCTGCTAAACCTACAAGTTAGTGGGGTGCGCCCTGCTCACAGTGTTCAGCTAAACCTACAAGTTAGTGGGGTGCGTCCACCTCACAGTGTTCAGCTAAAGCTACCTGTAGAAGGTTGGTGGTGTTCTCATACTACAGGCAGGCAGTTGATTTTGCTAGCTGCAGTATCAGTACATATATATATATATATATATATATATATATATATATATATATATATCCCAGCTTAGTGCAGCTACAGGCCATTAGTATGTCTGGAAGGCCAAGAAGGAGAGGCAGACAGTCACAAGCCAATAAGAGAGGGCAAGCAGGCTCTGTGTCTAGTGCTGGTCGTGGAGACGGTGCATCCTCATCAGCACGTGGCCATGGGACACGCTTGGCCTTTTTTTCGGCAGCTGGCCATGTTGAGCCGCAACATGCGGAAGACTTGGTCGAGTGGATGACCAAGCCGTCCTCATCCTCCTCATCCTCTCTCACCCATGCCCAGGGTACTTTGTCTGGCAAAGCAACGGCCTCTTCCCTTGGCTCAATGTCATCAGTGACTCCTTCCCTAGCCCCACCATGTCCTCCTGAGGAGTCCCTCGAACTGTTTGACCACAGTGTTGGGTACATGCTCCAGGAGGATGCCCAGCGTTTGGAAGGCTCTGATGATGATACTGAGCTCGATGAAGGCAGTAACACGAGCACGGACAGAGGGGGTGCCCAAGAAGGACAGCAATCTGGCAGTCATGCTCCCCCTGCTGCAGCATACTGCCAGGTTTGCTCCAGTGATGAGGAGGGAGGGGATGATGAGGTCACTGACTCAACGTGGGTGCCTGATAGGAGAGAGGAGGAGGAGGAGAAGGAGGAGGAGGAGGCGGCACATCACCAACGAGGCAGGATGCCCTCCAGGGGCCAGCCTAAGGGCAGCACATTGACTGCATCACACCCCAAAGCTCCACATGTGCAGGGCGCTGCAGTCTCTGCGCGTTATTCAAAAAGTTCTTTGGTGTGGGCCTTTTTTGAGACGAGTGCATCAGATCGCACCGCTGCTATTTGCAACATATGTCTCAAGCGTATCTCGCGTGGCCAAAACATCTCCCGCTTGGGTACCACATGCTTGACCAGACATATGTTGACCTGCCATGCAGTTCGTTGGCAAGCGTATCTAAAAGACCCACACCAAAGAACAAAGAGGACCTCTGCTTGCTCCTCATCAGCTGAGATTTCCAACCCCACTAGACCTTCAGTCCTCTCTGAGACCTGCACTGAGAGGAATGAAGGTGTAGAATTAGGTGTGTCACAGCCACGCTCTTGTGGGCAATCTGATTTTGGTACACCGACGTCAGATTGTACCAGGCAAATTTCCCTGCCCCAGCTGCTGCACCGCCGAAAGAAGTTTGCTCCCAGCCATCCACATGCCCAACGGTTGAATGCTAGCTTGGCAAAATTGCTAGCACTTCAACTGCTGCCTTTTCAGTTGGTAGACTCTGCCCCCTTCCGTGAGTTTGTGGAATGTGCGGTTCCTCAGTGGCAGGTACCCAAACGCCACTTTTTCTCACGGAAGGCAATTCCGGCTCTCTACCAGCATGTGGAAGGCAATGTCCATGCCTCGCTGGACAGGGCGGTCAGCGGTAAGGTGCATATTACCGCTGACTTATGGTCCAGCAGGCATGGACAGGGACGTTACCTAAGTTTCACAGCGCATTGGGTGACTCTGCTGGCAGCTGGGAAGGATGCAGGACAAGGTGCAGTAGTGTTGGAGGTTGTTCCGCCACCACGCCTCCAAAATGCTAATGATTGTGACACACCTCTCTCCTCCACCCCCTCCTCTTCTTCTTCCTCCATGGCCTCTTCCTCGGAACCAGCGGTGCTCCGTAGTCGTTCAAGGGGCTACGCAAGTACGCAGGCCAAAAGATGCCATGCGGTGCTTGAACTGGTGTGCTTGGGGGACAGGAGCCACACTGGGGCAGAGGTTCTGTCAGCTCTGCAGGGGCAGGTTCAGAGGTGGTTGACGCCACGCCAACTTAAGACAGGAATGGTGGTTTGCGACAATGGCACCAACCTCCTCTCTGCCCTCCGACAGGGACAAATGACCCATGTGCCCTGTTTGGCTCACGTCCTTAACTTGGTGGTGCAGCGGTTCTTGGGCAGGTACCCGGGCTTACAGGATGTCCTGAGGCAGGCCAGGAAAGTCTGTGTGCATTTCCGCCGGTCATATAATGCCAGTGCTCGGCTGACGGACCTCCAAAAGGAGTTTAACCTGCCCAAGAACCGCCTAATCTGTGACATGCCCACCAGGTGGAACTCAACGTTGGCCATGCTGCAGCGGCTGCACACGCAGCAGAGGGCCATCAATGAGTACCTGTGTGACTATGGCACCAGGACAGGGTCAGGGGAGCTTGGTTTTTTTTCCCCACGCCAGTGGGCCATGATCAGGGATGCATGCACTGTCCTGTCACCATTTGAGGAGGCCACGAGGATGGTGAGCAGTGACAGTGCATGCATCAGTGACACTGTCCCCCTTGTCCACCTGTTGGAGCACACGCTGCGTGGAATAATGGACAGGGCACTTGAGGCAGAACAGAGGCAGGAAGAGGAGGACTTCCTTAGCTCTCAAGACCCCCTTTATCCAGACAGTGTTCCTGCGTGCCCGCCGATCACACAGGAAGAGGACGAGGAGGAAGAGGAGGAGGAGGAGGAGGAGGAAGATTGTGTCAGTATGGAGGTGGAGCCTGGCACTCAGCATCAGCAGCAGTCTTTAAGGGATCAGTCCCAAGAAACACATGGACTTGTACGTGGCTGGGAGGAGGTGGCTGCGGACCATGTCGTCCTTAGTGACCCAGAGGACTCCGGACCGAATGCCTCAGCAAACCTACGCTGCATGGCCTCCCTGATCCTGCAAAGCCTGCGTAAGGATCCTCGTATTCGTGGTATCAAGGAGAAGGACCAATACTGGCTGGCAACCCTCCTTGATCCACGTTACAAGGGTAAGGTTGCGGACCTTATCTTGCCATCGCAGAGGGAGCAGAGGATGAAACATCTTCGGGAGGCCTTGCAGAAAGGTCTGTGCAACGTGTTCCCAGAGACTGGGAGGTTACAAACTCCTGTTTCTGGACAACGTGTTGCTGAGGCTTCGGTCAGTCAAAGAAGGAGCGGTGGAGAAGGTGGCCGTCTGACCGATGCGTTCAGACAATTTTTTGGTCCGCAGCCCCAAGGTATGATCGGTTCCAGCAACCATCGCCAGCGTCTGTTTTACGTGGTGCAGGAATACCTAGGGGCAAGATCAGACTTGGACACCTTTCCCACCGAAAATCCTCTGGGTTACTGGGTCTTGAGGATGGATCACTGGCCAGAGCTTGCACAGTATGCAATTGAGCTACTGGCCTGTCCTGCATCCAGCGTTCTTTCGGAACGCACATTCAGTGCTGCTGGAGACGTGGTAACCGATCACAGGGTGCGTCTGTCCACTGACTCGGTCGATCGACTGACCTTCATAAAAATGAATGAGTCTTGGATCACCACCAGTTACCTAGCACCTGATGCTGATGTAACCGAATAATTTTTTTTGAAATCTCAGATCCCTTCAAAGACTGCCTATGCTGATGCTGAGTGACTATCCCTGAGTAATTATCCTCTTCCTCCTCAATCATCACGCTGATAGCTTGTAAGAACATTTTTGGTTCTGGGTGCCACCACCAGTGCCTAAGGCACAATTTTTCAGCCCCTGTTTAACAGGGGCGTGTAATTACGATTTTTGATGTAATACTTTGCAGCAGGGCTCGTTCCTGCATTCCAACTAGAGTGTCTGTGAGGGGTTGCAGTGTTGTGGCACCAGCACCAGTGCCTAAGGCCCGATTTTTCAGCCCTTGTTTAACAGGGGCGTGTAATTACAATTTTTGATGCAATACTTTGCAGCAGGGCTCGTTCCTGCATTCCAACTAGAGTGTCTGTGAGGGGTTGCAGTGTTGTGGCACCAGCACCAGTGCCTAAGGCCTAATTTTTCAGCTCCTGTTCAACAGGGGCATGTAATTACAATTCTTGATCTAATATTTCACAGCAGAGCCCTGTGAGGGCTTACAGTGTTGTGGCCACAGCAACACCTAAGGCCCAAATTTCTGCTGAGTATATAGGGCAGGACCCTACTTTCAAACAACTAACTTACAAACAACTCCTACTTGCAAACGGAAGGAGACAACAGGAAGTGAAATCTACCCCTAGGAAGGGAAATTCTCTCCTGTAAGAGTTAATATGGGAAAAACATTTCTCCTTTCCACTGATGCTTTCCAATCCATTGGGACAAAAAGTGAGGTGAAATCTTCTGAAGAGGAGGAAAGACAGCAAAACAAATGTCACAGGGGTGATAACCCTTCCCTATGTTTTCCAAAAAGCTTAAAAAAGATTTTTTGGCTGGAGCTAAACACGTTAAAAATGTACCCGTTCAAAATTACAAAGAGATTCTACTTAACAACAAACCTACAGCCTGTATACTGCTGTTCAGAGTATATAGGGCCTGGTGGCCCCACACCTTTCCTTATTTTAATTTGGGTGCGGGGTTCCCCTTAATATCCATACAAGACCCAAAGGGCCTGGTAATGGACTGGGGGGTACCCATGCCGTTTGTCTCACTGATTTTCATCCATATTGCCAGGACCCGACATTACATTAAACCCGCAAGCAGTTTTAAATGAGATTTTTTCCTTTAAAAATGACATTTGGTGCAGGGACTGTTCTAAACACGGGAAACACGCGTCACTTTACAGGCATACTATAGACACCCCTCAGGTACGATATTTAAAGGAATATTTCACTTTTTTTTTTTTTACTTTAAGCATCATTAAAATCACTGCTCCCGAAAAAACGGCCGTTTTTAAAAGTTTTTTTTGCATTGATACATGTCCCCTGGGGTAGGACCCGGGTCCCCAAACCCTTTTTAGGACAATACCATGCAAATTAGCCTTTAAAATGAGCACTTTTGATTTCGAACGTTCGAGTCCCATAGACGTCAATGGGGTTCTAACGTTCGTGCGAACTTTCGGTCCGTTCGCAGGTTCTGGTGCGAACCGAACCAGGGGGTGTTCGGCTCATCCCTAGTTCTGATATATTGGGCCATGGGTTCGAGTATAAGGGCAAATAATAAGGGAGATAATGGGCAACCCTGTCGGGTACCTCTTTCGATATTAAAGGCTTCAGATTTGTATCCAGCATATTTTATATAGGCTTTGTGTTTATTATATAATGCTTTGATCCATGTTAAAAAGTGGGGTCCAAAACCCCATTTTTGTAATGAATATTGCATATATTGCCAGGATACTGTGTCAAATGCCCTCTTAATATCGAGAGATAGAAAACATAAAGGGATTTTCCGTTTTTTAGCAATATGTGCCAATAACACTGCCCTGCGTATATTATCGCCTGCCTGTCTATTTGGCATGAAGCCTACTTGATCTCTATGTATTAATTTTCCTATAATGCTATTGAGGCGTTTTGCTGTTATTTTTGCTAATAATTTAATATCGAGGTTTAACAGAGAGATAGGCCGATAATTCACACAGGAAGTATCATCAGAAAGGGGTTTTGGGATCATACAAACAATTGCCATTAGTATTTCTTGCCGAAAAGAATGTCCATCTAGAAGTTTGTTAAAAGTTTCAGTGAGAATGGGAGAGAGTATTTCTGAGAATGTTTTATAGTATAAAGCCGAGTAGCCGTCTGGGCCTGGTCTTTTGTTAAGTTTTAGGTCTTTTATGGCGTTAGCAACTTCATCTATAGTTATAGGCTCATCCAAACTGCTTTTTTGATTCTGAGATAACTCAGGTAAGGTTATTTTTGAGAAGAAGGATTCAGCCTCTGTAGGATTAAATTCATTGTTTGTCTTGTATAAAGTTGCGAGATGTGAGTGAAATTTATGGACTATTTTAACTGGATTACAAGTGTAAACATTTTTTGATAATTTCAAACGTATTGGTTTGAAAGATTTGTTAGTTGAATTTAATGCCCGAGCCAAATATGTACCTGGTTTGTTTGTATTCATGTAGAAATTGTGTTTGGAGCGTTTGAGGGATTTATCAACTGACTCAGTGAGAAATAGATCGTATTCCAATCTAGATTTTTCCAGATGAGATTTTGTACTCTGAGATGGATTATCTTGAAATGATATGTAGGCTGCATTAAAATTGAGTTCTAGTTTTTTTGCTAGATTTTTGCGTTCCCGTTTAAATAGTGCCATTTGTCTTTGTATTGTACCACGCAAGACAGGCTTATGAGCTTCCCACAGTGTTATTGGGGAGATGTCTGTTGTATTATTAATTGATATGTATTCCTTTAAAGCTTGTTCAATGGCCATCTGATGTAGTGGGTGTTTGAGCATTATGTCCGGTAAGTACCACGTTGGGTCATGCGCTTTTGGTATGGCTGAGGCTATAGTAGTGTATACTGCATTATGGTCAGACCACGGAATCGGAATTATATCTGATGCAATAATTTCTGGTATCATTCCTATTGTTAGAAAAATATGATCTATTCTGGTGAAGGTTTGATGAGGGTGCGAGAAATAAGTGAATTTCTTTTTCATTGGGTTACTTTCTCTCCACGAATCTACCAGATTGTATTTGGAAAGAAGTTGAGAAAAAGGTAATCTAGAGGTTATTTTGGATGGTGTAAAAGGTGATTTATCTAGAAATGGGAGGAGGACCTGGTTCGAATCCCCACACATTATCACTGTTCCTGTTTTGTGTGTATTAATCACTTGTAATATATGTGAGAGGAATGGTGTAGGTTGTTTGTTAGGAGCGTAGTAGGAAATCACCGTGATTGCTGTATCCATTATATAACCCATGAGTATCAGGTATCTACCTTCTGGGTCTTTAATTTCTGATGATAAGGTGAATGGTGTGGATCGGTGAAATGCAATTAGAGTTCCCCTTTGCTTGGTACAGGCAGAAGCCGTGTAAATTTGTTGATAAAAAGGAGAAATATATTTTGGAGTAGAATCTTTGGTGAAGTGTGTTTCTTGGAGGCATACTATGTGAGCCTTCTTGTTATGGAAAGTACGGAAGGCTTTGGTCCTTTTTTGAGGGACATTTATTCCCTGAACATTCAGGGAAAGTATATTCAGTGGTGCCATGGCAATAGATCAAATAGTTTTGACTTACTTTTTGTTCTGCAGAGCTGACTGCGCAGATCAACCTGTGTGGACTGAAGAGATGAATAGATAGAAAAGAAACCAGTGAATTCTGGAGTGTCAGAATGTTTATACTGAAATAATAAAATAGTATTGTAATCATGAAAATATGCAAATCTTGGATTTGGGAGATTTACAATTTTCTACCAATACCAACAAGAAATTCAAGTTCGTTTATCCGTGCTATTTTGAAGACAAGTGATACAAATGATGTTGTTCAAAAATATATATTTATTAACTAAAAATACAATGCAAATTAAATATCAGGTATATTTCGTGATAAAACAAATAAATGGATATACTTCTACATATCAAAGATAAATGATGGTTCAGATAATATTCACAGTTCTCTTATTCAATTTCTTATAACAAAATACCACATTTCAATACTTAAATGATACTTGTACATTTTAAACCTGGTAACTTGTGAATAGCCTTCCGTGACTTCACGGACTTGTGTAAACAAATATTGTTTACCTTAATACTATGATGTGATCTCTTCTCAAAACCAACAGACCTTCTTATTACATTCTTAAATGCACAAACAAAATTGTTATATTGTGCACAGCTTGATAATTTAATCAAAGCTTATATTTTAGATTTAGAATGAATCAATGGTTTAACACATACTATAACCAATCCAATTCTAAAACTTTGAAGTCAGTATTGTGAGATATAACAATATATATCTCTTGGTTTAGAAGCAAAACAAATTCATGCTGCAGTTAGAATTCACTTCACTCCAAAGCAGAACTAACAATGGATTGGGTTAGTCAAGAATATGCTCAACCAAACTTCAATTACCTAAAAAGGTATACATTGGAAACATTAATACTTTACCAGGTCTTTAAGAATTCTGTCAGTTTGAGAAGCAAGTCCCAAAAGAGACTTCTTTCCACCTTAGAGATAGACCTGTCCAGTCATCCTCAGAGCTCCTCCAGATCTTCCCATAGCTCTCCCAGATCTTCCCATCCCAAAAGTGGGTGTAGGTCTCATTACTATGTAATGGATGATGTCATATGACGATGGAGTTAACTATGTTACCTTGACAACCAAGACCAACGCCATTTTGAATAATTACCAATTTCAGTCTCTTAGGGGCGATGTTGGATCAGAAATTACTTTAAATGTGATTGACATGACCTTCTGACCTTGGCTTAGCAAAACACCACTAATTGTCTAATGGTTGACAATCAAGTGTCAATATCCCCAGCCATCCTGGCGCTTCTTAAAATATATGTGTATGAGAAAATATACCCCACACAATTAACTGGGGCTGTAAATGCCATGAAAGTGAAGTCAGGATTCTTACGATAAGCCTAACAGTTGTTCATGAATGGTTTCCTAAATAAGATACCATATTTGCAACCTTATAATAATATAGATGTAGTAAACAGGTTTATATAATGTTACCTAATAAAGATACATTGTAAAGATGTATAAAAGAAACATCATTATTTAAAATATATCATTTGTGGATAAGCCCTTTTTGTTATGTGGTTTGTTCTTGAAAATACTATTTAGTTTTGCAGGCTGTGTAAGTTTGTACCAACTTCCCTTATCTATAAGTGTCAAAGACAAAAGATATATAACCTGGGATACTGGTACTTTTACACAGTCTCAAGACATAAAGCAACTTTTGCAACAATGCCTATTCATGGGCTATGAACTCTGATTCAACTTTAGAGCCAAAATGGCTCCTCTCATGTTCATTTGAAAAATATACAATATAAAGGCCTATATATATATATGAATATAAATTCTTTTAACCCCAAATGTTCTGACAAATCCCCCCCCACGTTTCTTAGAATTCTGGCGAACAGCCTTGGACATCCTAAGAAAACGGGTCTAAAGAATTATCATAGTTGTTTAAAAGATATGGCCATATTATTATTTTTCGTCATACTTGAAGGACGTTTCTCTCTACATCCATATGATAAAGGAATGTTCTTGTATGACGTGGATTTTCCTTGATGGGTTCAAGTCTTTATGGAAACAAAATGAACCGTTGCAGTGGTGGTGTACCCCCCCATTTCAAATGTAATAAAAACAAAGCTGGTAACCCAGCAATTGAAGAAACTCTTTGGTGAATCTTGTATTGCTACAAGCTGAAAATGGGATATATCATTTTCCTTTCAATGGATATTCTGGGATTCAAGCACACAAGGGACTTCTGCAACAAATCTTTCTTTCCGACAATACGAATCCTGGAGCATCTTGCTTCACGACTCCTGATGAAGAATTCAGTTTGGTGACAGGTTCCATCCGGAACTGGGCATCACAGATTAACATCATCCATACTATCGTTGTGTCTTTTGGTAGTCAACTTCGTCTTTACCAATCAACGATCTGGTCTGGATGGTAGTTTGGTGACAGGTTCCCTCCGAAACTGGACACCAAGGATTAACATCATCCATACGATCGCTGTGTCGTTTGGCAGTTCACTTCACCTTTACCACTCAATGATCTGGTCTGGACTGTCAATCTTTTTCTATTTAAGTAAATAGACAGTATGAATACATATTCTTATTAATTAATATATTGACTTTTTCTATCTATGCTATATATATGATATAGCAATTGGTTAATTATATTTTATTTTAACTAAAATCATCAATGATCTAATGATGATATTCTGCCATGATTGGCAGGATCAACATTAATGCTGAAGTATAAGATTTGAAGATCTGTAAGTCAGGAGAGAATTATCACAATGTTATATTATTACATTTACATTCTCTTGAGGTCTTAAAAATCTTTTCTTATACATTACCTTCCAGCATTCTTATTTGGAACCTAGGATGACAAGCATACAATTGAATACTTTATACCATACCCAAACATATCCTCGATTTAACTGATATTGGCAGATACTCTTGACTTCACTACAGCCTCCATTTTCTTCTTGTGGGAGACTTAGGCTGCAAACCTTAGGTCTCAGGAGATGAACCTTGGAGCGACACCATTGGTCTTTCTGAAATGAAATTTTAAACACCCGCTTCTCTCAACTGGTTAAGAACATATCTAATCTCTGGTATATGCTTTTCAAACATTATGCTATTCAACAAAAATATCATCCACATATGTTAGACTTTCTCTTTCAGGTACATCAGGCAATGGCCTTATGTAAAATAACAAACAAAAACAAAATCAAATTTAAAACCAAAATTGATATAACCAATTAACATTCTGTTCCAGTTGTACTATTTCTTACCACATTTAAATGCCAGCTTTTTTGGGTCTTCAGGACTTACCTGAATGTCCACCATCATTAAGCATAATTTAGTGTAGTGAAGTACTTAGCGCCTTGTATTTCTTATATCAAGCATTGGTCAATATATGGTACAGCTAGCTGTACATATATACTCGTTTATTTAGCTGTTTCAGACCAGCATATAAACGCAATGACCATTTAGTTTAAGAATATCAAGTATAGGATTATCATAAGAACTATGCACTGATCTTACAACGCTCCTCTCCTTGAAATTCCTAATGATTTCCACTAGCGAAACATAGCAAGCTAGGGAAAGACAGCAATGTTTGATTGAAAACATTAGGTGCGTTAACACTTGGATCAGACTGAGTCCTGGCAATGCGTATGTCTATTATACCACATCACTGGAATCTTTTTGCAAACATATTTTTGAACTCCATGGAAAACTCTTTTTACCATGGGTATAGGATCTATTTAAATCCTTTCTATATACATCCTGTCTGCAAAACATTTTAATGCAGCAGGGTTCTTGAAATTTTGGCCTATTTATACCTGGCCGTGTAATAATTAAAATTTTAAATAATAAAAAAAAGTATTAGTACCTGTATGAATAATGACCTCATCTGGTACTAATATGTTTACTGCATATGGCAGTAACTAATCTTATTTAAGCGCCTTCTTTTTTTCTGGACTACAGTGTGGAATTTACCAGATTCATGTGTATAGCAAAGCGATGTCATATATCGTTGCCAATGTACACATGATATTTTGGGTCATTGATTACCATGAGTAAATGATTGGCTATTTTCCCCTCCATAGAAATGGATAAGATGCATTTAGCAATTTTATTATGACTATTAGAGTCATTATCCAGATCATGGACAATTATCCTGAGGGGTTGAATACCTAAATATTTATTTTAGGATTGGCCAACTATTTTGATAATTTTCTACTAACGTGATTATATTCCTGGCATAAATATGAACCTTATTAACATTCCCCAGGTCACTAACCTGTTAGGGAAAAATACACCTTACCATACCATCCCAGTAGGAATTGAGTATAATTACTAAGCTCATTAGAGTCAGTATATACTGTATGGATGTGAGCATTTGAGAACATCACCTTCCAAGCAAACCTCTCAACTATTTTCCAGGGGACATACATCTGGTATGATCCTCCTGTCTGACCCTTCTAGGGAGTTGGAATTACCTGTACAAAAGGTGCCATCTAGAATTTAATTATTCCTGTGATGGATCTCACTTATATTCCAGTTTTTCTTTATCACAGGGCATTTGCGCCGATTGTGAGAGGACTGGGAAGGTTCCTATTTATGGCCTTGTCACTTAAGACATATAACATTTTAATAAAATCACAATAGGATTTAATCTTTTTAAAAAGATCGATATCAATACATAATCGATCGTAGGGCATATTAACTATAAATACGGGAATGTAAATTACTTCATTCCCTTTAATGTAAATTACTTCATTCCCTTTAAGTTGAAGTTCAACTGGGCTTTTTATTTTTAGGATTTCAGGGCAGTGCTGAAAATATTTACAAATTCAGCTTTAAAGATAATTTTAGCTGATATTATTTTTCAGAAAATAATTCTTGGATTTATTATAAATGTTTCTGAAACAAAATAATTACTTGGATATTTATCCAATAACTTCTTATTAGGGTATCCTGTTTTTATGAAATACCTGTAAGAAAAAGGATATATATACAAAAAAAAAAAAAAAATACATGGAATGATATAACGGTGGGTTTCACTTTCGTCCTGCTGTGTAACTTACTCCTTTAGTCATGGAGGAGTTTTGCCCCCACCCTTTTTTTTTTTTTTTACACAGGCACATTCCAAAAGACTGTCAGTTTTCTCTTTACAGCAAAGTTTTAGCTGCAAGATAAAATCACTCTCCCCCCCCTTTGCAAAAGAGGGGGTGAAACTCCTTTTTGAAAGAGAGAGAGGAAAAAATATATTTAAACATGCTTTGCTCATGTTTTTTTTCTTATTGGTCAATTTCAGACATTTAAATATTTTAACACCTCATTTAGTTGTTCACTTTTTTTTTTTTTTTTAAACAGAGTTCTAAAACTGGGTGTAACTTTCCTCTGATTGGGAGGACTGTAGTTTAAAAACTCCAGCATAATTACTTTTTTGAGTTTCAAATATTATCTGAGCAGGCTTTTTAAATTAATCTTGAGGCTTCCTACTGTTCTGTAGAACAGTAAAAATGATGGTGCTTTCTATTAGCCAACCCAAACCATTTTTGGGATAGTAATCCCATTCCACAACAACTTTAATTTTATTTGACAAAGCCTCATAAAACAGTTGGAAAAATTCATGGCTCTCAAAATCTGGGTTTTCCCCAGCCAAGCTGAAGGCCTTCTTGAGAACTTTTAAAAGTTCTCTGGTACTTTGATTGGGCTTACATTTCAAAGTACCCATGGTCCTTCTTGCAGCAATAGCTGACTTACAGGGACCAAGTTCTGTCTTCAGTTCACATACTTCTCTGATAGAAGACATCACCTGATTTTTTGCAAAACTCTCCGGTTTTTCGGTGATGGAGACCAATTTCATTCTCTGCATCAGTAGGACCGGCTAGTATAAAAATAACTTTAGTGTCTGTCATTTTTCAATATTGCAACTAACAATGGCAATATTATAAAAAAAATAATAATTTTTTATATATTTTTTTTTTTTTTTAAATGACAATAAAATATATATAATTTTGCACAAATATATCACTTGTTTCAAACGTTAACAAATCTCGGTGGGACCTCCAATTATGTCAGAATGTTTATACTGAAATAATAAAATAGTATTGTAATCATGAAAATATGCAAATCTTGGATTTGGGAGATTTACAATTTTCTACCAATACCAACAAGAAATTCAAGTTCGTTTATCCATGCTATTTTGAAGACAAGTGATACAAATGATGTTGTTCAAAAATATATATTTATTAACTAAAAATACAATGCAAATTAAATATCAGGTATATTTCGTGATAAAACAAATAAATGGATATACTTCTACATATCAAAGATAAATGATGGTTCAGATAATATTCACAGTTCTCTTATTCAATTTCTTATAACAAAATACCACATTTCAATACTTAAATGATACTTGTACATTTTAAACCTGGTAACTTGTGAATAGCCTTCCGTGACTTCACGGACTTGTGTAAACAAATATTGTTTACCTTAATACTATGATGTGATCTCTTCTCAAAACCAACAGACCTTCTTATTACACTCTTAAATGCACAAACAAAATTGTTATATTGTGCACAGCTTGATAATTTAATCAAAGCTTATATTTTAGATTTAGAATGAATCAATGGTTTAACACACACTATAACCAATCCAATTCTAAAACTTTGAAGTCAGTATTGTGAGATATAACAATATATATCTCTTGGTTTAGAAGCAAAACAAATTCATGCTGCAGTTAGAATTCACTTCACTCCAAAGCAGAACTAACAATGGATTGGGTTAGTCAAGAATATGCTCAACCAAACTTCAATTACCTAAAAAGGTATACATTGGAAACATTAATACTTTACCAGGTCTTTAAGAATTCTGTCAGTTTGAGAAGCAAGTCCCAAAAGAGACTTCTTTCCACCTTAGAGATAGACCTGTCCAGTCATCCTCAGAGCTCCTCCAGATCTTCCCATAGCTCTCCCAGATCTTCCCATCCCAAAAGTGGGTGTAGGTCTCATTACTATGTAATGGATGATGTCATATGACGATGGAGTTAACTATGTTACCTTGACAACCAAGACCAACGCCATTTTGAATAATTACCAATTTCAGCCTCTTAGGGGCGATGTTGGATCAGAAATTACTTTAAATGTGATTGACATGACCTTCTGACCTTGGCTTAGCAAAACACCACTAATTGTCTAATGGTTGACAATCAAGTGTCAATATCCCCAGCCATCCTGGCGCTTCTTAAAATATATGTGTATGAGAAAATATACCCCACACAATTAACTGGGGCTGTAAATGCCATGAAAGTGAAGTCAGGATTCTTACGATAAGCCTAACAGTTGTTCATGAATGGTTTCCTAAATAAGATACCATATTTGCAACCTTATAATAATATAGATGTAGTAAACAGGTTTATATAATGTTACCTAATAAAGATACATTGTAAAGATGTATAAAAGAAACATCATTATTTAAAATATATCATTTGTGGATAAGCCCTTTTTGTTATGTGGTTTGTTCTTGAAAATACTATTTAGTTTTGCAGGCTGTGTAAGTTTGTACCAACTTCCCTTATCTATAAGTGTCAAAGACAAAAGATATATAACCTGGGATACTGGTACTTTTACACAGTCTCAAGACATAAAGCAACTTTTGCAACAATGCCTATTCATGGGCTATGAACTCTGATTCAACTTTAGAGCCAAAATGGCTCCTCTCATGTTCATTTGAAAAATATACAATATAAAGGCCTATATATATATATGAATATAAATTCTTTTAACCCCAAATGTTCTGACAGGAGTAAAGAGTAAACAAAAAACATATGAGATTAGATGATACATTGTATAAATTATTTTTTGCAAGTAATCACAATTTACCCGTGAAAGAGAATAAATATCTCTCTCAGGGGAATAAGTGCCTTCGTCACACTCCCACATAATATGGTTGGGAGAATGAGGAGGGCTAATGGGGGTACACGGATCTTCCGCTTACAGGAGAGAAGTGCTATGTCAAAAGACATCAAAATGATGTTTCATTAATTGGAGTGCAGAATATAGTTTTTGTTGAAATTATTTATTCCAGGGTGGTTGTATATGGTTAGTCTTGCCCTAGGCTAAATAATTCAGTTAGAAAGGTACTGTTAATAACTTTGGTATTGATGAAGATAGTTTGAATTATTTTGGGATTTTAACCCTTTTAGAGTAAACAATTACATATTTTATTCATATGTAACTGTTTAGATATGTTAACTCATAAAATTGAGGTTGTATTGCTTCAGATTAGAATAAACAAAAACATAATTCTAGGAACTAGTTAGGTAATAATATATTTGTTTTAAGAAAAGAAAGAAAAAGCTTCCATTACTTCTGGATTATTGAACATATTTGTCCTAAAAAGTAATAAATCTATTGTTTATTACCTGATAATATATAACTGAACAAGAATTTCCTTATTTCACTTATATATTCTAAGGCTATATGAATCAGAAGTAATAAGAAATATAACTGGAATGTAAGATGATCCCACACAGTGTGTGACTATCAGAATGCAGTTACATTCAGTTATAAATATAGGTTTTTTATAGAGAACCATCTCTTAGTATAATAAATGAAGAGATATCAGGAATTAGGATGTCAGTCCATTGAATCTTCTTGGTCCATGGATGATGTGGCATAACGGCCTCTTTTGTGAGAATGATGATTCCCATTTTGTTCTGAAATTTTCTGGGTGCTGCCTGAAGGTGAAGATGATGCCATTCTTCTGTGTGTGGGAGTGTTGCTGCTTGTGGGTTCTGTCAGATTTAATTTTAAAAGGGTTTGTTGTAGTTCATCTGCTGATCTGCTTCTGTAAATTGTACCTTGGTAGTTAAATCTGACTGAAAAGGGGAAGCCCCATTGATACATAATGTTGTGGCGTTGCAGTTCCATTAGTTGGGGTTTCATGGATCGTCTTTTAGTAATAGTAAGTTGGGATAGGTCAGCAAAAATGTGATAATTGTGTCCTTGAAAATTAAGTTCCTTTTTTTCTCTTGCAGCAATTAGTATTTGTTCTTTCGTTCTGTAATAATGAAATTTTGTGATTATATCATGTGGGGGTCCATCTTTCTTTTTGGCTGTGAGGGCTCTGTGTACTCTGTCCAGTTCTAAACGTTCAATAGGGATATCTGGCTTTAGTTCTTGTAATAGAGCAGTAATAGTAGATTGCAGGTCTGTCACAGTTTCAGGTATTCCCCTTATGCGCAAGTTTGAACGTCTGGCTCTATTTTCGTAATCTTCGAGCTTAGTTTGAAGTATTAAATTCTCTTTTTTTAATTGTTCCAATTCTGTTATATTTTCTTGGGTTGTAATTTCAATTTCATCCATTTTTATTTCTAAGGCTGCGGTGCGGTTTCCCAGCTCTCTTATTTCTTTGGTTAGGCTTTTTGTTATTTGGTCTGAGGTTTGTTTTACTGGGGATGCTGAGGAGGCTTGTGGAGAAGTTTGTGAGAGGATTTGTTCTGTATCTGACTCAAATGGAGAGTCTTGCTGTGACATTTTCTGTCTGTGAGAGCGCCCTGGTGCTGTATATTGTGAGGTGACTGGAGCTGCTTCAGCTGCAGTGAGTGCCTGTGAGCTCTTTGTAAGGTGATTTTTATTTCTGCCACGGTTTCCTCCCAGTACCATATTTCCTGCCCAAACTTTCACAGTTTGTTCCCTGGGGCAAAAAGGTTCAAATGGATACCTTTTGAGCCTGCAGGCTCCGCTTTGTCCTTCTTTTCTCTCCTCAGCGGTGTGGAGCTCTAACAATGCATGTCTGCTCCGCTAGGCTCCGCCTCAAACTTCCTTTTTCTAGTCCCGTCATACGTGTTGTACGTCAGCGAGTTCTTGCCGATCGGAATTTCCAAAAATATTTGTGCGACCGTGTGTATGCAAGACAAGTTTCAGCCAACATCTGTCAGAAATTAATCCACGGTTTGGTTGTCGAAAATTCCAATCGTCTGTACATGGCATTACTGTTCACTTTCAGTAGGAGTTTCTAACAAGATTAAAAAATACACATGCAATGCGTGTCATAGCACCACTGATGATTTCTGAAATGTGCCTCATTGTTGGGACAATTTGTACACCATTGTTGGTGTCCTTTGCAACTAATTGTGACCCATTTCTGGTGTCCTTGGGAGGAATTATACCACATTGCTGATGTCCTTAGGAGGAACTGCGTCCCCTTTTTGGGTGTCCCTGGGAGGATATGTGCCCCTTTTTGAATGTGCTTGGGAGGAATTATGCCCCTTTTATGGGTGTCTTTGGAGGAATTGTGCCCCTTTTTGGGTGTGCTTGGGAGGAATAGCGCTCCTTTTCTGGGTGTGCTTGGGAGGATTTGTGCCCCTTTATGAGTGTCCTTGGTAGGAGTTGTGATACATTGCTGGTGTCCTTGGGAGGAATTGTGCCCCTTTTTGTGTGTCTTTGGGAGGAATTGTGCCCCTTTTTGGGTGTCTTTGGGAGAAATTGTGCCTTTTTGTAGGTGTTTTGGGAGGAATTGTGCCCTTTTGTGGGTGTCTTGGGAGGAATTGTGCCCATTTTTGGGTGTCTTTAGGAGGAATAGTGCACTTTTTTTGTGTGCTTGGCAGTAATTGTGCTGTTTTTTGGATGTCCTTGGGAGGAATTGTGCCACATTGCTGGTGTACTTGGGAGGAATTGTGCCACTTGTCCTTGTGAGGAATTGGGCCCCATTGTTGGTGTCCATGGGTGGACCTATTTCCCATCGTGCCCCATTATTGGTATCAGTGTATGAAAGACTGCAGTTTGAAGACCACTGTTCCATGATGCGAAAACGTGCTTTATGTCACACGCTATAGCATTTCTTGTTCAAATGGCTGAAAAAAGAAAAAGTTTTAAAATTGATCTTTGTTTTTTCTTTGGTATTAATTCTTGAAGCAGTGCATTGTGCAATTATTGTACTGTGTTTTGTCAATTGACTGTACTTATCATCTGTAAATCATGCACAAAAGTGAAAAGCTGAATTGTGCCCCTTTTTGGGTGTCTATGACACATGTTTTATTTAGATTAATGTAAGTTACTTAAAATATAAATAGTTTACTGTTCACTCTCAGCCTGTATTTCCAACAATATTGAAAATACACATGCAGTGGATGTCATAGCACCATCAATGATGTCTGAATTGTGCCCCATTGTTGGGACAATTTGTATACCATTGTTGTTGTCCTTTGGAACTAATTGTGACCCATTTCTGGTGTCCTTGGGAGGATTTGTGCCACATTGCTGGTGTCCTTGGGAGACATTGTACCTCTTTTTGCATGTCCTTGGGGGGAATTGTGCTCCTTTTTGGGTGCCCTTGGGAGGAATAGTGCCGCTTTTTTGGGTGTCCTTTGGAGGAATTATGCCCATTTTTGGGTGTCCCCTGGAGGAATTGTTCCACATGCTAATGTCCTTGGGAGGAATTGTGCCCCTTTTGTGGGTATCCTTGGGAGGAAATGTGCCCTTTTTTGGGTGTGCTTGGGAGGAACAGTGCCCCTTTTTTTAGGTGTCCTTGGGTGGACATGTGCCATTTTGCTGGTGTCCTTGGTAGGAATTGTGCCCCTTTTGGGTGTGATTGGAAGTATAATTGCTCCTTTTTTGGGTGTGATTGGGAGGAATTGTGCCTTTGCTTTAGGTGTTCTTGGGTGCCACATTGCTGGTTTCCTTGGTAGAAATTGTGCCCCTTTTTAGGTGTGCTCAGCAGAAATTGTGCCCCTTTTGTGGGTGTCCTTGGGAGGAATTGTGCCACATTGCTGGTGTCCTTGGGAGGAACTGTGCCCCTTTTGGGTGTCCTTGGGAGGAATAGTATCCTTTTTTGTGGGTGTCCTTGGGTAGAATTTTGTCACAGGCTGGTGTCCTTGGGAGAAATTGTGTCCCTTTTGTGGGTGTGCTTGGGGGGAATAGTGCTCCTTTTCTTACGTGTCCTTAGGTGGACATGTGCCACATTACTGGTGTCCTTGGTAGGAATTGTGCCCCTTTATGAGCGTCCTTGGGAGGAATTGTGCCACATTGCTGGTGTCCTTGGGAGGAATTGTGCCACATTGCTGGTGTCCTTGGGAGGAATTGTGCCACATTGCTGGTGTCCTTGGGAGGAATTTTGCCACATTTTGGGTGTCTTTGTGAGGAATTGTGCCACTTTTATGGTGTCCTTGGGAGGCATTGTGCCCCTTTTTTGGGTGTTCTTGGGTGGAATAGTGCCACATTGCTGGGGTCCTTGGCCGGAATTTTGCCCCTTTTTGGGTGTGCTTGGGAGGAATTGTGCCCCTTTTTGAAGGCCTTGGGAGGAATTGTGCCCTTCTTTGGATGTGCTTTGGGGGAATAGTGTCCCTTTTTTGGGTGTCCTTGGGAGGAATTGTACTCCTTTTTGGGTGTCTTTGAGAGGAATTGTGCCCTTTTGTGGGTGTCCTTGGAAGGAATTGTGCCACATTGCTGGTGTCCTTGGGAGGAATTGTGCCCTTTTTGTGGGTGTCCTTGGGAGGAATTGTGCCCCTTTTGTGGGGATGCTTGGGAGTAATTGTGCCACATTGCTGGTGTACTTGAGAGTAATTGTGCCACTTGTCCTTGTGAGGAATTGTGCCCCATTGTTGGTGCCCTTGGGAGGAATTATGCTGCATCGTGCCCCATTATTGGTATTAGTGGATGAAAGACTGAAGTTTGAAGACCACTGTTCTATGATGTGAAACGTGTTATATACTGTATCACGCACTGTAGCAGTTCTTGTTCAAATGGCTGCAAAAATAAAATGTTTCAAAATTGATCTTTGTTTTTTTCTTTTGTATTAATACAAAAGAAAAAACAAAGATCACTTTTGAAACATTGTACAGTGCATTGTGCCATTACTGTACTGTTTTGATAACTGACTGTACTTGTCATCTGAAAATCATACACAAAATTGAAAAGCTGTATGCTATACCATTCACATGTGCAAATTAAACAGGTTAATTCCTTAGAAAAGGATCGTTTTATCCAGCCCCCCTTTATACTTACATGAGCTCTCATTCAATCCAGCGATGTGCCCATGTGCATCTTTTCTCCTATGCTTTTCTCTTATGCTGCTCTTATATTAACGTACACACGGTCGGATTTTCCGACGGGAAATGTTCGATGGGAGTTTGTTGTCGGAAATTCCGACCATGTATAGGCTCCATCGGACATTTTCCGTCGGAATTTCCGACAAACAAAATTTGAGATCTGGATCTCGAATTTTCCGACAACAAAATCTGTTCTCGTAAATTCTGATCGTGTGTACACAATTCCGACGCACAAAGTTCCACGCATGCTCTAAATCAATTACGAGACAGAATCGCTCGGAATGGTAAAACTAGCGTTCGTAATGGAATGGGTTCCCACCCGGCCTATAGCATATTGACGGCCGGGAAGTGGTTGCGTTATCCTGACTGGACGTCATATGACAGCGCTTCCCCGATCACGGTAAACAGCCAATTAATTTGGCTGTTAAAGAATGGGAAATCCCCCAAAGAGGGGCTTTTTAGCAGCCAGCAATAATAATAATCAAAAGATGCAAAAATGATAATGTAATAAATAGTTTTTATTATTGCAAAAAAGTATTAATACTGACATATATAGTCAGAACATGAACTGTGGTACAAAAGCAATGAGTTAAAAAGCAACACCAATGACATGGGGTGATACACGATATGTTACAACATATGCGACAGTAATACAAAAATACAGAAGTCTTGTATGTAAGAAACTGACGCGTTTTGACCCCAATGGGTCTTCTTCAGAGGATATATGTATAAAAACTGTAAAGGTGTAAACATGTATTAGAATACTTAAAGGAGAAAAAGAGGAAGAATATGGACAAATCCATTTATATGTTTTTACCGGTCACATTGTGTTCGATAGTTTCAAATAACCTTGGTATGGAAGAAAGTTCCTTCTCGCTCTATCCTAAGGTCTCCCAGCGGTCGGCTCTGTCAACAGAGAAGCAGATAGCACATACACATGCCTTACGAGGAATCACACACTAAATGATCCCCAATAGTTGAGGGGCAACAGGCAAGAAAGGGTGTGAGCAGCACCTGTGGTAGAATATCATAGTATAATGAGTGGACAACTCAAAGCAATGTTTGTAAACTTTTAGAGGATTTATCTATGTATTAGTGAGAAAGGTATGTAATGTCTAAGTATGTGAATTATCAAGTAATGCATGAGAAGGGTCCATGCGGTAGAACCAAGGAAGGGCCAAGTGAGAAAGTGAAGCGGGAGAAAGAGGGGAGAGAAAGGGAAGGAAAAAAGGGAAAAGGAGATGGGAAGGGAGGGGGAGGGAAAAAGTGAAGGGGAAAGGAAATGAAGAGGGGGATGGGAAAGGACTGGTGAGGGAGTGAAATAAGAAAAAGAAACAGCGAAAGAAAAGGCATGGACCAATTTCAATTGCAAACACTTGAATTAAGAAGTGTGAGAGAACGTGACAAAATATCGTGGATAGGAAAGGTGCATGATAAACAATGACAGTGTAGGAGGACCAATGAGGGGCAACAAGGAGCCAAAGGAGACAAGTAGAACAACCATTTGGCTCAATCTAAAAATTACCCACGTCAGGAATCAAAAAACAATAAGTCTAAAACCTTGAAATCTAAGATCCTTTCTGCCATCGATCCTGACCAAAAAAACCCCTCCCAACGTGGCCGAGGACATGGCAAACAACAAAAAAGAAACTGTAGTAATAGAGATTCACTTGAACAAGACCCCAAGAAACGGACAGTAGACACTGATCCCCTGGACACACAATCTGTGTTTAGTGGTGCTCGCTCTGACCCACCCATGGACACGGATCCCCCCGTTGGTTTGGGTCAGATACCCACTTCTGGGACCAATGTGAATATCCCTCTAGCACAAGAGATCTCTAGACATTCTATTCCACCTCCAGGTCCCATCAAAGCAGTTTCACAATAACCTTTAAACCCCGTATGGGGACCAGGGTCCCCGCAAACCAACAGAGGAGGCAAAGGACTGGACCCTTTTGTGGTTCGGATTCAACAAACCACTTAAGCGTCATTAATTTATCCTCTTTGAAATTATCAATAGCAGAGATTCAAGTTCTATCTCGCGGACTAACTTTTTGTCCTGAACAAAATGTTGATGTTTTTGAAACTATTACAGACTTGCAACTCTTCGCATGCAGGTTACTATTAAAGTACCTGCATGCGAAGGATTATTCCAACACAGACATTGTCTATTGGTCTACATATAGCATGAAGGAATTCAAAGCTTTACATGATCTAACCCTTCTCTATCAAGAGAACAACACAGTAGATTTAATCAATCAAATTGATTTGGACGCTTTACTTTATGAGGTTGAGAAATCAGCCCCTAACCCATTGCTCATGTTTAAAAAGGCCTCCACATCATTTCCTGCCTCTAGTATTAACCCTAATGTAGCCATTTTCTTGAAACAGACCATTCGGGACATAAGCAAATTACCTCAAATTAAATCTAATCCACACAATCTTACGTTTGACGAAAACCAAGCCCTCCATTGCCTCACCAAGAACACGAAAATCGTTATTAAACCCTCTGACAAGGGTGGCAATGTGGTCATTATGAATAATGAAGATTACACCACCATGTGTCTTAATATCTTACAAAACAAAGAATGGTACAAACAAATTTCGGCCCTTAATATTAACCAGTATAACTCTACATTCTACAACGTGGTAGATCGCGCCTTCCACACTGGCGCGATCACTAAGGACCTCTATGAATTCATTAGGATCCAACATCCTAAAGTGGCCACTTTTTACAGCCTACCCAAGATCCACAAGAAGTCCACCAACCTTACTGGTCGTCCCATTGTCTCTGGCAATGGGGCCATATCCGAGTATTTAAGCCGCGTCATAGACACCCACCTTCAACCTCTTGTTCTCTCATTGCCATCCTTTGTCAGAGATACTATACAGTTCTTACAACTTATTAACGATTTTATAGTATCTGATAATTCCATTCTCGTTACCATTGACGTGGAGGCTCTATACAGCAGTATTCCTCATTCTTCTGGTCTTTCTGCTGTGCAGAGGACTCTTCAACATTATTCACGATATGATCCCACATTAAATACGTTTATCCTGAGTGGTCTGCAATATATACTAAACCATAACCATTTAAGTTTTGACAACTCCCACTACCTCCAGGTACAGGGTGTGGCCATGGGGACATGTTGTGCTCCATCATACGCCAACCTGTACCTGGGGGAGTGGAAGCAGTCCCTCCTGCATGACGAGGGCCTCGTCTTATACACCAGCCACATATCCAAGTGGCTGTGGTATATTGATGACATCTTCATCATCTGGGAGGGACCTGAGGCCAAACTAATTGAATTTTTCAATTTGATCAGTACCAATGATCGAAATTTGAAATTTACTATGACCTACAATCGAAACAATGTCACATTTTTTGGATGTTTCCATCTCAACTACATTAGAAGGAAAGTTATTAAGTACTCTGTTCCACAAGGCGACCGCCGGTAACACGGTTCTTCATGCGGATAGCTTTCACCCTGTACCCCTTAAAAATTCTATCCCCTATGGGCAGTATCTGCTACTCCGTCGCAACTGCTCTAATGACAGTTTGTTCAGAAAGGAAGCTGAAGGCCTCCAAAGTCACCTTCTAGCCTGGGGATACAGTCGATCATGCCTTAAGAAAGCATATAATCAAACATTAAGACAATCTCAATCTAAGTTGTTGTTTCAACCCAAACCCTCTAAGAGTCCTGATTCCAATCCCACTCGCATTGTAATGCTCTAGTCACGTCAACATGTCGCCATTAAAAACATCTTAAAGCGACATTGGAACATCCTTACGGATGATCCCAAACTTAGAGAATTTGTTCCTAACCAACCAGCCATAACGTACAAGCGAGCCACCTCAATAAACGACAAACTTGTCCAAAGTGAATATAAAAATGAAAATAGAGGATCTAAACATTGGCCTGTGGCTGGCACCTTCCCATGCGGGCACTGTTCTTACTGTTCATTAATCAGAAAGGAAAAGATTTTTCATCTTCCTAATGGTGAAAACGTTCACGCCCACACACTTCGTGAATTTCCAGACTCGAGGTGTGGTATATTTCATGGAGTATGAATGTGGTGCCTATTACATAGGAAAAACCAAGCAGGAATTCTGGAAACGCATATCTAAACACATGTACAGCATGCAAATAGGTAACCCATACCTTCCAGTGGGGAGACATGCTGTTTCCACACACAACAATTACATAGTACCAAAAGTAACTTTCACAGCTCTCTATAGGATGCACATTCCAAACAGAGGTGGTGACTGGAACAAGGTTCTTTTACAAAAAGAACAGAGATGGATATTCCAATTACAGGCCACATCATCGCCAGGCCTTAACAAGTCTATTTCATTTGCTCCTTTCCTATGAGGCTTTTCCTCTGGCAAAACACAATGAGTGGGGTATATCATATTCCAACTTCTTTACAGTTGGAATTTACCCCCACAGGCTGCACACGCCATCTGAATTCCCATAATGAGGGTTTTTACTCTTTAGGAACTCTCTGTCTCTGCTCTTTCACACCTTTTGTGTGGTAACATACATGTCCCCTATGTGTACATATTCTTTTCATGCTGTTTTATAGTACACAACTACTGAAATGATATGTTGGCTCGGGGGACCCCCTGGAAATTAATCCGGGACATGCCCCCGACCTAACATTCCTATTCCTTGGTTCCTGCAAATGCCCCCTATTGTTTCTCCTTTTTAATTGGATATTTGGGACCGCATTAAACAATGCGACCCCCCATTCTCCATTATGATAATATATATGCATCCGCATTACAATTAGAAATTAACTATTCTCTGCTTTTGTAGGGACTCTGCCTGGCACTATAACTAGCTCACAGTTCATTATATGAGTTTGTTTATTCATGTTTTGTTATTACATTTGTAATCTTATACTTTCACCACTGGCAATGGATACTTTATGCGTGTGTTATTACCGGTACATTATATAATATTAACTGCTGGCCTTGTATTATCACTGAGATTAATAATAATTTTCCTTTTCTCCTCTTTTCCTTGCTGCACCTGCCACTTCTCCCAGGTTCGTCAGTTTGGCCATGTCCTCGGGGGGGGTAGTTTTGCTGCACGCATACCTTCCTGGCAGGGTGGGGAGACACAAGGGCCCTGCATCTCCCTAAGCACCCACTAGGTGGCAGCACCAGGGTGGGTGCTATTCTTTTCCCTGCCAGCGGCATTCCGGATCGTTTTCGGATGCCGCGAACTCACTTGCGCGCGTGTGACCCCATACGCGTGCGTGTGACATCACAGCACCTTTGCTCTTGCGGCGGAAATGACGGTGTATCCGGGATTTCTTCTTCCGAGTGACGCCAAGAGTCGCTCTCCCAATCAGAGGGGATGGACGGAGAGGGAGGAATGGAGCACCTGCAACATATTTAGGTAAATTACTCTTCTTATAAGTAGAACGGGCACTGCGGGGACTTTAGTGTTACCCCAATGCCCTACTGGATGCTCCTGCACAGCCAGAACTTCCTGTGGACTGGTAAGATTTCTCGCATGCCGCCATTATACTCCATGATGTGTGGTCCACACCATGCTAGTGTTATTTCAATACTCTGAATATTCCTTGTCTGACCCACATATATTTTTTGATATCACAGATTCCCACTTTGTGTACCTTTTTTCTTTCGATCCGATTGATCACCTATATATTTGTCAAGGTAACGTTTTTATACACTCTCCCCATCTATTCTTTCACTGCACTATTTTTCAGGGTGTTATTAATATTTTTATGGTAATTTTTTTTTTTTTTTTGGTTATCACTTGTCTCCTTTGGCCCCTCGTTGCCCCTCGTTGGCCCTCCTACACTTTCATTGTTTATCATGCACCTTTCCTATCCACAATATTTTGTCATGTTCTCTCACACTTCTTAATTCAAGTGTTTGCAATTGAAATTGGTCCATGCCTTTTCTTTCGCTGTTTCTTTTTTTTATTTCACTCCCTCACCAGTCCTTTCCCATCCCCCCCTCCCCTCCCCCCCTTCCTTTCCTTTCTCCTTCACTTTTTCCCTCCCCCTCCCTTCCCATCCCTTTTTCCCTTTTTTCCTTCCCTTTCTCTCCCCTTTTTCTCCCCGCTTCACTTTCTCACTTGGCCCTTCCTTGGTTGTACAGCATGGACCCTTCTCATGCATTACTTGATAATTCACATACTTAGACATTACATACCTTTCTCACTAATACATAGATAAATTCTCTAAAAGTTTACAAACATTGCTTTGAGTTGTCCACTCATTATACTATGATATTCTACCACAGGTGCTGCTCACACCCTTCCTTGCCTGTTGCCCCTCAACTATTGGGGATCATTTAGTGTGTGATTCCTCGTAAGGCATGTGTATGTGCTATCTGCTCCTCTGTTGACAGAGCCGACCGCTGGGAGACCTTAGGATAGAGCGAGAAGGAACTTTCTTCCATACCAAGGTTATTTGAAACTATCAAACACAATGTGACAGGTAAAAACATATAAATGGATTTGTCCATATTCTTCTTCTTTTGCTCCTTTAAGTATTCTAATACATGTTTACACCTTTACAGTTTTTATACATATATCCTCTGAAAAATACCCATTGGGGTCGAAATGCATCAGGATCTTACATACAAGACTTCTGTATTATTGTATTACTGTCGCATATGGTGTAACATATCGTGTATCACCCCATGTTATTGGTGTTGCTTTTTAACTCATTGCTTTTGTACCACAGTTCATGTTCTGACTATATATGTCAGTATTAATACTTTTTTGCAATAATAAAAACTATTTATTACATTATCGTTTTTTCATCTTTTGATTATTATTATTGCTGGCTGCTAAAAAGCCCCTCTTTGGGGGATTTCCCGTTTTTTGATCCATTATATGGGGTTCGCAGCCTTTTTGTCTTCACTCATGTGAGTGTCCTTTCTTCTTAAATGAATTTGGCTGTTTACCACGTGATCAGCTGTGTCAAAGTCACAGCCGATCACATGGGATAACAGACTCGGTGGCACTCTCCATGAGCCACCGGAGGTGTGCAGAGCAGGGATCGAGGAAGGCACGTGTCCCTTGGACACAGCGCTTCCCAGATCAGGGTAAACAGCCAATGAAATTGGCTTTTTACCACGTGACCGGCTGTGTTCAATCACAGCCGGTCACAAATGTAAACACTGAGGAGCAGTTACTATCTGATCTCTGCTCTCTCCTCACACACCGATCGTGTGAGTAGAGAGCAGGGATCAGTAAGTGAGCTGTCAGTGTAGTGTATTGTCTCTATATATATATATATATATATATATATATATATATATATACTGTATACAACATGCCCCCCAATAAAGAGGACCTGTCACACAGCCCAGCCAATCAATCAGCCCATCTGTCAATCAGCTCATCAGCCAATCAATCAGCCCATCTTTCAATCAATCAATCAATCAGCCCATCTGTCAATCAATTAATCAGCCCATCTGTCAATCATCTGTCACAGGCCCACCGCCATCCGTACCGCCATTGGTACCACCACACAGGCTACCAGTACCACCATCGGTACCACCGCCAGTTCCGCTGTCAGGCCCGCCACTAGTTCCGCCATCAGGCCCACCATCTATACCACCACACAGGCCCACTACCAGTATCACCATTGGTACACCATCAGTACCGCCATCAGGCCCGCCATCTGTACCACCACCCATATTGCCAACACCACCACCACCCGTACCGCCATCGGTACAGCCACCACCCATACCGCCACCTGTACTGCCATTGATACAGCCACACAGGCCCACCACTAATACCACATCGGTACCACCACTACCACCAGCAGTATCAATACATAGGCCCGTCAATAAGCACTACCATAATGTCGCAAAGGGTTTACACACCTGAGGAGGCATATGTCATTCTTACCATGTCAGATGATGATGAGAGCAGCCGTGAGCTCCCATCATCCGATTCTGGTTCGGAATACGAGCCAGTGGAGGATAGTGGACCAGAGTCCGAGTTCGCGGAGGAAACCGTCCCTCTCAAAAGAATGAAAAGAAACAAAATCCCCTTGTGGTGGACTTTTAAGGCACAGAAATCGTTTGAGAAAAATTAATCTAGTTTGAAAAATGTTTATTCAATATAATAAGTGCAAAATATAAAAAACACATAAAAAAGATACAATGGAACAAATTTACAGTGCTGTCATGACAACACAGTACAAGTAGTAAACCAGTAATTCTTGCAGCCGACGCGTTTCGGAGCACATATGTGTATCTCCTTCCTCAAGGGTATAATTAGGCAAGAATACTAAGTGTTCTAAAATGAAATATTTGAAAGAAATACCATATTTATCGGCATATAACACGCACAGGCATATAACACGCACATTCATTTTAAGAGGGAAGTTTCAGCAAAAAAAATAAAATTTTAAATAAGGAACTTTGAAGCAAAATAAGGGTCAGTGCTCATTAGCAGCCTCACCATTGCCATCAATGCAGCCTGATCAATGCCCATCTGCAGCCTCACAAGTGCCATTAATGCAGCCTCATCAGTCCATGTCAATGCAGCCTCACCATTGCCATCAATGCAGCAGCCTCACCATTGCCATCAATGCAGCAGCCTCACCATTGCCATCAATGCAGCAGTCTCACCATTGCCATCAATGCAGCAGCCTCACCATTGCTATCAGTGCAGCCTGATCGATGCCCATCTGCAGCCTAAAGGGGACAGAGACGAGCGCTGACAGATTACATACAGTGAGAATGTCCTATGATAGACAGAACAGTGGTCCATGGTGGCCCAGGAGACGGGAGTTCCTATTACAGAGGCCGCCAAGTAAACAGGAGATTCTCACTGTATGTAATCTGATGGCGCTCATCCCGCCCCCTCCCTGTCCCCTCCAAGGCAGCTAAAATTGAAGTATCGGCGTATAACACGCACACAGTATTTGAACCCGATTTTCATGGTGAAAAAGTGAGTGTTATACGCCAATAAATACAGTAAGTATACAAATATGCATAAATATACAGAGACAAAGGGCAGAAAAGGTGGAGAAAATGGAAAAAATAACTTACATATATGTTGAGATGACAACCCTTTCAGACCATGCAGGTTAAAAACATATGAATGCAAAAAGATGTTCCCAGTTTCCATGTCAGTTCTGTGCTGGATGCTGGAGTGAACAGTCACAAGTTCAACAGGTAGGAATCTGGCTTTTTTTTCTGTCTGCATTTTTGATGGAAGAAACTGGGCTCTTTATCTCTTTTTGTTCATATCGTTATCACATTTTGTATTCACTTTTTTTGACTAGCTGTTTGATCATGCAGCCTATGTGCTTTTTTGCACATAGACTCTCTGCATCTTTAATCACATACGTTCTTTCTTTCATGTTAAATTTTCTGTCATCTGATGGCTAGTTTATATAAGTTATTAAATATATTGAATGTATATTTTATCATTTTAGTACAATCACAAAAGTTTAACACACATATAATGAATTTAATACTGTCACTGCAGTCAGTGCCCATAATACATGATATACAGTGGGGACAGAAAGTATTCAGACCCCCTTAAATTTTTCACTCTTTGTTATATTGCAGCCATTTGCTAAAATCAGTTAATTTTTTTTCCTCATCAATGTACACACAGCACCCCATATTGACAGAAAAACACAGAATTGTTGACATTTTTGCAGATTTATTAAAAAAGAAAAACTGAAATATCACATGGTCCTAAGTATTCAGACCCTTTGTTGTGACACTCATATATTTAACTCAGGTGCTGTCCATTTCTTCTGATCATCCTTGAGATGGTTCTACACCTTCATTTGAGTCCAGATGTGTTTTATTATACTGATTAGACTTGATTAGGAAAGCCACACACCTGTCTATATAAGACCTTACAGCTCACAGTGCATGTCAGAGCAAATGAGAATCATGAGGTCAAAGGAACTGCCTGAAGAGCCCAGAGACAGAATTGTGGCAAGGCACAGATCTGGCCAAGGTTACAAAAAAATTTCTGCTGCACTTAAGGTTCCTAAGAGCACAGGGGCCTCCATAATCCTTAAATGGAAGACGTTTGGGACAACCAGAACCCTTCCTAGAGCTGGCCATCTGGCCAAACTGAGCTATTGGGGGAGAAGAGCCTTGGTGAGAGAGGTAAAGAAGAACCCAAAGATCACTGTGGTTGAGCTCCAGAGATGCAGTCGGGAGATGGGAGAAAGTTGTAGAAAGTCAACCATCACTGCAGCCCTCCACCAGTCAGGGCTTTATGGCAGAGTGGCCCGACGGAAGCCTCTCCTTAGTCCAAGACACATGAAAGCCTGCATAGAGTTTGCTAAAAAAGACCTGAAGGACTCCAAGATGGTGTGAAATAAGATTCTCTGGTCTGATGAGACCAAGATAGAACTTTTTGGCCTTAATTCTAAGCAGTATGTGTGGAGAAAACCAGGCATTGCTCATCACCAGTCCAATACAGTCCCAACAGTGAAGCATGGTGGTGGCAGCATCATGCTGTGGGGGTGCTTTTCAGCTGCAGGGACAGGACAACTGGTTGCAATCGAGGGAAAGATGAATGCGGCCAAGTACAGGGATATCCTGGATGAAGTGCTCAGGACCTCAGACTGGGCTGAAGGTTTACCTTCCAACAAGACAATGACCCTAAGCACACAGCTAAAATAATGAAGGAGTGGCTTCACAACTCCGTGACTGTTCTTGAATGACCCAGCCAGAGCCCTGACTTAAACCCAATTGAGCATCCCTGGAGAGACCTAAAAATGGCTGTCCACCAACGTTTACCATCCAACCTGACAGAACTGGAGAGGATCTGCAGGGAGGAATGGCAGAGGATCCCCAAATTCAGGTGTGAAAAACTTGTTGCATCTTTCCCAAAAAGACTCCTGGCTGTATTAGATCAAAAGGGTGCTTCTACTAAATACTGAGCAAAGGGTCTGAATACTTAGGACCATGTGATATTTCAGTTTTTCTTTTTTAATAAATCTGCAAAAATGTCAACAATTCTGTGTTTTTCTGTCAATATGGGGTGCATTGTGTACATTAATGAGGAAAAAAATGAACTTAAATGATTTTAGCAAATGGCTGCAATATAACAAAGAGTGAATATACTGTATATACTTTTTTCTTCATATAAATAACCTTATACACTACCAATCAGAATATTTTATTATTTCTTTTTCTACAGTTGTGGTGACTGTGCTCTCTACAAAGAATAACGTTCTTTGCATACTCAAGTGGTCCTTACTCACCATTGGCACTTATCTTTTTGGAATATATTGCAATCTATTTATTTCAGACTTTTTTCAAACATCTGTACATAAATTAAATAAAGTTTTCTACTTTTCATTCTGTTAGATATTAAAAATAAAAGTCAATTAAAACTAGAATTAAATTTATGTACTCATTTACTCTGTTTCATGATTTCAGGGTCTTTTTCCTTTTTTTGGCCCCAGTGGGTCCCCTGGCCTCCCCTCCTGGTCTGGTTTATGTGTGTGGGAACTGGGTCAGCTTTTCAGGCTAGGCACCCCTCTTTTTGAGGCCAGCCACTTGTGTTGGATCTCCGGTTCAAGCAAACTGGGAACATCCTTTTGCATTCATATGTTTTTAATCTGCATGGTCTGAAAGGGTTGTCATCTCAATATATATGTAAGGGATTTTTTCCATTTTCTCCACCTTTTCTGCCCATTGTCTCTGTATATTTATGCATATTTGTATACTTATTTCTCTCAATAATTTCATTTTAGAACACTTAGTTCTTAGTTAGTATTCTCGCTTAATTATACCCTTGAGGAAGGAGATACACATATGTGCTCTGAAACGCGTTGGGTTCAAGAATTACTGGTTTACTACTTGTACTATGTTGTGATGACAGCACTGTAAATTTGTTCTATTGTATCTTTTTTATGTGTGTTTTATATTTTGCACTTATTATATTGAATAAACATTTTTCAAACTAGATTAATTTTTCTCAAACGATTTCTGTGCCTTAAAAGTCCACCACAAGGGGATTTTGTTTCTTTTCTATATTTTTGCATATGGCACAACCCAATGCTCAATTATAGCTGACTCACCACTTGCTCTCAAAAGAATGAGATCAGGACCAAGATCAGGACCAAGATCAGGAGATCTGCCCACCACCTGCAGCGCTAGACCCCAGGAAGAGGAGCCCAGTACAAGTACTGGAATCACATGCCCAACCTGAAGAACCCAGCCCCAGTCTTACCTTCCCGATGCCCTGGGAAACCCCTTATGGTTGCCTGCCAACTCAGGATCCACTATCATCCCCCCTTTTACCACACATCAATTCGATTATTTTTGTTTATTTTTCCCACAAGATTTGCTGCAGAATATGGTGGATCAAACTAATCTGTATGCAACCCAATTAATTACTGCCAACCCCAATTCTTCCTACGCCCGCATGTTCCAGTGGCGACGTCTAACACTGGACGAATTTAAATTGTTTTTGGGCCTTATGTTTAATATGGGGCTTACAAAAAAGAACGAAGTCCATGCGTATTGGTCCAGCAATCCCATCCAACACATGCCCATATATTCCGCTGTCATGTCCAGGATACGACATGATTATGCGTTTTCTCCACTTCAATGACAATTTACAGTGCCTCCCCGAGATCATCCTAACCATGAAAAATTTTACAAGATACGCCCCCTAATCAATTCCTTTTCCCAGCGATTTAGAGACATTTTTATCCCAGACCAAAAAATTTGTGTGGACAAGTCCCTCATACATTTCACTGGCTAACTGCAGTTCAAGCAGTATATACCAAAACAAGAGAGCCAGGTATGGGCTGAAATTAAATAAATTATGTGATTGAGCCACTGGATACATCTTCACATTCCGGAGCTATGAAGGCAAAGACTCCCAGCTCCAGCCCTGTGATTGCTCCACATATATTGGAACCAGTAGGAAAACTGTCTAGGAGCTGGCATACCCCCTGTTTGAAAAAGTATACCATTTATATGTCGACAACTATTATACCAGCCTGCTCCTTTTTCATCACCTTTACAGTAAAAAAACCCCGGCCTGCGGTACCTTAAAAAACGCAAGGGATTCCCACAAAATCCGTTGACCAAAAAATTGCAAAACGGAGAATCTGCATTCATGAGGAAGGAGGAGGTGTTGACCATGAAGTGGAGGCACAAGAAAGATGTCCACATTCTCTCTACCATCCACAATGACACCATGGTGGAGATCCAAAGAAGACGTGGCCCCATTGTAAAGCCCGAATGTGTCCACGACTACAATATGTACATGGGGGTTGGATTTAAACGATCAGATGCTACAGCCCTATTTATCAACCAGAAAGTCCCGTTATTGGTACAAGAAAGTTGCGTTTCACCTGTTTCACATGGCCTATTTTATTTCTTTTGTCTGCTGACAAAAAGCAACTCAAAACCAACAAATCACCTACCTCAAGTATATTGAAGATATCGTCACTGCCCTCATTTACCAACAAGGTCCCGCCCCAGGAAGCATTTGCTCTGATAGTGTGAGTCGACTTCACAAGCAACACTTTCCCTATAACATCCCCCCCCAGAATCTGGAAGAAGACGCCAAAAGAAATGCCAGATATGCAGCAGAGGAGGAGTAAGAGGAGATACCAGCTATTATTGTCCCCAATGTCCCTCCCAACCTGGCCTGTGCATCAGAGATTGCTTCAAAAATTATCATACATACATCCAATATTAGTTCCCCTTATTATTAACAGACTGCCATTTCCCCATTTACCTGCTACCATGTTACTACCTTCCATGTTAATTAACTAACCCTGGCCTGTTTACCGATGATGTCTTTGCTTGCCGATTTAAACCACATTTCTGACTTCCACGTGCACCAACCTCGGCCTGTTTACCGAGGATGCCTCTGCCTGCCAATTTAAACCACATTTCTGACTTCCACATGCACCAACCTCAGCCTGTTTACCGACGATGCCTCTGCCTGCCAATTTAAACCATGTTTCTGACTTCCATGTGCACTGACCTTGGCCTGTTAATCGACCAGGTTTTTGCCTGCCACTTGGACTGATCTTTTGGCCATCTACTTTAGTACACAGGGGTCTCACATATGTGAGGGGCTTCAGAATAACATTCTGAGTAGAGAAAACCAGTTTTTCGTTTTCTGTTTCTGTTTTCTACCCCTGTTCCCCTGGCCCTAAGCTTGATGGTCCTTCCTGCTGCCTGGACCAATACTTTGGCTGTGTTGACCATATTGCTGCCTGTAATGACCCATGACATTATGGACCATGTTTCTTCCTGCTGCTTGGACCAATACTTTGGCTGTGTTGACCATATATCTGCCTGCTGCCTCTACTGACTTTGGACAGTATTTCTGCCGGGACACCTCTGCCTGCTACCTGGACCTGTGCTCTGGCTGGGCTGACAGTATTTCTGCCTGTACGAACTATGGACAGTAATCCTGCCTGCTGCCTGGATGATTGCTTTAGCTGTTGTTGACCTCATTCCTGCCTGCTGCCTGGACCGATGCTCTCCTCTGTGGACCACTGCATTTCTAAAACCACAGGTAATCTTTTTTATGTGGTATGTACCTGCTATGTGTTAGAAATATGAAGGGCCTTCAAAAATGTGATCGGTAGTCAGAAAATGGTATGTGTAATTAATGCTGCTGGAATGCCTGGAGGTGCTACTTGGATGTTGGGCCTCTGTATGTGGCCAGACTGTGTAAAAGTCTCAAACATGTAGTATCACCATACTCAGGAGGAGTAGCAGAATGTACTCTGGGTTGTCATTTTTGCTATGTACATGCTATGTATTAGAAATATGTTATAAAGTGACAACTTTGTGTAAAAAAAATGCATTTTCATTTTTTTTCCACATTTTCCAAAAACTTCTGGAAAAAAATGAACCGTTCAAAAGACTCACGCTTTCCAAAATGGGGTCATTTTGTGGACAATTCCATTGTCCTGGTGCTCCAGGGCCTTTCAAAAGTGTAATAGGTGGTTGAGAAAGGATATATGCAATTTATGCTTGTAGAATGCCTGAAGATGCTACTTCAATGCTGAGCCTCTGCATGGTGGCCAGGCTGTGTAAAAGTCTCACACATGTGGTATCGCCATACTCAGGAGGTGTAGCGGAATATATTTTGGGGTGTCATTTTTGCTATGTACATGCTATGTGTTAGGAATATCTTATAAATGGACAACTTTGTGTAAAAAAAAAAATCTGTTTTAATTTTTTTCCACATTTTCCAAAAACTTCTGGAAAAAAATTAACCGTTCAAAAACATCATTATGCCTCATAGATTATACGTTGTGGTGTGTGCTTTCCAAAATTGGGTTATTTTGTGGACAATTCCATTGTCCTGGTGCTCCAGGGCCTTCAAAAGTGTAATAGGTGGTTGAGAAAGGATATATGCAATTTATGCTTGTAGAATGCCTGAAGGTGCTACTTGGATGTTGGGCCTCTGTATGTGGCCAGGCTTTGTAAAAGTCTCACACATGTGGTATCGCCATACTCAGGAGGAGTAGCAGAATGTATTTTGGGGTGTAGTTGCAATTATGCATATGCTGTGTGAGAGAAATAACCTGTTAATATGACCAGTTTGTGTAAAAAAAAAGAAATATATCTTAATTTTCCAAAGAATTGTGGGAAAAAATTACAACTTCAAAAAACTCACCATGCCTCTTAGTAAATACCTTGGACTGCCTATTTTTCAAAAAGGTGTATTTTGGGGGGTATTTGTACAATCCTGGCTTGTTAGTGTCTCAAGAAATGAGATAGGTCTTCAGTACATCAGGTGTGATCAGATGTGATCAATTTTCAGTGATTGGCACCATAGATTGTAGACTCTATAACTTTCACAAAGACCAAATAATATACACTAATTTGGGTTATTTATACCAAAGATATGTAGTAGTATACATTTTGGCACAAATTTATGAAGAAAAATGACTTATTTGCAAAATTTTACAATAGAAACTAAAAAAAAAAGTGTGTTTTTTTCAAAATTCTTGCTGTTTTTTCACTTATATCGAAAAAATAAAAGACCCAGTGGTGATTAAATACTACCAAAAGAAAGCTCTATTTGTGAGAAGAAAATGATAAAAATGTTGTTTGGATACAGTATAGCATGACTGAGTAATTGTCATTCAAAGTGTGAGAGCCCTGAAAGCTGAAAATTGGTCTGGGCTGGAAGGTGCATAAGTGCCTGGTATTGAAGTGGTTAGGCACCGTTATAATCCCTGTTCTCTATCCCTCCTTACTTTGATCTCCATAATAATGTTTAGAATTTTTGTTTATAGTGGTTTTTTTATCCAGATCTCCTATTTTTTTTTTTTTTTATAGTGATCTCCATAATTTTTTCTTTCGTTTTGTGTCAAGTTACCACAACACCATTATTATCTTGTATTTTTTAACCTCAAGGGGGTTGGTGTCCCTTGTTAATTTGACATTGTATTTTTGAAATGTACCTGCCTACTCACAAACAAACTGTCCTTTTTGAAGTAAAACACATAGGCAAGTATTTGTGAAAAAGAAATAGCCATTAATATGGGTCATAACAAAATAAAGAGGAAGGCAACGCTGGAGAAACTGGTAAAATTTGCGAAACCTTTGTACCCCAGGGCACACATCAATTATTTTACAGTTAAAATTGGTGGCCTGAGGAGTCCTTATAATAGTGAGCACAATCCAGTCCAGGACTACAAGAGATCAGGAACAACAGCAGATGACATATCTGTCCCCAGGCTGTGGTCTTACCACAGCCTGCGTCTTTTTTCAGACCAGACTGAACCCAGGCCATCACTTTCTTGTCTTCCTTCCATGCTTCCTTCCATGCTTGCTTCCAGGATGTGGATCTCGTGTTGTAGTTGTGGCAGGAGGTGGAGGAGGAGGACCATGGTTGAACTCACAAACATGGCTTTGGCTTGTGAGTTTGCCCCTCAACCCCTTATTTAGGGCTTGCAACATAAATTCCTCACATAAGAGGCGTTGGCCCTCCTCCATTTCCTGCATTTTGCAGGCTGCCATGTAGGCATAGTCGTCTTGAATATTGGGGGGTTCTGAGGGCCGCAGTAGCCTTCTGAAATAGGCTGCGTCCTCCAGGTTACTACTCTTCCTGGGACTTTTTTTGGAAGGCGGAGGTGAGGGACCTGGGATTCGGGCAGGCTACTGGGCCCGGCCACCTCCTGGCTGCCACTTTCCACAGCCTGGCTGAGGCTTTCCTGTGTATGAAAAAGGGACATAGTTTTATTTTTTGGTTCATCAATCACACACAATTTTCAGCTCATGACTGTTGCAAATTGAATGTTAATAAATAGAAAAGACTATCATTCTGAGCCCAGCATTTTTCATTCTTGTCCCAATCATCTGTGGCCGCTACTGTCTATTGATATGTAAAACACTTTGTAAAATCAGAAATTACTATCGATAATAACATCTAGTTAACATCATTAATTATTTGACTAGAAATATGTTGAACAATGCTATACCTGGCTCAAGCTGGACTCATCCACATCTTCCTGGCTGGAAGGCCCAGGTTGGACATCAGAAGCCTCAGCTGAGGTGGAATGAAGCCCTGAAGTAAGACTGGAGTGTGGTGGCCTGGGTTGCCAGAAAATGCAGTCTGTCATAGTACCACAGCCTGGGTACATAAATGTCATCTGCTACAGCTCCTGATCTCTGGGAATCCTGGACCTTCTTGTGTTCCCTATTATAAGTGCTCCTCATGCCACCAATTAGGGCCTTCAAATAGAGCATGTCTGCCGTGGGGATCACCGGCTTCACAAATTCCAGCAATTGATCCAGCGCTGCCTTCCTCTTTGTTTTATTGTTATAAAAGGGGTGGTTTACCTGTCACAGACAGGGCAGCTCCCTGTACATATCATTGAATATGGGGATAAAGTCCTCATCATTGAATAGATCCATTTTCTCTGCAAGACACAACACAAGACAAACCCTAATGTCAGGCTAAACTCTCCTAATCTTGTCCCAATATAGGCCTCAAGCTATAAGCAGTATAGGCCACTGATGCACCAAGTTAAAATTGTACCTTCGTTCTAACGATCTGCGTTTCCGATACTCCTTCCTCAGCTCACAGATCATACGTACGGCGCATGAGTGTTACGCTTTATATACACTGCACATGCGTGAAATTCCGCCCACCCCTGACCTTCTATCTAGTATGTTCCCTGCCCCTGCAGTGCAGTGGGAGAGCACATGGTGGAGAAAGAGCAAGTGCATGAAGAGGCGAGCAGCAATGACGACAGCCTGGAGCCACAAACGTCCCAATCCCTGAGGAGATTTAAGGCCTCAAATATGTCCTTTGTCGAGATGGTGGACATCTTTGCAGAGGGCTGACTATGATGGGAAGCATGGACCTTACCCAAACCTAAATGTGAGAAAGGCCAAGATCATGACTAAAGTTGTGAAAAGTCTGCAGAAGAATTTTGGGATACAACGATCCAAGGATCAATTGAGGAAATACTGGTCAGACCTGAAATTGAGGGAGCACGATCAGTACAGAAAGATCAGGAAACTGCTTATAAAAAGTAAGTATTTGTCCTGTGTTTCTATTATTCTTATTATGTTCGTGCTGCTCCGTGTATTTTTATTTACTGCTGTACAGTTTAAAATGGTAGCTTTCAGGTTCATGGGCACAGTAATCGTTCATAGTAAACATCGTTCGCCCACTAATACAATGTTTTTGGCAGATCCAGGTTAACTACATTTGTTCAGGCCTATTTGTATTAAAAGAAGTGTAGTACATTGTTGTCTAGATGGTTTTGTAACTAGAATGAAAATGTAAACTTGTTTCAGTGTAAGGAGAGGACACTCAGCAGCTGTTTACACATCTGGACGCAGGAGCACTAGTGTGGGACACCAGAACAAACTTTTTAGGGTGTCCCACACAGGTGCTCCAGTGGATACTAGGGGTGCCTCCATGTGTGAAAATTGTTCAAAAAAAGGTAAGTATTCCAGCTTTAGAAAGGGAAAAAAAATGTCTTCAGCTTGGAACTCTGCCCAAAAGGACAATTGTATGACACTTCCAAGCAATGTTTCAGATTCTTATTTCTGCCCTCAAATATCTGTGTGCTAAGTATACTTTTTTTTTATTCACATAGGGGAGAAAAGACTCAGGACATCAGAGAACACCAGGGACCCCCAACCTCATAAAGAAGGGGAAATACCAACACCACAACCATAGGATGTGGAGGAAGGAGAGGTTTATGAAGTTGGCGAAATAGTGACCACAACAGGTGAGTATATGAATAAAGTGATCTCGCGCAGAAACAATATAATTACTGTAAAAACACACAAAGTATTCCACTAGAAATGGATAAAGTGCAAAATTAAAGTGCACAAAAATAATATCTCCTCAAGGAGAAAAAACAAAATATATATAAAAAATAAATATATAAAATGTTGCATAAGTGTTTGACAAAAAAATATGTGCAATAAGTGTCCAAATAAAATGAAAGTCCTCAATCAGGTGAATGAATTACAAAGAAAACAGACCATTCAAGTCTTACAGGAGAAAAAAGAGAGAACTACGTTCATATAATGTTGTATCCGATATATATGAATAAAGTGGTTGGCAAAAGAAAAATAAAGCGATGTCCATGAATAATTCCACAAATTGCCTCTTCAACTTATAGTCTCACAGAACTCTCACCTTGTTAATATGAAGAAAATTACATCAACAAATGGATTTGACCAGATAGATGTCCTGCAGCAGACCAGCATGCTGGGCAATCTTGTGAAGTATGCAGCATGCCAGGAATATGTTACCAATTTTATCTAGAGCATACCTTAAGAATACACCAGAAGGGGGATTCTGAATATTGCCCAAGCTGTGGACATAACAGAAGAGTCACAGGTCTGAGCATTGCAGAAGTGAGAGTTTACTAAGAAGCTTGAAGACAGCATGGAAATGACACACAAGGCATGGAGCTTACATGTAAATATATACAAAATAAATATGCGCATATTATTCTTTAGTTTGGAAGACATATATGAGGAGTTAACACTGACATTGCACAATTACTCATCAACTTACCAAGTAGCCAGCCACCTTCAAATGTTGCCTTTTCAAAATTGTCATACAGCTGAGACTGCTGTAGTATATGGGCATCATGTACAGATACAGGTGTAGCGCTGGTAGATTTGCAATCTACCGCATGTTAGGTAAATTTAGTAAATTGTGCGTTAGGAAGGTTAAAGTTTGCCTCTGTTCCAGCTTGGCTGTGTTTCCGTGCTGACCTGTGGGTGTCGCTGTTGCCACTGGTCAGGGTTGGAAAGGCAACGTATTGAAGCGAATGGATGCTCCTCTGTCCCGGAGGCACGCTCGGTGGAGGTGGTCCTCCGAGTTGCATTCTGGGCGAGGGTATTTATGGGACAGACGCCATATTTTGGGGTTCGTTTTACAGCCACCTGCTGGCCCTCCTGGCCGACAGGTATGCATTAAGGAGTTACCTCGTGGTCCTCCGTTCGGGAGGCCCACGATACAGCAGCGCAGGGGTGGGTCCAGAGGCTTGTCTGGAGCCTACCACCGTGGCCGAGGAATGGTCCTGAGCTGTCGGTCCTGTGTGACGAAGCTGGACAGCCGAGGAGATCCCAGGGGAGGACCCGTCTTGGAGAGATCACGCAGCGTGCTGGTCTATAGAGGGGCCTGGTGACTCGGTTGGAGGACGTATCCAAAAGTAACTATACAGCATAGTGTTGCCGGCTTGGCTTAAAGGTTCAAGCACTGTGACTGACTTTCACTATAGAAAAACCTATACATCCTGTGGCAGAGGATTGTACGGATTTTGTTCCCAAACAAGTCTGTGGCAGAGACTTTGATTTGTGCTGCGTGCTGGCTGCTAGACCAGTGAGAGAGGCCTATCCAGAAGAGCAAGGAGTGTGTCCCACAAGGGGAGCGCATTCCAAGTAGTATTTGAATTCTACCAGGACATTTTGTCAAGAGAACCCTACCAGAGAATATTTGAGTTTCTTATGCAAGTTTCCTTTCTACTGCCCCGTACACACGGTCGGACTTTGTTCGGACATTCCGACAACAAAATCCTCGGATTTTTTCCGACGGATGTTGGCTCAAACTTGTTTTGCCTACACACGGTCGCACAAAGTTGTCGGAATTTCCGATCGACAACCACGCGGTCACGTACACCACGTACGACGAGACTAGAAAAGGCCGGTTCAGAACCAAGCGCGGCACCCTTTGGGCTCCTTTTGCTAATCTCGTGTTAGTAAAAGTTTGGTGAGAGACGATTCGCGCTTTTTCAGACTCGTGGCTTTCAGATCGTTTTCTGCTGTTCAGTTTGTGCTTGTGGGTTTGTATTTGCTCTTCAGTGCGTGCAGTCAGTTCGTATCGGAGTTTTCTGTGCGATCTTGTCCGCTCGTTGCTGTTTTTCAGGTCGCTCTTCACAGGCCTTGCTGTTCTTCAGTGCGTTCTGTTACTTCGTTCTGAGCAGCCGACCGTTTTCTAGCCATGTTTCGTATGCGTACTCCTCGTACAGTTCGTGCTGTGCGGGGGCTTGGTGTTGGGGTCCTGACCTTGACACAAGTCCAGTCCATGAACAGGGTGGAGAGGAGTTCATGGACCAAGAATTGGTTGCTTCAGCGTGCCCAGTTCTCTCATATGCCTTTGCTCCGTGAGATCCGTGAGAATAATCCTGATGATTTCAGGAACTTTCTCAGGATGACGGACCCCGTGTTTCACCGTTTGTTGGCTTCGCTGACCCCCTATATTAGCAGGCAGGATACCTGCATGAGGCAAGCCATCACTCCGGAGCAGAGGCTCGTCGCTACCCTGCGGTATTTGGCCACAGGGAGAAGTCTGCAGGACCTCAAGTTCTCGACAGGCATCTCCCCCCAGGCTCTTCTTTGTGGACATTTACTGCTTGTGTTTGTTTGAGCTGACCCTGACAGAAATGTGTGGAGTGCAGAAAATGTTGTGATTGTGTAACCTTATACAAAGCACTGTTGGCTGTTATTTACTAAATGCAAAGACACTTTTCACTACAAGTGCACTTGCAACTGCACTGAAACAGCACTTGTAGTGCAAAGTGGATTTCCCCTTAGGAAATTACCCCCATTTTCTCATAAAACAACAATTACATCACCCCAAAAGTGTTGTAGCGTTGAGACAATAATCCACACATTCTTGATGAGCAATCTTTTTAATACCTGCACAATCACATGTGCATTTACCAAAGGTTTTTCTGACAAACCAACATGTTTGTTGTATAACAATTTTTGTTGTGTCATTATCCAAAATCAAAATGTGCATTTTATAGAAAACAGGCCTGTGTAAAACCCACAAGAAAGACACAAATCTTGATCTTACAAAGTTCACATTTGGTAGAACTGGAAGGCAATATCAGACATGAGTATTTAGGAACTGTGTTTGATATTGCGTTCAGATGGGGGGAAATCACCCCTGGAAAAGCCAAATTTGGAAAATGCCCACAAATTTCCCAATGTCAACATGTGCTATCTGCCATCAGGGGGGATCAAGGGACGTGTTTTGGGGGAGAAAGCCCTTCCTCACCGCTACTTTATAATTGAGGAAGGGGTTGCACCCCCAAAACACGTCCATTGATCTCCCGTGATGGCAGATAGCACATGTTGACACACTGTGTGCATCCTCCAAATTTGGCTTTGTGCAAAATCACAAAAACATTTCGCACATTGTAGCAGACAAAAGAAGAAAGTGATTTGGAGGGGCTTTAAACTCGCCCCAAAACATCAATGATGTTTTTATATTTGGGAATAACATCATTGATGTTTTTCTTGATGATTTCCAATTGTAAATTACACCCCATGATCTCCCCGATCAGGATCTGGGTACTTTCTGATGTGAAAGGATCTTCATCCACAACCTCACGATCACCTAAAAAGAGAGGAAACACAAAATAAATTAGGTCTAAAAAAAATGCCGCCATCCATCTCTTATCTGAGCCTGTGGTCGCAGACACTCACCTGTTGTGGTGACTACTTCCACCACGTCTTCTTCCTCCTGCTCATCTTGTGTTGGGTGGATTTCCCCTTCTTCCAGAGGGGGGGGGCTCTGGTCTCCTCGGATGAGGGGTGTCCTCCGAGTCTTTTCTCCCCTATGTAAAACAAAAATGGTATAATTAGCACACAGATATTTGATGGCAGAACTAGAAAGATGAAACATTGCTTGGAAGTGGGGTACAATTGTCTATTTTAGCAGAGTTCCAAGATGTAGCTTTTTTAGTGTCCTTTGTCAAGCTGCAATACTTTACCTGTTTGGTACAAGCTTCACAGATGTATCCCCCCCTATAGTATACACTGGAGCACCTGTGTGGCCCCCCTAATAAAAATGGTGTTCTTTTGTCCCACACTAGTGCTCCAGTGTCCAGATGTGAAAACAGCTGCTCAGTGTCCTCTCCTTACACACAATCTAGTTTGCATTTCATTCTAGTAACAAAGCCATCTACACAACCCAATTCTTTGAAGACAAGTATAGGGCCTTAAAATGGTGGCCAAATGCATATGGGCTAAACAATGGTATTTTATAGTCTGAAAAAAAAATGTGTGATCCGAACGAATAATGTGCCCATGAACATGAAAGTTGCCATTTTAAACTGTACAACAGTTCCTAAAAGCACATGGAGCAGCACGAACGTAATAAACACAAGAACAATAGGAACACAGCACAACTACTTACTTTTTTGCAGCACTCTCCGGATCTTTCTGTACTGCTCATGTTCTCGTAATTTGAGGTCCGACCACCGCTTCCTCAGCTGATCTTTCGATCGTCGTACCCCGAATTTCCGGTGCAGACTCCTGACCACTTTCGCCATGATCTTGGCCTTTCTGACATTGGGGTTGGGGTAAGGCCCATACTTTCCATCATAGTCGGCCTTCTTCAGGATGTCCACCATCTCCAACATCTCCCCAAAGGACATATTTGAGTCCTTTAATCTCCTTCTAGATCGGGACGTTTCAGGCTCCGGCCTTTCCTCCTCCTCCTCGTTGCTGTACTTAGCACGATCCTGCTGTCTATCCGCCATGTGCTCTTCCTCCACTGCGCCGAACAAAAAGGGGCGGGGAATAGAATAGAAAGAACGTCAGGGGCGGGCGGAGTTATACGCATGCGCAGTGTGTATAAATCGTAACGCGCGCGTCTTACGTACGATCTGTGAGCGGAGGAAGGAGCATCGGAGACGCCGATCGTGCTAACGAAGGTAGGATCTAAACTTGGGCCTATACTGCTTCGAAATGGAAGCCTATATTGTAACAAGATTAGGGGAGTTTGGCCTGACATTAGGGTTTGTCTTGTGTTGTGTCTTGCAGAGAAAATGGATGGGTTCAACGACCACAATTTCCTGCCCCTGTTTATTGACAAGTACAGAGAGCTGCCCTGTCTGTGGCAGGTGAGACACCCCCACTATAACCACAAACAGAAGAGGCAGGCAGCGCTGGAGAAACTGCTGGAGTTGGTGAAGCCGGTGGTCCCCACAGCAACCATCCCCTATTTGAAAGCTAAAATTGGTGGCCTGAGGAGTACTTATCTTAGGGAGCGCAAGAAGGTCACGGATTCCCAGAGGGCTGGAGCTGCAGCAGATGACGTTTATGTCCCCAGGCTGTGGTACTATGAGAGACTGCGGTTTCTGTCAGACCACACTGAAGTCAGGGAATCCCTCTCCACTCTTCCTTCCACTCTTCCTTCCATACCAGCTGAGGCTTCTGATGTCCAACCTGGGCCTTCCAGCCAGGAAGAAGTGGAGGAGCCCAGCTTGAGTCAGGTATAGCATTCTTCTACAGATTTCTGGTCAATAAATAAATGATGTTTACTAGATGTTATTATTGAACACTAATTGCTGCTTGAAAAAAGTGTTTTACATATCAATAGACAGTAGTGGGCACCCAAAATTGGGACAAGAATGCAAAATGCTGGGCTCAGAAGGATAGTCTGTTATATTTGTTAACATTGAATTTGCAGCAGTCAGGAGGTGAAAATTGTGTGTGATTGATGAAAAGAATACTAAAACTATGTCCCTTTTTCATACACAGGAAGACCTCAGCCAGGAGGAGGCTGTGGAATGTGGCAGCCAGGAGGAGGCGGGGATTATTAGTGTCAGCCAGGAGGAGGCGGGGATTAGTGGCAGCCAGGAGGAGGCGGGGCTAAGTGTCAGCCAAGAGAAGCCAGGGACCAGTCGCAGCCTGACTGAGTCTCAGGTCCCTCCCCTCCGCCTGCCATATAAAAGGGCCAGGAAGGCCACTCCCAGTCCTGTGCAGGATTCAGCGTACAGGCTGATCCAGGAGGCTTCGGCGTCCCTCAGAGCCTTCCCCAGTCCTGAAGAGGCCTTTGCCTGCATGGCTGCCACCAAATTGCAGGGCATGCAGGAGGGCCAATGCAAGATTTCTGAGGACCTGATTTATAAAGTCCTACGTAAGGGGGAGAGTGGGGAACTGACACACAAGACGGATGTCATGGAGAGGGACGATCCTCCTCCTCCTCCTCCTCCTCCTGCTGCCACAACTCCACCACCACAGCCAAAGCCTGTAAGGAAGCGTGGAAGGAAGACCAAAGGGTGATGGCCCTGGGTTCAGTCTGGTCTGACAAAAGCTGCAGTCTCTTGTATGACCACAGCCTGGGGACACAGATGTCATCTGCTGCTTTCCGGATCTCTGGGACTTCTGGACCAGACTGCACTCCCTTAGATAAGGACTCCTCAGGCCACCAATTTTGCTTTTAAATAATTGATGTCTGCCCCGGGGGTCCAAGGCTTCGCCCACTTCTGCAGTTTCTCCAGCGTTGCCTCCCTCTTTGTTTATAGTTGTGACCCCTTAATAAAATATTTTTCGGTAAATTCTACTCTCCTGTGTGTGTTTTCATCCAAAAAGGACAGTTTGTTGGTGACGATTCAGGTACATTTCTAAAGTACAATGTGAAATTAACAAGGGACAACAACACCAAACAATCCCCTACAGATTAAATAGAACAACATATCAATGGTGTTGTGGGAACTTGTCACAAAAAACACACAAACATTTTCGGGAGTACAAATCAAAATCACCAAAAAAAAAAAAATAAAAAGAGAAACACAAAAAAAGATTCTACATTAAAGTAAAAAAACAAAAAAAAAAATATGTTGTCAGATGTGAGAAATCAAAATATATTGAGGGAATCCCGATAAATAGTAACGAAAAAACTTTGTGAGAAGTGTGTGTGAATATGAGCATCAAAACGACTTAATTCTTGTCACATTATAAAGAAGAAGAGAGTGCGCTGTATTAAACCATTTTGAACATTGCAGCGTGACGAAAGTGCTTTATCTATTACGAACGCTAAGTTTACCAGAACGAGCTGTCCCGTGTCGGAATTTCTTCTGAGCATGCGTGGCACTTTGTGCGTCGGAACAGGCCACACACGGTCGGAATTGACGCGATCGGATTTTGTTGTCGGAAAATTTTATCTCCTGCTGTCCAACTTTGTGTGTCGGAAAATCCGATGGAAAATGTCCGATGGCGCCCACACACGGTCGGAATTTCCGACAACACGCTCCGATCGGACATTGTCCATCGGAAAATCCGACCGTGTGTACGGGGCATACCTCTTTCCTGCTACTTCCTAAGTCGTTTGTTTAATAAAGCATTGAAAACGTACTCCAGTGTTGGTGCGTGTGTTGTCCAGGAGTAAACTCAATGGGACCCTAGACCCGGTGCCGGTGAAACAGAGGGAAGCAGAGTAAAGGTAACAGACCCGCTTAAACCAGCAGCTCCATCGTGAGTTAGTGCTACACAGGGAAATCATTCACCACATCACAGATCAACATTTGGGCATCACACATACCACCTAAATGTTCATGGAATTATATCCCTTTCTATTTCGTGCTTCTTGTGATTGGGTGGCAATAGGGGAACATGGGTACAATCAATTGCACCCATTACATTTGGGATCAATGCCATAGCATAACATCCACCATGAATCTGTTTTTAGAGATCAGGGACAAGCCTCTATGAAGATAACATTTTGATAGCCAAATGGGGGTACCATCATCCAAAAAAATTGACACAGAAATTTAAGGGGAGGCAAGTCCCCTACCAGCCTCCCAGAGGGAAATGGATTATCTCGGTACCTCAGACAATGCATCTTTTTTTTTTTTAAAGTAAAAGATATTTTATTTATACAAAAAGATAAAAATAGAGTATCCAGATATGACAAAGTCATTGTTTACAATTAAAAAATTGTGTTAAAATACGGCCTCACTGTACAATAATTCCAATAATACTTGTAATGCTCCAATAGGGAGACAAAAAGCTTAGTAGGTCCTCAAGAGACGTAGACTCCTCTACATGTTTCGCGGATGTGTATCGCTTCTTCAGGAGGAACAGGTAGAATATTGTCAATGGAGACCAACACACTGAATTTGATATGAACAGTGGCACAGCCAAAACTTCCCTTACGGTGAATGTCAGGGACAATTGTGGGTGGATGCGTAGATGCTAAATAGCAGCTGAATGTATCAAGCAAGTCAAAGATAGCTGGGGGGGGGGGGTTCACAAAAGTTCATTAGGATTTCCAAGGGTGCATAGGAAGATTTTTGACTGCCCACATATTGACCAATGGGAGGGATGATTATAAACAAATCATCAGTGTAGGAGACAAATGCTGCTTCACATTACCCTAGAGATCTAGGTCTGTGATACGGCTAACCTCCCCCCTGTCTGGCATCCACCGCGCTACTCTGTTGTTAATTAAATTCAACATTCCTGGAGTACAGCTAAATTGTCTTTTTACATCTTTGAAAAAACTGCTAGAAGTATGTCAAATACCGTGCAAATACTTACTGAAGTTAAATCTCTTTAGACTGGAATTTACATACAATGATTAAATGATGCCTCTGTATTTATGAAAAAAAAACAAAAAACTTTACCAACTTTTTATAGAAATCAGAACAGTACTTTAAATATTAGATGTAATAGAATTTCAGTTTATTGTTTTTCAAGGCTCTTCAATACTCCTTCTGCTTTAATGCATTTGATGCAAATTGATCTTGGGGGGAGGGACAGATAAATCTAAACGCTTGACAGAGTTAATCAGGCTGAATATGTTCAATCAACCATTGGGGATTGTGACAAATGGTTTAGTCCTTTTTTAAAATTACCTTTAATACATTTTTGCATCTAATGACAGTAAAATCAAATCTGTAGCAATTTTTTTTAAATTCACAAAAGACATCATATTTAGACATTATTTTGCAAGAGTGAGACTTGACATACTAAAAAAGACTAGTGTATTCTAAAGATTCCTAAGGGAATGCAAACCACTCATATGGCAAAATGCTCTCATAGATTACTAAATTACTGTTTCTGAAAAATATGTATGCCAATTAGGTAATTGTGTTGCTTTTAAATACATCTGTCATTGTACTAGGAATAACTTGTCTAATGACTTGTCTAAAATAGCAGTATCTATTTGACATAGAAAAAAAAAATGCCACTAACATAAAAATTTAGAAGCATTTCAAAATGTGTAATGAGTAAGCCAGTGCGCTTGTTAGACCTATTTTATGTGATCAACACATTTCCCTTCATTCCAATGTAAATGCTCCTATTTTTCATGCCCATTTTGCTTTCAGACATTTAAATTACTACTTTCTGTCACAGTGAAATGTTTGCAGGCCTGTTTCTATGGAACATATTAACTTTGTGTATTTCACTGTGTACTAAAAATATAAACTAATAGAGATCAACTCCAGGCAGCTGTACAAAAAATAATTAATGCAGTTACAAACACCTTAGGAAAAGTCATTAACCACTTCAGCCCCGGAAGGATTTGCCCCGTTAATGACCAGGCCATTTTTTGCAATACGGCACTGTGTCGCTTTAACTGACAATTACACGGTCATTCGACGTTGTACCCAAACAAAATTCATGTCCTTATTTTCCTACAAATAGAGCTTTCTTTTGGTGGTATTTGATCACCTCTGCGGTTTCTATTAGTTGCGTTATAAACAAAGAGCAACAATTTTGAAAAAAAAAAATATTTTTTTTACTTTTTGCTATAATACATATCCAAATATATATATATATATATATATATATATATATATATATATATATATATATATATATATATATATAAAAAATGTATTCATCAGTTTAGGCCGATATATATTCTTCGACATATTTTTGGTAAAAAAAAAAAAAAAAATTGCAATAGACATATATTGATTGGTTTGCACAAAAGTTATTGTGTCAGCAAACTATGGGATAGATTTAGGGACTTTTATTTGTTTTTTATTAAAAGTGCAAAGACTAGTGCGCAAAACCACAATCTCATCAAAGAAAATAAACAATAGTACCAGATGAAAGCTGCCAACATAAAAAGGTGTCCTCACACACCCTGGTGGATATGTAATTAAAAGTGAAAGAAATATGTGGCGCTAATCTGTCTTAATGTACCAATCACAATTACGGAAAGGACCTCCCAAAGTTGCATAAATCTATATCTTTCCAACTTTCCGATTCACGGTGCAAGTAGTAACTATATTAACAATACCCTAAAGTACCTGAGTGATGGCCCTGTTTATTTGGCAACGGCTTACGTCTCATCCCTGTATACAGTCATTAATCATGATGAAGCTATACAGGCAACAAAATGGGCTTTGAGAAAGCTGAGTAGCCTGAAATGCAAGCAAAGAAGATACATACTAGATTGCCTGAAATACAGCTTAGATTCTAATTATTTTTGGCACAATAATAATTATTACAAACAGATATGTGGAATTGCAATGGGCGCAAAATATGCGCCCAGTGTCGCCAACCTTTACATGTCAGAATGGGAAGAGGAAGCACTTTACAATAATCGACCACAACAGCTGACATTTTTTAAACGTTTTATTGATGACATTTTTATAATCTGGAGCGGAAATAGAGAAAGCCTCTGTGATTTTTGTTTTAATCTTAATACTAATACTAAAAATATAAAATTGACTTGGGAGATCAGTGACAAGAAAATTAACTTTTTAGATCTCCAAATAAAGAAAGAAGGAATCAAGTTATGTACCCAGACGTATTTCAAGGCGGTAGACAGGAACAGCTATCTGCCCCTGGATAGCTGTCATCATCCAGTATGGCTAGAGAACATACCAAAAGGCCAGTTGGTTAGACTGAGAAGAAATTGTACCAGTAAAAAGACATTCCTAGAACAGGCCAAAATGATCGGAGAAAGGTTTATCCAGAAGGGGTATGAGGTGAAATTCATTGAAGAAAAAATCAATGATGTAATTTCAATGGATAGAGAAAAATTGATACAGGATGGGGAAAAAAATCTAAATAAACAAGAGAATGTACCCATTATTATGGATTACAATATCCAACACAAGCAAATTGAAAAAAATTGTTAAAAAACATTGGGATATTATTAAAATGGATCGGCATTTAGGGACTATCTTATCAAACCAACCAAAATTTGTATATAGGAGAGCTCCGACTTTAAGAGATCGCCTGGCAAAAAATGTCTTAGACCCCCCAAAAAAGAAAAAGTTTTCCTTCCTTGAAGGTAAGGGGTTTTATCCATGCAAAAATTGCTATACCTGCAGACACACAAGAGAAGACAAAAAGAAGAAATCAAGTTTTATGTCCACCGTTATGTTACAAAATTATGAGATAGAGGACTTTATCTCGTGCAGGAGTGAAGGAGTCGTCTATCTTCTGGAGTGCCCCTGCCGTATTCAATATGTCGGCAGAACAAAGAGAGCACTGTGAATAAGACTAAAAGAGCATGTACGTAATATCAAAAAAAGTTTTGATAAACATAGTCTATCTAAGCACTATGCAGAGTATCACAATAGTGACCCTTCATCACTGAGAGTGTGCGGAATAGAGAAGTATAAAGCCCATTGGAGGGGCGATAATAAAATTATTAAGATCAGTCAGGCTGAGTCAAAATGGATCCATGAATTACGAACTCTATCGCCGTCTGGACATAACGTAGAATTCGACTTGAACTGTTTTATCTCTAATTTTTAATTGCAACAAAAATATTTTTATTTTTATATTTTTTATTTTTATTTTTATATGTATTTTAATATATATTTTTTAACCTTATTGATTTCCAGATTATTTATATTTTAGTTTTTAGAACTCTATATTGTATGCCCCATATGAGATATTTGGTAGGTTGTGCCCTCTTCCTGATTTGTAGTTCCACTTGGGTATTATAGGCTAAGTATGTTAAAGACTGCACCTTCCCGGTTTTGATTCTAATACTAGGAGATGTAGATTGAATTATGGCCAAGATTAGTTCTGAAAGATTGTATCTTATGCGAACATTTGGTTGTTGTTTTAAATGTGTCCATCATTGAATTTATGAATATGAGTGTTAGGTCCATTCAATGGGATCAGTAGATGTTGCAAAAGACTCATTAGCTCTTCCACGTATGTTTGTTCTTATTTGCTTTTCTTCCTGCTCTGTGTTACAACTGTTGTGATAGATGCCATTCGTTGAGTCACCACTAGAGAGCATAGGGGAACCAGTAGTTTGTATATAGCAGGGATATTTTAATTATGTTTTTTATGTCTTTTTTGCTACCGCTTTAATATATGCACTCAGAGGAATGTTATACTCTGATTGCTTGTGTATGAAGCAATATTTGTAATGAATTGTCAGTAGTATCCATTGAGCGGGTCTAAACATACACGGAGGATCGGATCCAAGCATTGTTTACACCATTGCTATGACAGCGGTGCTGATATAAACTGGCTAGCAGGCACTGGACTCCTCATCCCTTTGATAAAGTCACGTGGTGTGACGCAACGCTTCAGGGTAGGAAGAGCCAGGTGCCGACGCTTCCCGGGGACGGCCGAACCCAGAAGCTTGTTTGTTCCTGCTGTTATTATCGTTATTCATATGTAAGTTGCTACTTTTGTTACATTAAACTTTTATTGAATTACTACACTATGGGAGTATCTTCTTCTTCCTTACCATCATTTTATGGTTGCTGTGAGCGGTGGTGATTACTACAGAGAGCTCGATCCACGCACACCCTCTGGGGAGGGGGGATAGCCTCAGGACCTTCATCCTCTGCATAGAAGCATTATCCATCTGCCTGACTCGGCCCATTGGGGGCCGCCATTGGAGGTGAGAGGCTGGGGGAAACACTTGTCTGTTGCACCAGTTTGGAAGTGGAAGAATTCAGCACAGGTCACTTTTATTGGCACGCTATAATTGACTTTTTTGTGTGGAGATTATGAGTCACAATGCATGAAGCAGCATTTGTTTGGACTTGATTACGCTATTGTCACATTTCTCTGCATTGCATTGCTTTTATGCGGGAGGGTTTTTTTTTTCAAGTTGTTAATTTAATTGCATCTATACATGCATGATTATCGCACTATTGTCACTTATTATATATTTTGATATATTATATATTTTTGAGTTGTTAATTTAGTTGCATCTATATATGCATGATCATTGCACTATTGTCACTTTGTTTTGCACTTGATCACTTATATATGGATGTTGGGTTCAGAGTCGCATCCTTAATTGTATATATGCATTTATGAACAGTTTGCACATTGGGATTATATTGCATTTTGTTCATCATAAGAGGTCTTCAGAGAAGCAGTGCATCACACTTTATATGTTTATAGTATGAGGAATTATTTTATTATTCATTTTTTTAGTATAATACACTTTTTGGCTGTATTCCCAGTCAAACATTGCTATTTAGGTTCATTTTGTACACTGTATGATTGGTTTCATTATTCACACCAGGAATGGTAACCAGCACTAAGCACTTTAACACAGTTAATTTTTGAATAGGATGATCTATTAGTCAGTATTGAAGCGCATGGTTTTTATGAGTCACCTTGAACATTTATGCATCTTGCACTTGGAAGTAGGAGGGTAGATTGTATTCCATGGTAACTATCTGTGGGTACTTACCGGATGTTATACTGACTTTAGGGTATTGTTAATATAGTTACTACTTGCACCGTGAATCAGAAAGTTGGAAAGATATAGATTTATGCAACTTTGGGAGGTCCTTTCCGTAATTGTGATTGGTACATTAAGACAGATTAGCGCCACATATTTCTTTCACTTTTAATTTGTTTTTTATTGTTTTTGCTAGTAATGGCAGCGATCTGCGATTTTTAGCGGGACTGCGACATTGCAGCGGACAAATCTGACCCCAGATTACACTTTTTGGGGACCAGTTATAGTACTGATCAATATGCACTGATAAAAATGCACTGATCAATGTAAAAATTACACTGGCAGGGAAGGGGTTAAAAATAGGGGGCGATCAAGGGGTTAAGTGTGTTCCCTGGATGTGTTATAACTGTAGGGTGGATGGGCTGCCTGGGACATGACAGAGATTACTGTTCCCGATCACTGGGAACAGCAGATCTCTGTCATGTCATCTGGTAGAACGGAGAATCTCCTTGTTTACATGAGCAGTTCCCTGTTCTGCCTCTCCTCACTGCAATCCACATCATGCAGTGGAAGCGAGAGTGCGCCGGCGGCAGCGCGCGCCCACCACTGCGCCTGCACGAGCCACTGTGCAGGTACAGCAATTCGTACAGCACTGCCAACCTGCCGCAGTATATCTGCGTGAGATGGTCAGCAAGCAGTTAAAGAGACAATGTTACTGGTAGGGGGTGGGGTTTATATCTGAAAACTGCTGAAGATCTGAATTGCTTCCTGTCACTTCTGGCAGGCTCTGGCTTTTTTTATTCTAAATGCTTTGACACTTCCACATAGGAATACAGGACACTACGTGATGGGCCAATAGGAATGCATGGGGTTGGGGCTACCTGCAATTGTGGTAACCTTGCCTGCTAGAACAGTTCAACATATGCCCTTTAGGATTTTTGGGAGACTGTTGCAGGTAGATGCAAGCTCCACTAGGTGTGTGTATGTCATATTTACAGCAGTTTGCTCTCCTTTGCCAATGAGAGAGTCTCTTTAAGCATTTCCCGACCGGCGCACGCCGATGTACGTCGGCAGAATGGCACAGCTGGGCAAATGGACTTACAGGTACGTCCATTTGAATTCCCCGCTGTGCCATTGCGTGCGCGCCGCCCGAGGCAGTGATCAGAGTAATGACACACACAGCCCATCCCCCCCTACAGTTAGAATCACTCCCCTAGGACACACTTAACCCCTCCCCGTCCCCTAGTGGTTAACCCCTTCACTGCCAGTGTCATTTACACAGTAATCAGTGCATTTTTAATTGCACTGATCGCTGTATAAATGACAATGGTCCCAAAAATGTGTCAAAAATGTCCGACATGTCTGCCATAACGTCGCAGTCACAATAAAAATCACTGATTGCTGCCATTACTAGTAAAAAAAAATTATTAATAAAAATGCCATAAAACTATCCCCTGTTTTGTAAACGCTATAACTTTTGCGCAAACCAATCAATAAACGCTTATTGCGATTTTTTTTTTAGCAAAAATATGTAGAAGATTACAATAGGCCTAAACTAAGGAAAAAAAAAAATTTATATATTTTTGGGGGATATTTATTATAGCAAAATGTAAAAAATAATGAGTTTTTTTCAAAATTGTCGCTCTTATTTTGTTTATAGCGTAAAAAATAAAAAGGACGTCAATTTTGTTTGAGAGCCACTTCGCACGACTGCGCAATTGTCAGTTAACCACTTCAGCCCCGGAAGGTTTTACCCCCTTCCTGACCAGAGCACTTTTTACAATTCGGCACTGCGTCGCTTTAACTGCTAATTGCGCGGTCATGCAATGCTGTACCCAAACGAAATTTGCATCCTTTTCTTCCCACAAATAGAGCTTTCTTTTGATGGTATTTGATCACCTCTGCCGTTTTTATTTTTTGTGCTATACACAGAAAAAGACCGAAAATTTTGAAAAAAAATGATATTTTCTACTTTTTGTTCTAAAAAAAATCCAATAAACTCAATTTTAGTCATACATTTAGGCCAAAATGTATTCGGCCACATGTCTTTGGTAGAAAAAATGTCAATAAGTGTATATTTATTGGTTTGCGCAAAAGTTATAGCGCCTACAAACTAGGGTACATTTTCTGGAATTTATACAGCCTTTAATTTATGACTGCCTATGTCGTTTCTTGAGGTGCTAAAATGGCAGGGCAGTACAAAACCCCCACAAATGACCCCATTTTGGAAAGTAGACACCCCAAGGAATTTGCTGAGAGGCATGTTGAGCCCATTGAATATTCATTTTTTTTGTCCCAAGTGATTGAATAATGACAAAAAAAAAAAAAATTACAAAAAGTTGTCACTAAATGATATATTGCTCACACAGGCCATGGGCATATGTGGAATTGCACCCCAAAATACATTTAGCTGCTTCTCCTGAGTATGGGGATACCACATGTGTGGGACTTTTTGGGAGCCTAGCCGCGTACGGGGCCCCGAAAACCAATCACTGCCTTCAGGATTTCTAAGGGCGTACATTTTTGATTTTACTCCTCACTACCTATCACAGTTTTGAAGGCCATAAAATGCCCAGATGGCATAACCCCCCCCCCCCAAATGACCCCATTTTGGAAACTAGACACCCCAAGCTATTTGCTTTGAGGCATGTTGAGTCCATGGAATGTTTTATATTTTGACACAAGTTGCGGGAAAGTGACAATTTTTTTTTTTTTTGCACAAAGTTGTCACTAAATGATATATTGCTCACACAGGCCATGGGCATATGTGGAATTGCACCCCAAAATACATTTAGCTGCTTCTCCTGAGTACGGGGATACCACATGTGTGGGACTTTTTGAGAGTCTAGCCGCGTACGGGGCCCCGAAAACCAATCACTGCCTTCAGGATTTCTAAGGGCGTACATTTTTGATTTTACTCCTCACTACCTATCACAGTTTCGGAGGCCATGGAATGCCCAGGTGGCACAAACCCCCCCCAAATGACCCCATTTTGGAAAGTAGACACCCCAAGCTATTTGCTGAGAGGCACGGTGAGTATTTTGCAGCTCTCATTTGTTTTTGAAAATAAAGAAAGACGAGAAAAAAAAATTTTTTTTTTCTTTTTTCAATTTTCAAAACTTTGTGACAAAAAGTGAGGTCTGCAAAATACTCACTATACCTCTCATCAAATAGCTTGGGGTGTCTACTTTCCAAAATGGGGTCATTTGGGGGGGTTTTTTGCCACCTGGGCATTCCATGGCCTCTGAAACTGTGATAGACAGTGAAGAGTAAAATCAAAAATTTACGGCCTTAGAAAGCCTGAAGGCGGTGCTTGGTTTTCGGGGTCCCGTGCGCGGCTAGGCTCCCAAAAAGTCTCACACATGTGGTATCCCCGTACTCAGGAGAAGCAACAGAATGTATTTTGAGGTGTAATTTCACATATTCCCATGGCATGTTTGAGCAATATATCATTTAGTGACAACTTTGCGCAAAAAAAAAATAAAAAAAAATAAAAAATTGTCTCTTTCCCGCAACTTGTGTCACAATATAAAATATTCCATGGACTCGACATGCCTCTCAGCAAATAGCTTGGGGTGTCTACTTTCCAAAATAGGGTCATTTGGGGGGGTTTTGAACTGTCCTGGCATTTTATGCACAACATCTAGAAGCTTATGTCACACATCACCCACTCTTCTAACCACTTGAAGACAAAGCCCTTTCTGACACTTTTTGATTACATAAAAAAATAATTTTTTTTTGCAAGAAAATTACTTTGAACCCCCAAACATTATATATTTTTTTAAAGCAAATGCCCTACAGATTAAAATGGTGGGTGTTTCATTTTTTTTTCACACAGTATTTGCGCAGCGATTTTTCAAACGCATTTTTTGGGGAAAAAACACACTTTTTTAAATTTTAATGCACTAAAACACACTATATTGCCCAAATGTTTGATGAAATAAAAAAGATGATCTTAGGCCGAGTACATGGATACCAAACATGACATGCTTTAAAATTGCGCACAAACGTGCAGTGGCGACAAACTAAATACATTTTTTAAAGCCTTTAAAAGTCTTTACAGGTTACCACTTTAGATTTACAGAGGAGGTCTACTGCTAAAATTACTGCTCTCGATCTGACGTTCGCGGTGATACCTCACATGCATGGTGCAATTGCTGTTTACATTTGACGCCAGACCGACGCTTGCGTTCGCCTTAGCGCGAGAGCAGGGGGGACAGGGGTGCTTTTTTTTTTTTTTTTTTTTTTTTTTTTTTCTTTATTATTATTATTTTTTTATCTTATTTTTAAACTGTTCCTTTCATTTTTTTTTTTTTTTAAATCATTTTTATTGTTATCTCAGGGAATGTAAATATCCCCTATCATAGCAATAGGTAGTGACAGGTACTCTTTTTTGCAAAAATTGGGGTCTATTAGACCCTAGATTTCTCCTCTGCCCTCAAAGCATCTGACCACACCAAGATCGGTGTGATAAAATGCTTTCCCAATTTCCCAATGGCGCTGTTTACATCCGGCAAAATCTAAGTCATAAAATGCTCGTAGCTTCCGGTTTCTTAGGCCATAGAGATGTTTGGAGCCACTCTGGTCTCTGATCAGCTCTATGGTCAGCTGGCTGAATCACCGGCTGCATTCTCAGGTTCCCTGTTGAGACAGGAGAGCCAGAGAAAAACACGGAAGACGTTGGGGGGGGGGCATTCCCTCCCACTGCTTGTAAAAGCAGTCTAGAGGCTAATTAGCTGCTAGGATTGCTTTTACATGAAAGCCGATCGCTGGCTGAAAAGAATGATACCAAGATGATACCTAAACCTGCAGGCATCATTCTGGTATAACCACTCAAAGTCGTGAATGGCGTACCTAAAGACAAAAAAATGGTTAACAATAAAGCACAGTAAACGGTAAGGTATAAAAAATTGCATACCTGAAAAACAAACATGATAAAACATAATAACAATAAAACATTGCAGAATAGAATACAGTAAAAAAGAGCAGAACAAGAGAGAGAGAATAGAGAGAGAGAGAACAATAAAACGACAACTATTTTTTTTTATTTTATATTTTTGTATGTGTTTTTTTTTTTTTTACACTTTTTTTTGTAACTAACTTTTATAACTGTAACCGGTTCCAGGTTCGGGTCTCTCAAAATGCGATGGCATCTTGGGAGACCCTGTGAAAGTGTGCCTAGTCTGTGCAATGCTGTACCCTACGCTAATACTCAACTAGTGAATGGTAGCGTTCAAAACATTCACCAATGCAAAGACCAGGATTGTCAGGACAGGAGGGACAATAATAGCGGGTGTCACGCCTATATCTGCGCTTGCTGCAGACACGACATCTTTTTTGGGGGGGTTCGCTGGGTAGGGGTACTCGGGAGGACATAAAGAAAATGCCTCTCATGCAGCCGACTGCATTTGGTTGGGGATGTGAATGGGGGAAGTACGGGCGCTGCAGAAGCGGTGGGTTCCCAATTAGGATTGGCGAATGCAGCAGGAAGGGCACTATGGGCACGACGGGCCTGTGTTTGTCTTTTTGGTGGCAGCGGGACACTACTTGTGCTTGCCACCTCACCAGCTTGAACTGCACTTATGGGACTCGCCACGTCACCAAGTAATACTGCAGTGCTGGTTTGACTACGACCGGGGTGTACTAGGCCGCTGGTGCTTGCCAGTTCACCAAAACGCTACAAAAAAAACTGTTAGCGATCGCAGGGATCAGGCCTGACTCTGCGAACGCTGCAGTTATGCGTTTAGTGTTTTGTAAGTGTCAGTGATCGATCGATACTGCACTTGGGTGGGCTGGGCTGGGCCGGGCGGAGGGGCAAAACGCAGGTGCTACCAGGTATCTGGGCTGATCCCGCTAACACTGCGTTTGTGGGAACCCTAAACTGCTGGGGACGCTAGTATAGATCTGATCAGATCAGATATTGATCCGATCAGATACTATACCACTAAGGGAGGTGTACGGTGCGTGCGTGGGTGTTAGCGGTACTGGCGCTAACCTGACGCTGCCTGGGGCTGGTGCTTGCCAGTTCACCAAAACGCTACCAAAAAAACTGTTAGCGATCGCAGGGATCAGGCCTGACTCTGCGAACGCTGCAGTTATGCGTTTAGTGTTCTGTAAGTGACAGTGATCGATCGATACTGCACTTGGGTGGGCTGGGCCGGGCGGAGGGGCAAAACGCAGGTGCTAGCAGGTATCTGGGCTGATCCCGCTAACACTGCGTGTTTGGGAACCCTAAACTGCTGGGGACGCTAGTATAGATCTGATCGGATCAGATATTGATCCGTTCAGATACTATACCACTAAGGGAGGTGTACGCTGCGTGCGTGGGTGTTAGCGGTACTGGCGCTAACCTGACGCTGCCTGGGGCTGGTGCTTGCCAGTTCACCAAAACGCTACCAATAAAACTGTTAGCAATCGCAGGGATCAGGCCTGACTCTGTGAACGCTGCAGTTATGTGTTTAGTGTTTTGTAAGTGACAGTGATCGATCGATACTGCACTTGGGTGGGCTGGGCCGGGCAGAGGGGAAAAACGCAGGTGCTAGCGGGTATCTGGGCTGATCCCGCTAACACTGCATTTTTGGGAACCCTAAACTGCTGGGGACACTAGTATAGATATGATCGGATCAGATAGTGATCCGTACAGATACTATACCACTAAGGGAGGCGTATGCTGCGTGCGTGGGTGTTAGCGGTACTGGCGCTAATCTGACGCTGCCTGGGGCGACGCATATCACCGCCGGGCGATCAGGGGGCTAAACCTTTATTCGGTAATAAACGGCGGGTGCCCTGACACTATAAAAAATAAACGAACTAACCAGCGTCACCCGTAACGGTTATACGGTGATCAGTGGTGAAAGGGTTAACTAGGGGGCAATCAAGGGGTTAAAACATTTATTAGATAGTATATGGGGGTCCCTGTCGCTATAAAACGCTGACGGCGAACCTAAATATTTACCTCCCTAACTAGCGTCACCAGCGGCACTAATACAGCGATCAGAAAAATGATCGCTTAGTTACACTGGTGACAGGGGGTGATCAAGGGGTTAAAACTTTATTAGGGGGGGTTAGGGGGGTATCCTAGACCTAAAGGGGGGTAATACTCACTGACCTAACACTGTAACTGTCACAAACTGACACCATGCAGTAATCAGAAAAAAAAAAAATACTGCTTGCTGTCAGTTTGTGACAGGGGGGGTGATTGGGGGGGGATCGGGGGGCGATCGGGGGGGGGTCGGGGGTGTAAAGTATGCCTGGCATGTTCTACTGTGTGTGTGTGTGTGTTGTGCACTTACATGTCTTCTCTCCTCTGCGCTGGAACGGAAACTGCCGAGCCGAGGAGAGATGACATCACATCCTCTGCCTGTGTGAAACTACACACAGGCAGGGGAGGATTCCGATTGGCTGGGAGCGATCGCGAGGGGGGGGCCACGATCGGATGGTCTCCCCCTCGCCTCCCGACGCTCCCAGTCAAATGCCGACCGCCGCTGGCACCGGGGGGGGTCCGATCGGACCCCCCGCCCACGGGAGGCAGATCACGTACGGGTACGTGATTCTGCCTGCCCGTGCCATTCTGCCGCCGTATATGTGCGTTAGGCGGTCGGCAAGTGGTTAAAGCGACGCAGTGCCGAATCGAAAAAAGTGCTCTGGTCAGGAAGGGGGTAAAATCTTCTGGAGCTGAAGCGGTTAAATGTATTTTAACTTTACCTAATATGCAATAAGTGAATGAGTTTTCGGTTTATATTAGGTCATGTAATCCCCTCCGTGAGGGAGGGCCAGCACAAGTTGCTAGTAAAGCTGTACAAAATGCTTTGTAACCATGGAAGCTTGCTCACACTAATGCCCTGTACACACGGTCGGACATTGATCGGACATTTCGACAACAAAATCCATGGATTTTTTCCGACGGATGTTGGCTCAAACTTGTCTTGCATACACACGGTCACACAAAGTTGTAGAAAATCCGATCGTTCTGAACGCGGTGACGTAAAACACGTACATCGGGACTATAAACGGGGCAGTAGCCAATAGCTTTCGTTTCTTAATTTATTCTGAGCATGCATGGCACTTTGTGCGTCGGATTTGTGTACACACGATCGGGATTTCAGACAATGGATTTTGTTGTCGGAAAATTTTATAGCAAGCTCTCAAACTTTGTGTGTCGGAAATTCCTATGGAAAATGTGTGATGGAGCCTACACACAGTCGGAATTTCCGACAACAAGGTCCTATCACACATTTTCCATCTGAAAATCCTATCGTGTGTACAGAGCATAAGAGAGGGCAGAATGATGGAATGATGACACAACAGTATGCCACTGCTCCCTGGTTGTCCAATCAGTAGGTTAGGGGTGGACACCTGACCAAGTTCCACTGGGAACCAGGGAGCTCTCAATGCTGTCTGGCAGGACTAACTGAACAGAATTAAGAATATTTTGGCATTTTACATAAGTGTATTATAATGTGTATTTTTAGCCACTTGTTTGACAGGCACTTCACATTTTTAACCCTGTTTAAAAAAAAAAGATTTTGGCTGGAATTAAGATTTAAAAGTGCCACCCAATTCATGTTTAAAAAGTGGAAGTCTTTAACCACTTAAGCCCTGGACCATTTGGCTGCCTAAAGACCAGAGGACTTTTTACAGTTTGGCACTCCACCGCTTTAACTGGTAATTGCACAGTCATGCAATGTTGTACCCAAACAAAATTTGTGTCCTTTTTTTCCCACAAATAGAGCTTTCGTTTGATGGTATTTGATTGCCCATGCTATTTTCATTTTTTGCGATATAAACGGAAAAAGACTGAAAATTTTGAAAAAAAAATATTTTTTCTAGTTTTTTGTATAAGAAAAATCCAATAAACTCAATTTTAGTCATACATTTAGGCCAAAATGTATTCAGCCACATGTCTTTGGTAAACAAAAAAAATGTCAATAAGTGTATATTTATTGGTTTGCACAAAAGTTATAGCGTCTACAAACTAGGGTACATTTTCTGGAATTTACACAGCTTTTAGTTTATCTAATTTCTTGAGGTGCTAAAATGGCAGGTCAGTACAAAATCTCCCCAAATTACCCCATTTTGGAAAGCAGACATGGAAAGGAAAGGAAGGAAATTGCTGTGAGGCATGTTGAGCCCATTGAATATTACATTTTTTTGTCCCAATTGATTGAATAATGACAAAAAAAAAAAAATTTACAAAAAGTTGTCACCAAATAATATATTGCTCACACGTGCCATGGTTATATGTGAAATTGCACCCCAAAATACATTTTGATGCTTCTCCTGAGTACAGGGATACCACATGTGTGGGACCTTTTGGGAGCCTAGCCATGTATGGGGCCCCGAAAACCAAGCACCACCTTCAGGATTTCTAAGGGCGTAAATTTTTGATGTCACTACCTATCACAGTTTTGAAGGCCATAAAATGCCAAGATGGCACAACCCCCCCCCCCCAAATGACCCCATTTTGGAAAGTATACACCCCAAGCTATTTGCTAAGAGGCATGTTGCGTACATGGAATATTTTACATTTTGCCACAAGTTGCAGGAAAATTACAAACTTTTTTTTTTGCACAAAGTTGTCACTTAATGATATATTGCTCAAACATGCCATGGGCATGTGTGAAATTACACCCCAAAATACATTCTGCTGCTTCTCCTGAGTACGGGGATACCACTTGTTTTTGAAAATGAAGAAAGGAAAGAAAAAAATTTTTTTTTCTTTTTTCAATTTTCAAAACTTTGTGACAAACAGCGAGATCTGTAAAATACTCACAATACCTCTCAGCAAATAGCTTGGGGTGTCTACTTTCCAAAATGGGGTAATTTGGGGGGGGATTGTGCCATCTGGGCATTCCATGGCCTCCGAAACTGTGATAGGCAGTGAGGAGTGAAATAAAAAATGTACACCCTTAAAAAGCCTGAAGGCGGTGCTTGGTTTTCGGGTCCCGTACGTGGCTAGGCTCCCAAAAAGTCTCACATATGTGGTATCCCCGTACTCAGGGGAAGCAACAGAATGTATTTTGGAGTGTAATTTCACATATGTCCATGGCATGTTTGAGCAATATATCATTTAGTGACAACTTTGTGCAAAAAAAAAAAAAATTGTCTTTTTCCCGCAACTTGTGTCAAAATATAGAATATTCCATGGACTCGACATGCCTCTCAGCAAATAGCGCGGGGTGTCTACTTTCCAAAATGGGGTCATTTTGGGGGGTTTTGAACTGTCCTGGCACTTCATGCACAACATTAAGAAGCTTATGTCACCCACTCTTCTAACCACTTGAAGACAAAGCCCTTTCTGACAGTTTTTGTTCACATGAAAAAATTTTGTTTTTTGCAAGAAAATTACTTTGAACCCCCAAACATTATATATCTTTTTAAAGCAAAGGCCCTACAGAATAAAATGGTGGGTGTTTCATTTTTTTTTTTCACACAGTATTTGCGCAGAGATTTTTCAGACGCAATTTTTTGGGAAAAAACACACTTTTTTAATTTTAATGCACTAAAACACACTATATTCCCCAAATGTTTGCTGAAATAAAAAAGATGATCTCAGTACATGGATACCAAACACGACATGCTTTAAAACTGTGCACAAACGTGCAGCGGCGGCAAACTACATACATTTTTAAAAGCCTCTAAAAGACTTTACAGGTTACCACTTTAGATTTACAAAAGAGGTCTACTGCTAAAATTACTGCCCTTGAAATTACTGCCCTCACATGCATGGTGCAATTGCTGTTTACATATGACGCCAGACCGACGCTTGCATTCGCCTTTGCACAAGAGCAAGGGGGCGGGGCAGGGTCGCTTTTTTTTTTAATTTATTTTGCTTTTTTTATTTTATTTTTAAACTGTTCCTTTCATTTTTTTAAATCATTTTATTGGTATCTCAGGGAATTTAAAAATCCCCTATAATAGCAATAGGTAATGACAGGTATTCTTTTTTGAAAAGTTTGGGGCTATTAGACCCTAGATCTCTCCTCTGCCCTCAAAGCATCTGACCACACCAAGATCAGTATGATAGAAAGCTTTCCCAATTTCCCAATGGCGCTGTTTATATCCGGCAAAATCTAAGTTGTGAAATGCTCATAACTTCCGGTTTCTTAGACCATAGAGATGATTGGAGCCATTCTGGTCTCTGATCAGCTCTATGATCAGCTGGCAGAACCACCGGCTGCATTCTCAGGTTCCCTGTTGGGACAGGAGAGCCAGAGAAAACCATGGAAGATGGTGGGGGGGGACAATCCCTCCCACTGCTTGTAAAAGCAGTGTAGAGGCTAATTAGCCACTAGGATTGCTTTTACATGAAAGCCGACTGCTTGGCTGAAAAGAATTACACCAAGATGATACCTAAACCTGCAGGCATGATTCTGGTATAACCACTCATGGTCCAGCAACATACCAGTACGTTGCTGGTCCTTGTTGGGCATATATTGTAATCTTTTTTTTCATGCAGCCTGTGGGCTGAACGAAAAAAAGAGATTGATCGGTGGGTATGCCCACCATTAGGATACCTCCCTTCATCCACCCACTTTTAATGATGGGCATACATGCATCATTTTGTTTTTAACTGTGGTGGTGAAATCACCTCCTACAACGCTGGAGTCACAGCTTTATGTATCATGGGAGCAAACGCTGCTGCTGTCAAGATAAATAAATTTGCGCTGCAGCTGAATGGCGTACCTGAAAACAAAAAAATGGTTAACAATAAAACACAATAAAACATTGCAGATTAGATTACAGTAAAAAAGGCAGAACAATAGAGAGAGAATAGAGAAAGAGAGAAAACAACAACTATTTTTGTTTTTTTTTATTCTATATTTTTTGTGTGTTTTTCTATTTTTTATTTATTTTTTCTATACTTTTATTTGTAACTGTAACTGCATTGGTTGGTTAGGTTCAGGTCTCACAAAATGCGATGGCATCTTGGGAGACCCTGTGAAAGTGTGTCCTAGTCTGTGCAGTGCTGTACCCTATGCTAAAACTCCACTAGTGTATGGTAGCGTTCAAAACATTCACCAATGCAAAGACCAGGATTGTCAGGACAGGAGGGAAAAAAATAGCGGGTGTCACGCCTATATCTGCACTTTCTACAGACATAACATTTTCTTTGGGGGCTCGTTGGGTAGGGGTACTAGGGAGGACATTTGGAAAATGCCTCTCATGCAGCCGGCTTACTGCATTTGGATTGGGATGGTGAGGTGAAGCATCATCTGGAAACAGAAGGGCTCTGACAATCTCTTCCTGGAATTTAAGGAAGGATCCAGTCTGTCCTGAAGCTCTGTATAGCACATGAGTGTTCAGCAAAGCCAATTGTAATAAGTATACAGACACTTTCGTGTACCAGCGTCTGGCCTGACGGGCAATTAGGTACGGCGCCAACAACTGGTCGTTGAGGTCGACCTCTCCCATATTTTGGTTATATTCGTGGACACAGAGAGGTTTCTCCACAACACCAGTCGCCGTAGGAATTTGGACTGTCGTGTCTGCATGAAGAGAGGACAGAACGAAAACATTCTTATTATCCCTCCACTTCACAGCAAGCAAATTATTACACTTGAAGCAGGCTCTCTCCCCCAGCCTAAGACGGGAATCTACAAGCTGCTGGGGTAAGCCCCGGCGATTAGGTCGCACGGTGCCACATGTGCCAATCTGATGATCAAACAAGTGACTTAAAAGTGGCACACTCGTGTAATAATTGTCTACATAAAAATGGTACCCCTTTCCGAATAAGGGTGACACCAAGTCCCACACAATCTTGTCAGCCCTCCCTATGTAATCTGGGCAGTTCTCCAGCTCTACGTGACTATCTCTTCCCTCGTAAACCTTAAAACTATATGTATAGCCTGTGGCCCTGTCACAGAGCTTATACATCTTGACCCCATATCTTGCTGGGAAGATACTGTTTGAAAGACAGAAAATTTAGAGACTCATCAAGGCAGACAACTTGATCGGGAGTAAACAAGGCTGCAAAACGTTTGTTGAAGTGGTTTACGAGGGGCCGAATTTTGTAGAGCCAATCGCATCCAGGGTCTCCACGAGGATGACAGAGTTCATTGTTGTTGAAGTGCATGAACCGCAAGATCTGCTCGTATCGTGCCCTGACCATGGAGGCAGAGAACAGGGGCATATGGTAAATTGAGTCAATGGACCAACATGACCGCAACATACTCATTTTAACTTTGCCCATGTTGAGGGATAGGCCCAGAAAGGTCTTAAATTCAGAAACAGTAATTGGTTTCCAATCTCTGGCAGGGGACAACTGGAGATTAGTGGTGATGGATTGACCAGCATACAAATTACTTTGGTCCACAATAGTTCTAAAGAGATCTTCCGTGAAAAACAGCGAATAAAAATCAAGTGACGTAAAATCAACTGTTTCCACCTGAATTCTGGGTTGGCCAGTGAATAGGGGAAACCGAACACCCCCCCGGTTTGCAGCAGAACATGCAAACAGGCAAAAAGTTTGTTTTATACACATGAACACCATTAAAGTCTATGGGACACGAACGTGAAAAATCAAAAGTGCTAATTTTAAGCGTTAATATGCAAGTTATTGTCATAAAAAGTGTTTGGGGACCTGGGTTCTGCCCCAGGGAACATGTATCAATGCAAAAAAAAGTTTTAAAAACTGACTTTTTGTGGGAGCAGTGATTTTAATAATGCTTAAAGTGAAACAATAAAAGTGAAATATTCCTTTAAATTTCGTACCTGGGGGGTGTCTATAGTATGCGCATTTTTCCCATGTTTAGAACAGTCCCTGCACAAAATGACATATCTAAAGGAAAAAAAGTCATTCAAAACTACTAGTGGCTATAATGAATTGCTTGGTCCCGTCAATACAGATAAAAGTCATTGAAAAAAACGGCATGGGACCCCCCAGTCCATTACCAGTCCTTTGGGTCTGGTATAAATATTAAGGGGAACCCGAACCAAAATTTAAACAAAAAATTGTGTGGGGGTCCCCCCAAATTCCATACCAGACCCTTCAGGTCTGGTATGGATTTTGAGGGGAACCCCGCGCCAAAATTAAAAAAAATGGCATGGAGGCCACCCCAAAAATCCATACCAGACCCTTATGCCAACATGCAACCTTGCAGGCCACAGGAAAAGAGGGGGAATGAGAGAGCGCCCCCCCTCCTGAACCTAACTAGGCCACATGCCCTCAACATGGGTAGGGTGCTTTGGGGTAGCCCCCAAAGCACCTTGTGGACAAGCACCTTGTCCCCATGTTGATGTGGACAACCCTTGCCCAGTGGCCCCGCCCCCTCTGACGCCTCGGGAAAGCCATGGGGAAGTCCCTGTGCATCAGAGGGGGGTGGGGTCACCCGGGTACATCACCGAGTGGCCCCACCCTCAGTTATAGAAGAACTGTCACCTGCGAGGACATGTCAGATGGTGGGAGCCTCCCATGGAGGCAGATCGGTTGCAGGCTTTTTTTTTTGGCCCTTCAGCAGAGCCATAGAGGAAGATGAATGGACTTTGTGGGACATTTTTATTCTTTTATTTTTTAATAAAGGACTTGTCCCAAGGTGTGTCTTGTGTTTTTTTTTTTTTAACATTTTGACACTTTTTTGTGAAATGGTACGGATACAATGTACAAGTTACCATTTCAAATGGGGGGGTTGGTGGGATCTGGGGGTCCCCTTGTTAAAGGGGGTTCCAAATTCTGATAAGCCCCCCCACCCGTAGACCCCCACAACCACCGGGCAAGGGTTGTGGGGATGAGGCCCTTGTCCCCATCAACATGGGGACAAGGTGCTTTGGGGGCTACCCCAAAGCACCCTCCCCATGTTGAGGGCATGTGGCCCAGTACGGTTCAGGAGGGGGGCACTCTCTCGCCCCCCTCTTTTCCTGCGGCCTGCCAGGTTGAGTGCTTGAATAAGGGTCTGGTATGGATTTTTGGGGGGACCCCCACACCGTTTTTTTTTTATTTTAGCGCGGGGTTCCCCTTTCAGGTCTGGTATGGATTTTGAGGGGGACCCCTACACCATTTTATTTTTTAAAAATTGGTGCAGGGTTCCCCTAATATCCATACCAGACCTGAAGGACCTGGTATGGAATTTGGGGGGACTCCCACACAATTTTTTTTTTCAATTTTGGTTTGGGGTTCCCCTTAATATTCATACCAGACCCAAAGGGCCTGGTAATGGACTGGGGGGATCCCATGCTGTTTTTTTCAATGACTTTTATCTGTATTGCCAGGACCCGACAATTCATTATAGCCGCTAGTAATTTTAAATTACTTTTTTCCTTTAGAATTGTAATTTTGTGCAAGGACTGTTCTAAACATGGGAAAAATGAGCCACTTTACAGGCATACTATAGACACTCCACAGGTATGAAATTTAAAGGAATATTTCACTTTTATTGTTTCACTTTAAGCATTATTAAAATCACTGCTCCCCCAAAAAACGTCCGTTATTAAAACTTTTTTTTGCATAGATACATGTCCCCTGGGGCAGGACCCAGGTCCCCAAACACATTTTATGACAATACCATGCATATAAGCCTTTAAAATTAGCACTTTTGATTTCTCCTATAGACTTTTAAAGGGTATTCCACGGCTTTCGAATTTGCCGCGAACACCCCAAATTGTTTGCTATTCGGCGAACACCCGATGTTTGGGTCGAACTTATGTTTGACTCGAACATCGTGCTTATCCCTAGTCACCACATGATACTGCAGTGCTGGATGTACGACCAGGGTGTACTAGGACGCTGGTGCTTTCCAGTTCACCAGAAGGATGAGCGACACTAGTACTGCTCAGCTCCATACGAGAGCCCTTGCACCTCAACAATAGCAGAAGAACGGGGTCGGGTACGCCTGACCTTGGCAGGGACCACAACTTCAACATCAGAGCTATCTGTCATGGAGCCGCTGTTGTCTACAGGATCGTATTCTGAGCCTGAATCTGACAGATGAGTAACTTTCTCTTCACTATCTGTCATGCTCAGAAACGTGTAGGCCTCTTCACTAGTGTATCTTCTATTTGCCATTTTGGGCTCTAAATTTACTGGTATACTAGTGAGACTCACAGGAAAAAATCACCTAGGCTGTCAGCAACTGTATCAAACTCTACCAAAAAAATTGTTAGCGATCGCAGGGATCAGGTCTGACTCTTCGAACAGTGCAGTTATGTGTTTAGTATTTTGTAAGTGACAGTGATCGATCGATACTGCACTTGGGTGGGCTGGGCTGAGGGACAAAATGCAGGTGCTAGCAGGTATCTGGGCTGATCTCGCTAACACTGCGTATTTGGGAACCCTAAACTGCTGGGGACGCTAGTATAGATCTGATCAGATCAGATAGTGATACGTTCCGATACTATACAACTAGGGGAGGTGTATGCTGCATGCATGGGTGTTAGCGCTACTGGCACTAATCTGACGCTGCCTGGGGTGACGCAGACCCTGACTGACCCTAAAACCTAATTGATATCACCCGCCGGGAGATCAGGGGGTTAAACCTTTACTGGGTAATAAATGGCGGGTGCCTTGACGCTATAAAAAAAAATTAACTAACCAGCGTCACCCGGCACACTTATACGGTGATCACTGGTGACAGGGGGTGAAAGGGTTAACTAGGGGGCAATCAGGGGGTTAAAACCTTTATTAGGTAGTATATGGGGGTACCTGACGCTATACAAAGCTGACGGTGAACCTAAATAACTGGCTACCTAGCAGCACATATACCAGTAACGAGTTGCCACTATGAGTCTATGGTTAATCAACATTCCGAAGGGCCAGTTTATTCGCTTACGGAGAAATTGTTCAGAAAATAATGACTATCTTAAACAAGCTCAATGGATAGGTAAGAGGTTTGAAGAAAAAGGGTACAATAAATGTTTTATAGAAGAAAAAATAACAGAAGTCAATCAAACCTCAAGAGAAGCGCTGATCCAAGATAAAATCAAGGTAAATGACAAAACAGATGACATACCTCTGATAATGGACTTCAGTATACAACACAGGAGGATGGAGAGGATTATAAAAAGACATTGGTCTATTTTAAAAACTGATACTACTTTGGCAAATATACTCCCAAAAAAACCGAGATTCATTTATAGACGAGCTCCAACTCTAAGGGACATCATAGCTAAAAATGTACCCAACCCACCCAAGAGAATAACTGATTTAACCTTTTTTCAGGGTAAAGGATTCTATCCCTGTAAAAGGTGTTATGCCTGCATAAATACTAATCAAAATGGATACAGATGTCAGAAATTTTCTTCAACAAATACTGGACAAGAATTTGAAATAAAGGATTTTATATCTTGCAGGACTGAGGGGGTGGTATATGCTTTACAGTGCTCCTGCTCCCTCCAATACATTGGCAGAACGAAGCGACCAATGTGGAAGAGAATAAGAGAGCATATCCAGAACATTAGAAAAGGCTATCCAAAACACAGTGTTTCAAAACATTTTGATAGGTATCATAATAGAGACCCTAGGGGTCTCCAATTCTGGGCTATTCAAAAGTATAAGGCTCATTGGAGGGGTTCCCATAAAGTGAGGGAACTCAGCAAGAATGAATCCAAATGGATATTCCAGATGGGTACATTAGAACCCCATGGTTTGAACATTGAATTCGACCTGAATTGTTTTATTTCTGATTTTTAGAGGTTTTTCAGATTTATATATATATATATATATATATATATATTTTTTTTTATGGTATATATTTTATTTTAATATTTTTTATTTTATATTTTTTATTTTTATTTTTATTTATTTTTTGGTCCAATATTCTCATTATTTGTCCAATACCAGTTTTTTCTGAGTGGCAATATTTGGTTCAGTTCTAGCATATAAATAATGGTCATCATCCATTTTTGCAATATTCTATCATGGAATTTTTAGATTTTAATTTTATATTTTAATATTATTTCCCTATTTCTTATATCATATCTTATTTTAATTTTATATGTGTATATTTTTATATATATATATATATATATATATATATATATATATATATATATATATATCATGTCATCTTGTTTACTCCGTTTTCCATACATTTTATGAGCAGAGCATATGGATACCCCATTTTTGTGATATCATGGGGCACTGGTCAATTATCAAAACCATTAGAGACAATGCTTTGCCATACACTCCCTCTGTGAGATGTTATACCAATTGTGACCACTGGAGGGAGTTGAAGAATTAAACGTGATTAGAGCTATCAATATATATATTTTTTACTTTTTACACACTGCGTTTTTTTTACACATTGAATCGTGGTTTTGATAAACCAACGATATTCATATGAATTACATGTCTAATAAAAGTAGGTTTTAACAGGATTGAAGTTTATGCAGGAAGCAGAATGATGACAAACTCATGCTGTAGCCATGGCAACCACTCTGCTGTTGTGCTATAAAGCTGAGTCCGTCAGAGCTTGTATTATCCTTGAAAAAGTCACGTGACTGTGATGTAACGCGTGGGAGGAGCCAAGGAAGCTCTGTGCAGATCAGCAGTTTCACACAGTGTACTGCACTGAATCTGCTCCTGTCTAAGGCGGCTGACTGCTATAGTAAAACCTGCATATGCCTTATCATTATAAGGCACACGTGAGTGGATTGAAGTTTGCCTGTGTACCTTGGTATCCTAACTATTGCACAATGATTGTTTTTTTCTCTTATCTGCCTGTTTATGATTCTCACATTGGTTGTGAATAGAAGCAAAAAACACATTGGTACTATCAATGAGCACCTTAATTAAGCAAGTGTTTTTAAACAGCTTTGCTAGTGATCAAAAGCTCTATACCAATCAGGATTCTACACCTGTATAATTGAACCTTCTGAATACATCCCTATATATTTATTTTTATGTGGATTTTTTATGTGAATTTTTTACACATTTGGTGTCACTAATTTTTTATAATTTTACACTATTTTGATTGCTGGATTTTATAGGAATTTTTACTCACCGCTGGATTTATTTGACTATTTATATTTATTCTTATATATTCATTTTCATGCACATTGTGAAGCGCTTCAAATATCATTATTTATTCTTTTTAAGTGACTCTGAAAACACTCTCTTTTGATAGCAGCCTCACTTGGTTTTATGTGTAATTATCAGCTATTTAGCATCACAGCGCTTTGTGTTTTATATATATTTTTACCATTTATAAATAGACCCCCTAATCACCAAAAGAAAACCTTGCCCCCCCCCCCAAAAAAAAAAATACATACATTAATACTATGTTAGTTTAAAGTTGATCTACAGCGAATTAAAAAAAATACTTTTGCTGTGGGGCTCCCTTGCACTGTGAAGGTTCATGCTAATTTTTGTTTAGGGTACCAGGAAAAAGGATTGTCAGAACTATGATGAAGAAATAAACATATTTCATAAATTTCAGATGGAGGTTTCAGGTTGAATAGGCCTAAAAACAGAGGTGATGTTCAGTACATTCACATTAGTCTTCAAATAGAACATCCTGCATTCTTATCACCCTGTTAGAGATCTGTAAACAGGTTGTTTGATAAACTGGATATATAAAGCCAAGGATAAATAAATTTTAGGGTCTCTAAACAGAATGAATCCTTGAATGAATAATAAATCATTGGAAACACAGCAAACTCAATTGTTTTTCCCCAGGTGAGACATGCCATTGTCAAACAAAGTCTTACAAGAAAACCTTGGGGTTTACCAAGCTGGACACTTCTAATGCCGCGTACACACGGTCGGAATTTCTGACAACAAATGTTCGATGTGAGCTTGTTGTCGGAAATTCTGACCGTGTATAGGCTCCATCAGACATTTGTAGTTGGAATTTCCGACAACAAAAATTTGAGAGCTGGATCTCAAATTTTCCAACAACAAAATCCGTTGTCGGAAATTCCGATCGTGTGTACACAATTCCGACGCACAAGATTGCACGCATGCTCAGAATTAAACAGAAGAGCCACATTGGCTATTGAACTTAATTTTTCTCGGCTCGTTGTACGTGTTGTATGTCACCGCATTCTTGATGTTTGGAATTTCCAAAAAACTTGTGTATGCAAGACAAGTTTGAGCCAACATCCGTCGGAAATAAATCCAGGATTTTGTTGTCGGAATGCGTAATGCCCGTACTCATGATCGGACGTTGATTGGACATTCCGACAACAAAATCCTAGGATTTTTTCCGACAGATTTTGGCTCAAACAAAGTTGTCGGAATTTCCGATCGCCAACCACGCGGTCACGTACACCACGTACGACAAGACTAGAAAAGGCCAGTTCAGAACCAAGCGCGGCACCCTTTGGGCTCCTTTTGCTAATCTCGTGTTAAAAGTTTGGTGAGAGACGATTCGCGCTTTTTCAGACTCGTGGCTTTCAGATCATTTTCTGCGGTTCAGTTTGTGCTTGTGGGTTTGTATCTGCTCTTCAGTGCGTGCAGTAAGTTTGTATTGGAGTTTTCTGTGCGATCTTGCCCACTCGTTGCTGTTTTTCAGGTCGCTCTTCACAGGCCTTGCTGTTCTTCAGTGCTTTCTGTTACTTCGTTCTGAGCAGCTGACCATTTCTAGCCATTTTGCGTATACGTACTCCTCGTAGAGTTCGTGCTGTGCGGGGGCTTGGTGTTGGGTACCTGACCTTGACACAAGTCCAGTCCATGAACAGGGTGGGGAGGAGTTCATGGACCAAGAATTGGTTGCTTCAGCGTGACCAGTTCTCTCATATGCCTTTGCTCCGTGAAATCCGTGAGAATAATCCTGATGATTTCAGGAAGTTTCTCCGGATGACGGACCCCGTATTTCACCATTTGTTGGCTTTGCTGACCCACTATATCAGCAGGCAGGATACCTGCATGAGGCAAGCCATCACTCCAGAGCAGAGGCTCGTCGCTACCCTGCGGTACTTGGCGACAGGGAGAAGCCTGCAGGACCTCAAGTTCTCGAAAGGCATCTCCCCCCAGGCTCTGGGGATCATTATCCCAGAGACCTGTTCTGCCATCATCCAGGTCCTGCAGAAGGAGTATATGAAGGTAAGATTTTTATCCTTTAATATCACATTTTATTGTATTGAATGTTTGCTAATATATTGTATTTCTTTCCTCATTCCCTAATTACCATGATTGTAATATGCTGTGAATGTCCCCTTTGTCCTCATGTATGCTGGATTTTTATGTCCTTCATAAACATTTGCCTTCACTAACCTCCCCAGCATGCTCTCCTGCCCCTATATTCACCTCATGTAGTCACTTAACAATGTATTTTATCAGCTCCATAGTAGTGCTTTACCCCAAACACCCCCTAAAATGTTCAGAAATGTGATTTGTGCTTTAAATTCAGGCAGAGGGCCAGAGGCTTTTTTTGTAGTGTCCCCAAATCATTTTTATTAACCCCCCCCCAACTGCTAAGTCAGCTGATACCAATTCTCTATCTATCCTCAATCATCTATCTGCTGATTTTGCCAAACCCATACACACTATACCTATCTCTTTTGTGGTCAGATGTATGGATGAATTCCCCAAAGCATGTAGTGCAAGGGCCTGCCTGTATACTTTCAAATGGTACTGTTTAAAGTTTTTCTATCCTATTATTATCTTGCTATGTAATAGCAGAATGTCCAAATGTGCTCAAATGTGTACAATGTGTATTTATATCTTTGTAATATGACACTTCTTACCTGTCCAGTGGGCTGCCAATAGTGTAACTAAGGAGGGGCTGTTCCAAGTAATACCCTGTATTTAGGCATTCATCTCTCAATGAAGTGAAGAGGGTTACCTGTCCAAGATTCCCCCCCCCTATAATGTTAGAAATGGCCCATGAGAGGGGGGAGGGGGAATATGATAGGTGTACCTTATACTTTGGTGTTGTAAAGTTCCCCTTAATAAATGTTATCTGGATGTTGGCCAAGAATGCTTGTGTCTCTAATCTGCTTTCCATGTTTATGTGCAAAAATACTAATTTTTTTTTTGTTTTCCTCAACAGTTTCCTTCCACGCCACAGGAATGGCAGACTTGGCCTCCCACTTTGTCCAGCGGTGGGACTTTCCTAACTGCGGAGGGGCAATTGATGGGAAACACGTCCACATCGTTCCACCACCCAACTCGGGGTCGTACTATTTCAACTATAAGGGGTTCAATAGTATTGTGATGTTGGCGGTGGTGTCAGCTAATTACGACTTCTTGTATGTGGACGTGGGGAAGAATGGCCGGATATCCGATGGTGGAGTCATCACCCAGACGGAGTTTTACAGGCATCTCCAGAATGGCAGCTTGGACTTGCCACCTCCAGAAGACAATGTGGAAGGACTCCCATTTGTCTTTGTAGCGGATAAAGCATTTGCGCTGGGGGACCATCTTATGTGGCCATTCCCGATGAGGACCCTCACCCAGGTTTTTAATTACCGGCTGGCCAGAGCCAGAAGAGTGGTGGAGAACACATTTGGAATCCTGGCCAGCCAGTTCCGCCTATTTCTGACACCCATCCATATGGCGGAGTATAAACTTAATCATATAATCCTGGCGTGCTGTATTCTCCATAACTTTTTACACCAACACTCGGCCAACTATGCTGGCTCAGTTGGGCCTGAGGCCGGAATGATACATGAAACAACAATGACGGCGCTTGAAAGTGGCCGTCCTGGCTTGCCCTCCCTGAGTGCCCATGATGTCCGGTTACGATACCTGGAGTTCTTTGCGGGTAGGGGGGCCATCAATATGCCAGCAAATTTGTGAAGCCTTTATCAAATAAAATAAAATAAAATAAAATATCTTTGTTGACATTTACTGCTTGTGTTTGTTTTAAATGACTCTGACAGAAATGTGGTGAGTCCAGAAAATGGCGTGATTGTGTAACCTTATAAAAAGCACTGTTGGGTGTTATTTACTAAAGGCAAAGACACTTTGCACTACAAGTGCACATGAAACTGCACTTGTAGTGCAAAGAGGATTTGCCCTTAGGAAATAACCCCCATTTTCACAGAAAGCAGCAATTAGAGCCCCACAAAAGTGTTGTAGCATTGAGACAATAATCCACACATTCTTGATGAACAATCTTTTTAATACCTGCACAATCACATGTGCATTTAGAAAAGGTTTTTAAAACAAACCAACATGTTTGTTGTATAACAATTTTTGGGGGGGCATTATAAAAAATATAAATGTCCATTTAAGATAAAACATGTATAAAACCAACAAGAAAGACGCAAATCTTGAACTTACAAAGTTCACATTTGGTAGAATTTGAAGGCAATATCAGACATGAGTATTTAGGAACTGTGTGTGATATTGCGTTCAGATGGGGTGAAGTCACCCCAGGAAAAGCCAAATTTGGAAGATGCACACCAATTTACGAATGTCAACATGTGCGACCTGCCATCACGGGGGATCAAGGGACGTGTTTTGGGGGAGCAACCCCTTCCTCTCAGCTACTTTATTATTGAGGAAGGGCTTGCACCCCCAAAACGCGTCCATTGATCTCCCGTGATGGAAGATAGCACATGTTGGCACACTGTGTGCATCCTCCAAATTTGGCTTTTTGAAAAAAACATTTAGAACATTGTAGCACACCAAAAATCAAAGGGATTTGGAGAGGTTTTAAACTCGCCCCAAAACATCAATGATGTTTTTATTTTTTGTAATAACATCATTGATGTTTTTCTTGAGTTTTTTCCAATTGTAAATTACACCCCATTATCTCCCCGATCAGGATCTGGGCATTTTCTGATGTGAAAGGATCTGGATCCACAACATCACGATCACCTAAAAAGAGAGAAACCAAAAAAAAAGGTATAAAAAATATGCCGGCATCCGTCTCTTACCTGAGCCCGTGGTCGCAGACACTCACCTGTTGTGGTGACAATTTCCACCACGTCTTCTTCCTCCTGCTCTTCTTGTGTTGGGTGGATTTCCCCTTCTTCCAGAGGTGGGGGGGTCTCTGGTCTCCTCGGATGAGGGGTGTCCTCCGAGTCTTTTATCCCCTATGTAAAACAAAAATGGTATAATTAGCACACAGATATTTGATGGCAGAACTATAAATCTGAAACATTGCTTGGAAGTGGGGTACAATTGTCTATTTTGTCCGAGTTCCATATAGGAGCTTTTTCAGTGTCCTTTGTCAAGCTTAAATACTTCACCTGTTTTGTACAAGCGTCACAGATGGAGACCCCCCTATAGTATACACTGGAGCACCTGTGTGGGCCCCCTAATAAAAAGGGTGTTCTGGTGTCCCACACTAGTGCTCCAGTGTCCAGATGTGTAAACAGCTGCTCAGTGTCCTCTCCTTACACAGAATCAAGTTTGCATTTCATCCTAGTAACAAAGCCATCTACACAACCAAATTCGTTTCAGACAAGTAGGGCGTAAAAATTGTGGCCAAATGCATATGGCCTAAACAATGGTGTTTTATAGGCCGAAAGAAAAATGTTTGATACGAACGAATAATGTGCCCATGAACATGAAAGTTGCCATTTAAAAGTGTACACTTGGAAGAAAAGCACATGGAGCAGCACGAACGTAAGAAACATAAAGAATAGGAACACAGCACAACTACTTACTTTTTTGCAGCACTCTCCGGATCTTTCTGTACTGCTCATGTTCTCGTAATTTCAGGTCCGACCACCACTTCCTGAGCTCATCTTTCGATCGTCGTACCCCGAAATGCCGGTGCAGACTCCTGACCACTTTCGCCATGATCTTGGCCTTTCGGACATTGGGGTTGGGGTAAGGTCCATACTTTCCATCATAGTCGGCCTTCTTCAGGATGTCCACCATCTTCAACATCTCCCCAAAGGACATATTTGAGGCCTTAAATCTCTTTCTGGATCGGGACGTTTCCGGCTCCGGGCTTTCCTCCTCCTCCTCCTCGTTGCTATAATTAGCACACACCTGCTGTGTATCCACCATGTGCTCTTCCCCCACTGCGCTGAACAAAAAGGGGCGGGGAATAGACTAGAAAGAACGTCGGGCGGGCAGAGTTACACGCATGTGCAGTGTGTATAAAGCATAACACGCGTGCGTATTACGTACGATCTGTGAGCGGAGGAAGGAGCATCGGAGGCGCCGATCGTGATAACGAAGGTGAGATCTAAACTTGGGCCTATACTGCTTCGAAATGGAAGCCTATATTTTAACAAGATTAGGAGAGTTTGACCTGACCTTAGGGTTTTTCTTGTGTTGTGTCTTGCAGAGAAAATGGATGGCTTCAATGACCACAACTTCCTTCCCCTGTTCATAGACAAATACAGGGAGCTGCCCTGTCTGTGGCAGGTGAGACATCCTCATTATAACCATAAACAAAAGAGGCAGGCAGCGCTGGAGAAAGTGCTGGAGTTGGTGACGCCGGTGGTCCCCACAGCAACCATCCCCTATTTAAAAGCCAAAATTGGTGGCCTGAGGAGCACTTATCTTAGGGAGCGCAAGAAGGTCACAGATTCCCAGAGGTCCGGAGCTGCAGCAGATGACATTTATGTCCCCAGGCTGTGGTACTATGACAGACTGCGATTTCTGTCAGACCACACTGAAGTCAGGGAATCCCTCTCAACCCTTCCTTCCACTCTTCCTTCCACCCCAGCTGAGGCTTCCAATGTTCAACCTGGGCCTTCCAGCCAGGAAGAAGTGGAGGAGCCCAGCTGGAGCCAGGTATAGCATTGTTCTCCATATTTCTGGTCAATAAATAAATGATGTTTACTAGATGTTATTATTGATCACTAATTGCTGATTGAAAAAAGTGTTTTACATATCAATAGACAGTAGTGGGCACCCAAAATTGGGACAAGAATGAAAAATGCTGGGCTCAGAAGGATAGTCTGTTATATTTGTTAACATTCAATTTGTAACAGTCAGGAGGTGAAAATTGTGTGTGATTGATGAATCAAAAAATAAAACAATGTCCCTTTTTCATACACAGGAAGACCTCAGCCAGGAGGAGGTTGTGGAATGTGGCAGTCAGGAGGAGGCGGGGATTAGTGGCAGCCAGGAGGAGGCAGGGCTAAGTGTCAGCCAGGAGAAGCCTGGGACCAGTCGCAGCCTGACTGAATCGCAGGTTCCTCCCCTCCGCCTTCCATACAAAAGAGCGAGGAAGGATTCTGCACTCAGGCTGATTCAGGAGGCTTCTGCGTCCCTCCGAGCCTTACCCACTCCTTAAGAGGCCTTTGCCTGCATAGCCGCCACCAAACTGCAGGGCATGCAGGAGGGTCAACGCAAGCTATGTGAGGACCTGCTTTATAAAGTCCTAAGTAAGGGGGTGAGTGGGGAACTAACACCCAAGACCGACGTGATTGAGTTGGACCATCCTCCTCCTCCTCCTCCTGCTGCCACAACTCCACCACCAGAGCCACCGCGTGGAAGGAAGCGTGGAAGGAAGACAAGAGAGTGATGGCCCTGGGTTCAGTCTGGTCTGACAAAAGATGCAGTCTCTTGTATGACCACAGCCTGGGGACACAGATGTCATCTGCTGCTTTCCGGATCTCGGGAACTTCTGGACCAGACTGCACTCCCTTAGATAAGGACTCCTCAGGCCACCAATTTTGCTTGAAAATAGTTGATGTGTGCCCTGGGGGTCCAAGGCTTCACCCATTTCTGCTGTTTCTCCAGCGTTGCCTCCCTCTTTGTTTAGTTGTGAGCCCTTAATAAATTTTTTTTTTGGAAAATTATACTCTCCTATGTGTGTTTTCATCCAAAAAGGACAGTTTGTTAGTGACAATTCAGGTACGTTTATAAAGTACAATGTGAAATTAACAAGGGACAACAACACCAAACAATCTCCTACAGATTAAATATAACAACATATCAATGGTGTTGTGGTAACTTGACACAAAAAAACACACACAAAAATTTTCTGGAGTACAAATAAAAATCCAAAAAAACAAAAATCAGCCTTGAAAAAAATACAAACCAAAAATAACTAATCTGCCTTAAAACCAAAAAAATAATAATAAAACAACACCAAAATAATGTTGTCAGATGTGACAAATCAAAATATATTGAGGGAATCCCGATAAATATTAAAGAAATAAGTTTGTGAGAAGTCTGTGTAAATATGAGCAGCAAAACGACTTAATTCTTCTCACATTATAAAGAAGAAGAGAGTGCGCTGTATTAAACCATTTTTTACATTGCACCGTGACGAAAGTGCTGTATCCATTGCGAACACTACGTTTACCAGACCGAGCTGTTCTGTGTCGGAATTTCTTCTGAGCATGCGTGGCACTTTGTGCGTCGGAACAGGCCACACACGGTTGGAATTGACGCGATCGGATTTTGTTGTCGGAAAATTTTATAGCCTGCTCTCAAACTTTGTGTGTCGGAAAATCCGATGGAAAATGTCCGATGGAGCCCACACACGGTCGGAATTTCCGACAACACGCTCCGATCGGACATTTTCCATCGGAAAATCCGACCGTGTGTACGGGGCATAAGCGGCCTAAGGGTTAGTAAACAGAAAAAGTTAGTAAAAATCGGGATTGTCTCCTCAAATTTCTAAACTGTTTAGGAATACATCACTTATAATATATGGGCACTTATAATATATGGGCATTATATAATGAAGATCCCACTATGAATATTAACATAAATATTGATGTACAACCTCCATGGTTCATAATATGCCTAAAAGGAATAACTGAATTTTCATTATATGTTTAGGACAATATTTTATTGAGAATCGTACCATCTCCGCTTATATTTAAAAGTGTATGAATATAAGATGATAACTTCATATATTATATCTCATGAAATAGAGACAAGTCATGATTTGATTGTCTGCTGGCATAGTAATATAGTAAGGCCCCTTTCACACTGGGGCGGTTTGCAGGCGTTATTGCGCTAAAAATAGCGCCTGCAAACCGCCCCTAAACAGCCTCCGCTGTTTGTTCAGTGTGAAAGCCCGAGAGCTTTCACACTGAAGCGGTGCGCTGGCAGGAGAAGAAAAAATCTCCTGTCAGCCGTATCTTTGGAGCGATGAAGGAGCGGTGTATTCACCGCTCCTAAACCGCTCCTGCCCATTGAAATCAATGGGACAGCGCGGCTATACCGCAGTAACACCGCGGCTATAGCCGCGCTATACGAGGGGTTTTAACCCTTTTTCGGCCGCCAGCGGGGGGGGGTTAAAACCGCACCTCTAGCGGCCGAATACCGCAGTAAAACAGCGCTAAAAATAGCGCTGTTTTACCGCCGACGCCCCCTACCGCCCCAGTGTGAAAGGGACCTTAGATATTTGCATTAATCTGATTTAGAAATATACAGTATGTAGAAATGGTTTATATGTATTCAAATTATTGTTTAGCGATATATACTATCTATCTATCTATCTATCTATCCCATATAGCTTTCTGCTTTTACCTAGATGTGTAATTAATCAGAATATATGGGTAAAACATCTATTCCCAATCAATATAATTAGTGGGAATGCTTTAGCAGTCCCACTATTGTTATTCGTTTTTTTATTATTAGTGGGACTGCTTTAGCAGTCCCACTATTGTTATTCGTTTTTTTAGTGGGAGTGCTTTAGCAGTCCCACTATTGTTGTTCGATTCTATTTATTTTTAATTTTAATTTTAATTTTATTCCGTACGTTTTTTGGTTCTGCGTAACTTCTGCATACTTTCAGCTATTAAAACCATTCAACTATCAAAATGTTCGTCTCTTTTAGCTGATGTGTGCTCTTTTTCAACTTTTTTTCTACCATTTATACTTTTTAAAATATTAAGCTTTTTTTTTTTTTTTTTTTAACATTGAAGTCAATGGGAGCATGCTTCAGAAACTTAAAATCTTCTTCCGCTCCCAAAAGTTTCAGCTCCTTCATACTTTCACCTACAGATGCCAAACAAACTTTAAAATGTTCACAAAATATTCAGCTATCTGGCTATATCTTTTCAGTTTGATATCTTTTACAGTTTTTGAGAAAAAGCTTTTTGTTTAGAGGTCATTTCAGGAAATTTTAGCCATTAATCAGAGTGTACTGTGTTTGTTTTGTTGCCATGGTTACCAAAGCTTCTGTTATACACGGGGGAGGTGGCTGGAGCATCTCAGCTCTGATTACAGAGCCCGGGGGAGGGGACAGACACACCATGTACTGATTTATAATAGAGGAATATGATGGGGCAGTTTTGATGGGGCAATTCTGATGGGGCAGTTTTGATGGGGCAATTATGATGGGGCAGTTTTATTGGTGGCAATTATGATGGGTCAGTTTTGATGGTGGCAACATGATGGGGCAGTTTTGATGGGACAATTCTGATGGGGCAGTTTTGATGGTGGCAATATGATGGGGCAGTTTTGATGGTGGCAATATGATGGGGCAGTTTTGATGGTGGCAATATGATGGGGCAGTTTTGATGGGGACAATTTTAATGGAGCAGTTTTAAAGGTGGCAATATGATGGGGCAGTTTTGATGGGGGCAGTTTTGATTGTGGCAATATGATGGGGCAGTTTTGATGGGGCAATTCTGATGGGGCAGTTTTGATGGCAGTATGATGGGGCAGTTTTGATGGCGGCCATTTTAGTAATTTAGCTATTCAGCATTCCTACGCATTTTCCCCAGGAAATGCATTTTCTAGTTAGTGGGAATGCTTTAGCAGTCCCACTATTGTTATTCGTTTTTTTATTATTAGTGGGACTGCTTTAGCAGTCCCACTATTGTTTTTCTTTTTTTTATTATTAGTGGGACTGCTTTAGCAGTCCCACTATTGTTTTTCTTTTTTTTTATTATTTTTCTTCTTATTCCGTACGTTTTTTGGTTCTGCGTAACTTCTGCATACTTTCAGCTATTAAAACCATTCAACTATTAAAATGTTCGTCCCTTTTAGCTGAGGTGTGCTCTTTTTCAACTTTTTTTCTACCATTTATACTTTTTAAAATATTAAGCTTTTTAACACTTTTTTTTAACATTGAAGTCAATGGGAGCATGCTTGAAATCCTTAAATTCTTCTTCCATTCCCAAAAGTTTCAGCTCCTTCATACTTTCACCTAGAGACACCAAACAAACTTTAAAATGTTCACAAAATATTCAGCTATCTGGCTATATCTTTTCAGTTTATCTTTTACAGTTTTTGAGAAAAAGCTTTTTGTTTAGAGGTCATTTCAGGAAATTTTAGCCATTAATCAGAGTGTACTGTTTGTTTTGTTGCCATGGTTACCAAAGCTTCTGTTATACACAGGGGGGGAGGTGGCTGCAGCATCTCAGCTCTGATTACAGAGCCCGGGGGGAGGGGACAGACACACCATGTACTGATTTATAATAGAGGAATATGATGGGGCAGTTTTGATGGGGTAATTCTGATGGGGCAGTTTTGATGGTGGCAATATGATGGGGCAGTTTTGATGGGGACAATTTTTATGGAGCAGTTTTAAAGGTGGCAATATGATGGGGCAGTTTTGATGGGGGCAGTTTTGATGGTGGCAATATGATGGGGCAGTTTTAA